>NC_053028.1:418762007-419103049 GCF_003073215.2 Triticum urartu
TGGAAAGTAGTTTATCACTGAAATCAGTTCCGGTGATTCCCACACCAGTAAGTGAGGAAGCTAATGATGATGATCATGAAACTGCTGATCAAGTTACTACCGAACCTCATAGGTTAACCAGAGTAAGATCCGCACCAGAGTGGTACGGTAATCCTATTCTGGAAGTCATGTTACTTGACCATCACGAACCTACGAACTATGAGGAAGCGATGATGAGCCCAGATTCCGCAAAATGGCTTGAGGCCATGAAATCTGAGATGGGATCCATGTATGAGAACAAAGTATGGACTTTGGTTGACTTGCTTGATGATCGACAGGCCATAGAGAATAAATGGATCTTCAAGAAGAAGACTGACGCTGACGGTAATGTTACTATGTACAAAGCTCGACTTGTTGCGAAAGGTTTTCGACAAATTCAAGGAGTTGACTACGATGAGACCTTCTCACCCGTAGCGATGCTTAAGTCCGTCCGAATCATGTTAGAAATTGCCGCATTTTATGATTATGAAATTTGGCAAATGGATGTCAAAACTGTATTCCTTAATGGGTATCTTAAAGAAGAGTTGTATATGATGCAACTAGAAGGTTTTGTCGATCCAAAAGGTGCTAACAAAGTGTGCAAGCTCCTGCGATCCATTTATGGACTGGTGCAAGCCTCTCGGAGTTGGAATATACACTTTGATAGTGTGATCAAAGCATATGGTTTTATACAGACTTTTGGAGAAGCCTGTATTTACAAGAAAGTGAGTGGGAGCTCTGTAGCATTTCTGATATTATATGTGGATGACATATTGCTGATCGAAAATGATACTGAATTTTTGAATAGCATAAAAGGACACTTGAATAAGAATTTTTCAATGAAAGACCTCGGTGAAGCTGCTTATATATTGGGCATCAAGATGTATAGAGATAGATCAAGACGCTTAATTGGACTTTCACAAAGCACATACCTTGATAAAGTTTTGAAGAAGTTCAAAATGGATCAGGCAAAGAAAGGGTTCTTACCTGTATTACAAGGTGTGAAGTTGAGTTAGACTCAATGCCCGACCGCAGCAGAAGATAGAGAGAAAATGAAAGGTGTTGCCTATGCTTCAGCCATAGGCTCTATCATGTATGCAATGCTGTGTACCAGGCCTGATGTGTGCCTTGCTATCAGTTTAGCAGGGAGGTACCAAAGTAATCCAGGAGTGGATCACTGGACATTGTTCAATAATATCCTAAAATACCTGAAAAGGACTAAGGATATGTTTCTCGTATATGGAGGTGACAAAGAGCTCATCGTAAACGGTTACGTCGATGCAAGCTTTGACACTGATCCGGATGACTCTAAGTCACAAACCGAATACGTGTTTTTATTAAATGGTGGAGCTGCCAGTTGGTGCAGTTCCAAGCAGAGCGTCGTGGCGGGATCAACGTGTGAAGCGGAATACATAGCTGCTTTGGAAGTAGCAAATGATAGAGTCTGGATGAAGGAGTTCATATCCGATCTAGGTATCATACCTAGTGCATCGGGTCCAATGAAAATCTTTTGTGAAAATACTGGGAGCAATTGCCTTGGCAAAGGAATCCACATTTCACAAGAGAACCAAGCACATCAAGAGATGCTTCAATTCCATCCGCGATCAAGTCAAGGAGGGAGACATAGAGATTTGGAAAATACATGCGGATCTGAATGTTGTAGACCCGTTGACTAAGCCTCTCTCACAAGCAAAACTTGATCAGCACCAAGACTCCATGGGTGTTAGAATCATTATAATGTAATCTAGATTATTGACTCTAGTGCAAGTGCGAGACTGAAGGAAATATGCCCTAGAGCCGATAATAAAGTTGTTATTTATATTTCCTTATATCATGGTAAATGTTTATTATTCATGATAGAATTGTATTAACCGGAAACTTAGTACATGTGTGAATACATAGACAAATAGAGTGTCACTAGTTTGCCTCTACTTGACTAGCTCGTTGAATCAATGATGGTTATGTTTCCTAACCATAGACATGAGTTGTCATTTGATTAACGGGATCACATCATTAGAGAATGATGTGATTGACTTGACCCATCCGTTAGATTAGCACGATGATCGTTTAGTTTGTTGCTATTACTTTCTCCATAACTTATACATGTTCCTATGACTATGAGATCATGCAACTCCCGAAAACCAGAGGAACACTTTGTGTGCTACCAAATGTCACAACGCAACTGGGTGATTATAAAGGTGCTCTATAGGTGTCTCCGATGGTGTTTGTTGAGTTGGCATAGATCAAGATTAGGATTTGTCACTCCGATTGTCGGAGAGGTATCTCTGGGCCCTCTCGGTAATGTACATCACTATAAGCCTTGAAAGCAATGTAGCTAATGAGTTAGTTATGGGATGTAGCATTACGAAACGAGTAAAGAGACTTGACAGTAACAATATTGAACTAGGTATTGAGATACCGACGATCAAATCTCGGGCAAGTAACATACTGATGACAAAGGGAACAACGTATATTGTTATGCGGTTTGACCGATAAATATCTTCGTAGAATATGTAGGAACCAATATGAGCATCGAGGTTTCGCTATTGGTTATTGACCGCAGACGTGTCTCGGTCATGTCTACATAGTTCTCGAACCCGTAGGGTCCGCATGCTTAACGCTCGGTGACGATCGTATTATGAGTTTATGTGTTTTGATGTACCAAAGTTAGTTCGGATTCCCGGATTTGATCACGGACATTACAAGGAGTCTCTAAATGGTCAAGACATAAATATCGATATATTGGACGACTATATTTGGACATAGGAATGGTTCCGAGTGAGATCGGGCATTTACCGATGTACCAGGAGGTTACCGGAACCCCCCGGGAGGTATATGGGCCATAGTGGGAGAGAGGAGAAGGGAGCAAAGGAGGGGGCGCCCCCCCAAGCCCAATCTGAATTGGGAGGGGGGCGCCCCCCTTTCCTTCCTCCTTCCTCCCCGTTCCTTCTCTCCTAATCCAACTAGGGAAGGGGGAATCCTACTCCCGGTGGGAGTACGACTCCCCTTGGGGCGCGCCTAGGAGGCCGCCCCCTCCCCCTCCTCCACTCCTTTATATACGGGGGAGGGGGCACCCCATAGACACACAAGTTGATCATTGATCTCTTAGCCGTGTGCGGTGCCCCCCTCCACCATAATCCACCTCGGTCATATCGTAGCGGTGCTTAGGCGAAGCCCTGTTCTAGTAGCATCATCATCACCGTCATCATGCCGTCGTGCTGACGAAGCTCTCCCTCAACACTCTACTGGATCATGAGTTTGTGGGACGTCACTGAGCCAAACGTGTGAAGATCGTGGAGGTGCCGTACCTTTGGTGCTAGATCGGTCGATCGTGAAGACGTACGACTACATCAACTGCGTTGTCACAACGCTTCTGCTTACGGTCTACGAGGGTACGTGGACAACACTCTTCCCTCTCATTGATATGCATCACCATGATCTTGCGTGTGCGTAGGAATTTTTTTGAAATTACTGTGTTCCCCAACAGTCTTTACTTGGTCGTACACCAAGCTAACCGGAATTTCTTGTCTGTTTGGTCCCCGAGGTCCGATCTGGGCCATATGATTCAGATCAAGTCCGGTATACCGCATTTTCACCATGGCCCAGGCTTCTCATGGACCTCCTCGACATGCTGATGCCTTCCATAGTTCAGAGCGGCATCGAGCTCCCTTGAATAAATTTACGAGCTCCTCCATAATTTCTGGAGAAGAATCAGATGGCCACAAAGCCTTAACCATGTTCCTCATAGTTTTCCGAGCTCGCTCGTGCACTTGGGATAGCTCTTGCAGCAAGTCGCCTTGAAATTCGAACACTTCTCCCTCGGGCCGCCCGGTTAAAAAACCTACATGAACAATTTCATAAAACTATCCATTAGGGGACCATATGAAAGTCAAGATAAAGGACATACTGAATATGCCGCCTTTCAGTTTTCTGTTCTCTTTCAAGGCATTCGACAGTTGGGCTCGTACGTCCTTTAGCTCTTCGGCTTGCTTAATGTTTGCATCCTGTAATTTGTTCTTCTCATCAATGGTCTATGTTAATATAGGTTGACCAGCGGCTTCTTGCCCTTCGGCATGTTGTTTGTCCGCCCGAGCAGCCTTTAGCCTCTCCTCCAACATCTCTGTCGATCTTGCTGCTGAAAACAAAACAATGCATATTTTAAAAAATTCATTGTTGGCGCAGAATCGTATTTTCCGGACATTGTTGTGCTTACCATTAGGTGCCTTCTTGGAATTCTTCAAATTTTCCAGTTCGGCGGTGACAACAGTTAGCTTGGTCCAACATTCTTCAAGCTCCTTGGACAATGTGTTATTTTTCTTCATGAGTACCTAATGATATAACGACCCTTAAATCAGTTGGGTCAACTGCTTCAAGTCTCGGGGGCTACTGGCATACGAACATGCAAAATTGTGTCAAGCTTTACATGTATTTTCGTTAAGAACAACTGTATAACTCCGGCAAGGCTGTCTCGAGCGGCTCGGATATAAGCATCTGTCGAACTCAGTGTGGTGAATTCTTGTTCGGACAAGGCCGGAGCACGCATAGCTTTCTTCAAGCGACAATGATTCATCACGCTCTCCACTTCAGAATTCGTGACCGACACGTCATCTGAATCCTCTTGAGGAGGCAAAACGGGTGCGACATTTGCTTGCGTCCTAGCAGGCGAGTTGGGCACCAGATTAGTGGGCATTTGGCTAATTGGGCGTTTTCCCACTGTTTGCCGCTTACTCCTCCTAAAAATAAAAAAGGGGAGACTCTTAACGATCCAGACCCATGCCTAGGCATGTACTAAGTACACATACCTCTTGGAAGACTATGAAGTCTCCACGGTATTCCCGGTCCCTTTCCATTTTGAATGATGGCCTTGTGTGGGGGCCTCCCTCGAGGAGACACAGTCCCTGGAGCACCGATCCTGTTGAAGATCCAGATTAGTACAATGGATAAGGGTACAGATGGGGACCTCTTCTTAAGAAGCCTCTGGATACTCATAATGCATAATGGGTAAAGGCGAGGGTAGTCGGCGATGATGGCCACTTCTGAACCATCAAGGCTCGCCTGATAGAATACCCCATCGTCAAATTCTCTCTCTCTCTCTCCATATATATATATATATATGTTGGGGAACGTTGCAGAAAACAAAAAATTTCCTACGATTTCACCAAGATCCATCTAGGAGTTCATCTAGCAATGAGTGATCGGATTGCATCTACATACCTTTGTAGATCACGCGCGGAAGCGTTCAAAGAACGGGGATGAGGAAGTCGTACTCGACGTGATCCAAATCACCGGAGATCCTAGCGCCGAACGGACGGCACCTCCGCGTTCAACACACGTATGGTCAGCGTGACATCTCCTCCTTCTTGATCCAGCAAGGGGAAAGGAGAGGTTGAGGAAGATGGCTCCAGCAGCAGCACGACGGCATGGTGATGGTGGAGCTGCAGTACTCCGGCAGGGCTTCACCAAGCTCTATGGAGGAGGAGGTGTTGGAGAGGGAGAGGGAGGCACCAAAGGCGTAGGTGAGAGGTCCTCCATCCTCCCACTATATATAGGGGGCCTAGGGGGGGCGCCGGCCCTAGGAGATGCAATCTCCTAGGGGGGCGGCGGCCAAGGGGTGGGGGACTTGCCCCCCAAGCAAGGGGCGCCCCCCTTTAGGGTTTCCCCACCCTAGGCGCATGGGCCCTAGGGGGTGGCGCCCCAACCCACTTTGGGCTGTATCCCTTCCCACTTCAGCCATGGGGCCCTCCGGGATAGGTGGCCCCACCCGATGGACCCCCGGGACCCTTCCGGTGGTCCCGGTATAATACCGGTGACCCCGAAACTTGTCCCGATGGCCGAAATAGCACTTCCTATATATAATTCTTTACCTCCGGACCATTCCGGAACTCCTCGTGACATCCGGGATCTCATCCGGGACTCCGAACAACTTTCAGGTTACTGCATATACATATCCCTACAACCCTAGCGTCACCGAACCTTAAGTGTGTAGACCCTACGGGTTCGGGAGACATGTAGACATGACCGAGATGGCTCTCCGGTCAATAACCAACAGCAGGGTCTGGATACCCATGTTGGCTCCCACATGCTCCTCGATGATCTCATCGGATGAACCATGATGTCGAGGATTCAAGCAACCCCGTATACAATTCCCTTTGTCAATCGGTATGTTACTTGCCCGAGATTCGATCGTCGGTATCCCAATACCTCGTTCAATCTCGTTACCGGCAAGTCACTTTACTCGTACCATAATGCATGATCCCGTGACCAGACACTTGGTCACTTTGAGCTCATTGTGATGATGCATTACCGAGTGGGCCCAAGAGATACCTCTCCGTCATACGGAGTGACAAATCCCAGTCTTGATCCGTGTCAACCCAACAGACACTTTCGGAGATACCCGTAGTATACCTTTATAGTCACCTAGTTACGTTGTGACGTTTGGTACACCCAAAGCACTCCTACGTTATCCGGGAGTTACACGATCTCATGGTCTATGGAAAAGATACTTGATAGTGGAAAACTCTAGCAAACGAACTATACGATCTTGTGCTATGTTTAGGATTGGGTCTTGTCCATCACATCATTCTCCTAATGATGTGATCTTGTTATCAATGACATCCAATGTCCATAGTTCGGAAACCATGACTATCTGTTGATCAACGAGCTAGTCAACTAGAGGCTTACTAGGGACATGTTGGTGTCTATGTATTCACACATGTATTACGATTTCCGGATAACACAATTATAGCATGAATAAAATACAATTATCATGAACAAGGAAATATAATAATAATCCTTTTATTATTGCCTCTAGGGCATATTTCCAACAATATATATATATATATAGGGTCGCGCTATTCGTCACCCTGGGTGAGGCATAGTTATTCTTCACCCCCTCTATTTTACCATCAATGCACCGTAAATTTACGTTCCGTAAGTTTTGTCTTATTTCCGACGCAAAAAGGGACCGTAAGAAAATATATAATCGCCGTAAAAAATATTTTATGTTATGTAAAATTACAAACATAAAAACATAGTCTAAAATACACATAAACTGCAAATTTTCTTGTCTTATGACCTATATTTTTATTTTCTTATGTCAAATTTTGCGTAGTGTATCAATAGGAATGTAACTATTTGAATTTGAAATGTAATTTAATTATGAAATGATCGTAAGATTACCTCGGGTGAAGAATAACTTATTCTGCACCCTGGTTGATGAATAGTAACACTATATATATATATGTCCGGATCCTCGCAAAAGCCAGGATCTTTGTCGCGATTATGATCCTTCGGCTGGGGAGTAGGACAGTGGACGTCCTCGATCATCCTCTTCCATGACTAGTTGGTGGTAACAAAAAGTACATTCGATTAGTGTCTGTAATGCAGTAAAATAAGCACACAAATCAAAGTCTTACCCATTCGATAGGGGTGTACATGGAATAGGCCTCCCGACAGTTTAACTGGAGGAAGTCTTCTTTTTCGCCCTTGTACAGATCGGCCAAAATCGAAGCCAGTTCGGCTGGGGTATTCGGACCCTGCTGTATGTAACGGGATGCATCGTCTTCTCCGTTGTAACACCATAAAGGAGTTACTCTGGATTGAAGAGGCTGCACACACCTTTTTATTGTGATCGCCATGACTTCTACTATTGAGATTTCGAAATGGGCCAACAGCCTGACTTTGCTGACCAACCTTTGAATCTCCACACTGTCCTATTCTTTGGGACTTCGGGGACGCCAGTTGAGGCGCTTCTTTAGTGGAGCACTGGAAAATTCAGGGAGTAGTAGGGGGCAGCGAGGGCTCCATGGTAGCACAGCCGGCCATGGGAGGCAGGAGCAGGCGGCACGACCAGCGCATCTTTGGGCGGCTGGAGCAAGAAGACCAGAGCAGCGCCGGTCATGCCGCCTGCTCCTGCCTCCCGTGGCCGGCTGTGCTACCGCGGAGGCCTCACCGCTCCGCAATGTATAATAATACCGTCTATTCCTTCTTTATAAAGATGTGGGTCATCCCAAAAGTAGAGTCTTAAATTGTAAAAGAACTTTTTCTTTTGTTGTTATGTGAAGCTAGGTGGTATATATTTAGCAATGATATAATTAGCATAGTCAGCATACCAAGGAGTGTTATGAGAAACATTTATTGCAGCTAATTGCTCATCAGGAAAACTATCATTAATAGGTTGTGGGTCATCAAGAATATTTTCTAGCCTAGACAAGTTATCAGCTACGGGGTTCTCAGCTCCTTTTCTATGAGTGATATGTAAGTCAAATTCTTGTAGCAAGAGAACCCACCTAATGAGTCTAGGTTTAGCATCTTTCTTTTCCATAAGATATTTTATAGCAGCATGATCAGTGTGAATAGTCACCATAGAATCAACAATATAAGATCTGAATTTATCGCAAGCAAACACCACTGCTCAAAATTCTTTTTCAGTAGTAGCATAATTTCTTTGGGCACCATCTAGAGTTTTACTAGCATAATGAATAACATTTAATTTCTTATCAACTCTTTGTCCTAGAACAACACCAACATCATAATCACTTGCATCACACACAATTTCAAAAGGCAAGTTCCAATCAAGTGGTTGAACAATAGGTGCAAAAATTAAGGCTTTCTTAAAGTGTTTCAAAGGCTTCTACACAATCATCATTAATAGGTTGTGGGTCATCAAGAATATTTTTCTAGCCTAGAAAAGTTATCAGCTACGGGGTTCTCAGCTCCTTTTCTCGGTGCAGCGTGGTCAACGAACGACATCCATCGGACGTGGACTATACGTGGAGAGGCTAACAGCTGGATCCACGGCCGCACACAAGGAAATGCCTCCTTATTACGCGCAAAATAATGATTCCGCCACCTAACGTCTGGGACCCACCAGAAGGGCCTCTGTATTTCGTGAAAAAACGTTCCTCCCCTGACAAGTCGAACCCACCAGCTATATCTTCACACGCAGGGAAGTGCCTCCTTATTACGCACAAAAAAATGAATACTCCCCCTGCTAGCTGGGACCCGGCATAGTGGAAGGCTGACTTGTGGGCCTACTAAGTTGACGGGGATGGAGGGCTTTGTCAACTTAGTCAATATGAACGATTCTAGCTCCAGTGACCGTACAATGGCCGTAGTGCTTCTTCAACCTCTAGTATTCTTGCTCCAGCCGCCCAAAGCAGCGCCGGTCGTGCCACCTGCTCCTGCCTCTCTTGGCCGGCTGTGCTACCGCGGAGGCCTGACAGCTCCGCAAGTTATGTATTTTGGTGACCAAAGATTGTTCGGAGTCTCAGATGAGATCACGGACATGACGAGGAGTCTCGAAATGGTCGAGAGGTAAAGATTTATATATCGGACGATAGTATTCGGACACCGGAAGTGTTTTGGAAAGTATCGGGCACGTATCGGAGTACCGGGGGGGGTACCGGAACCCCCCGACGGAAGATATGGGCCACATGGGCCATAGGAGGGAGGCAAGCCAGTCCACAAGGGTGCCACCCCCCCCAAGGGAGGAGTCCAAATTGGACTAGGGAAGGGGCGCGACCCCCCTTTCCTTCTCCCTCTCCCTCTGCTTCCCCCTTTCCCCTTCCGGTAAAAGGAAAGGGGGCCGAATTGGACTAGGAGTCCAAGTGGGACTCCCCCCACTTAGCGCGCCCCTAGGCTGGCCTACTCCTCTCTCCTATATACGGGGCGGGGGGCACCTCTAAGACACATCAACCGTTCTCAGCCGTGTGTGGTGCCCCCCTCCACCGTTTACTCCTCCGGACATATTGTCGTAGTGCTTAGGCGAAGCCCTGCGCGGATCACTTCACCATCACCGTTACCATGCTGTTGTGCTAACGAAACTCTCCCTTGACACTTTGCTGGATCAAGAGTTCGAGGGACGTCATCAAGCTGAACAGCGTTATACTAACGCTTCCGCTTTCGGTCTACGAGGGTACGTTGACACACTCTCCCCTTCTCGTTGCTATGCATCTCCTAGATAGATCTTGTGTGTTCGTAGGAAATTTTTTGAAATTGCATGCTACGTTCCCCAACACTTTTGCCCTCCGGTGGACTGATTTCGCCGGGGGAACTTCCCTCCCAGAGGGGGTAATCGAGGCCATCGTCATCACCAACAACCCTCTCATCTTTGGGAGGCCAATCTTCATCAACATCTTCAACAACACCATCTCATCTCAAATCGTAGTTCATCTCTTGTGTTCAATCTTTGTACCGGAACCTTAGATTGGTACCCGTGGGTGACTAGTACTGTTGATTACATCTTGTAGTTGATTACTATATGGTTTATTTGGTGGAAGATTATATGTTCAGATCCATTATGCTATTTAATACCCCTCTGATCTTGAGCATCAATATCATTTGTGAGTAGTTACTTTTGTTCTTGAGGTCACGGGAGAAGTCACATTGCAAGTAATCATGTGAATTTGATATGTGTTCGATATTTTGATGATATGTATGTTGTGATTCCCTTAGTGGTGTCATGTTAACGTCCACTACATGATACTTCACCATCATTGGGCCTAAGGGAATGCATTGTGGAGTAGTTATTAGATGATGGGTGCTAGAGTGACAGAAGCTTAAATCCTAGTTTATGCGCTACTTTGTAAGGGACTAATTTGGATCCATATGTTTAATGATATGGTTAGATTTTATCTTAATACTTTTCTCGTAGTTGCGGATGCTTGCGAGGGGGTTAATCATAAGTGGGAGGTTTGTTCAAGTAAGAACATCACCCAAGCACCGGTCCACCCACATATCAAACTATCAAAGTAGCGAACGTGAATCAAACCAACATGATGAAAGTGACTAGATGAAATTCCCGTGCACCCTCAAGAACACTTTGCTTATTATAAGAGACTATTTTGGCCTGTCATTTGCCACAAAAGGATTGGGATACCTTGGTGCACTTTATTTACCGTTACCGTTACTTGCTCGTTACAAATTATCTTGCTATCAAACTACTTGTTACTTACAATTTCAGTACTTGCAGATATTACCTTGTTGAAAACCATTTTTCATTTCCTTCTTCTCCTCGTTGGGTTCGACACTCTTACTTATCGAAAGGACTATGATTGATCCCCTATACTTTGTTGGTCATCACATACCCGAAGGAGTTTCATAACCAATATTTTCAGTAGGTACAGTCGGTTGAGGGGCAACTCTTTGTATTTCCGGTCAAGGTGAAGATACCCCGAACAAACCCCTCAAAGGATGGTTTTCGATAGTAACTAGTGACAATAAATTCAGTATGTAATATAAATTTTTCCTTACCGATTTCCACTTACCAAGAGTGCTTCACTCCTAGGCAACGACCAAGAAAAGGGTCTTGATGACTGTGGGAGTCCTGGATTAGGGGGTCCCCGGGCGTCCGGGCTATGTGACGTGGGCCGGACTGGTGGGTCGTGATAGAAGGCTTCCCCCCGTGTCCGGATGGGACTCTCCTTGGCGTGGAAGGCAAGCTTGGAGTTCGGATATGAAGATTCCTTTCTTTGTAAACTAACTATGTACATACCCTAGCCCCCTTGGTATCTATATAAACTGGAGGGTTTAGTCCGTAGAGGCAGTCATAATCATACAGGATAAACATCTAGGGTTTTGCCATTACGATCTCGTGGTAGATCAACTCTTGTAACCCCTATACTCATCAAAGTCAATCAAGCAGGACGTAGGGTTTTACCTCCATCAAGAGGGCCCGAACCTGGGTAAACATCGTGTCCCCTGGCTCCTATTACCTTCGATCCTTAAGACGCACAGTTCGGGACCCCCTACCCGAGATCTGCCGGTTTTGACACTGACATTGGTGCTTTCATTAAGAGTTCCTCTGTGCTATCGACAAAGGATTCGATGGCTCTTTCAATCAACAATGATGCTGCTTTGGGGGAGATTTTCGCCCGGGCCAAATTTTCGTATTCGGCGGCTTCGCGTTGCGTGCCAACTCGATTAGCCACCTCGAGCAGATCGACGGCTACGCCCCTGGTCATCAGATCGGTTTCGGGAACTTAACCTATGTCGCTGATATCCAAGGAGATTCGATCTTCGAAGGGTTCGCGACCCCAATTACCGCTTTGGCCTTAGATCCAGAGCAGGCCGACAGGTCCGAAGACGGGAGTTTAGAGCCCTCCGGACTCTCTGCACTTATGGAGATTGTTGCCGGAGAAGCACCAGACACTCCGCCGGACTCTAGGTCCAAACTCTCGAGGTGCGTGTCAAGCGGGCGCCGCCAGGAGACTCCGAATCCATACAACCCTATGGACTCTCGTTTCTGTGTCCAACCCTCACCTTAAAACAAGGCCTTGGACTTAATGCGATCACTCGCCATTACGGAAGGATCGCTTCCAAACTACGCCCAGCCCAGACTAGGGGATGAGAGCGGGGAATTTTGTGTCCCACCACCACCCACTTCATAGCCACTGTCGAAGATTTAACCGACATGTTGGATTACGCCTCCGAAGACATCGACGGTATGGTCGACGATGCCGAAGACGGACAAGGCCAAAACCCTCGTTTACCGAACGGTGGACGACCACCTCCACATATGACGTGTACATGGTGGACACATGCTACCTCTTGAGCACTGCGTTGGTTTTCCCTTGAAGAGGAAAGGGTGATGCAGTAAAGTAGCGTAAGTATTTCCCTCAGTTTTTGAGAACCAAGGTATCAATCTAGTAGGAGACTGCACGCAACTCCCTCGTACCTACACAAACAAATAAGAACCTCACAACCAACGCGATAAAGGGGTTGTCAATCCCTTCACAGTCACTTACGAGAGTGAGATCTGGTAGAGATAATAATGATAAGATAAATATTTTTGGTATTTTTATGATATAGATTGAAAGTAAAGATTGCAAAATAAATTGTGCTAGAAATAACTTGTTGACGGGGGATTAATATAATGGAGAATAGACCCGGGGGCCATAGGTTTCACCAGTGGCTTCTCTCAAGATAGCATAAGTATTACGGTGGGTGGAAAAATTACTGTCGAGCAATTGATAGAAAAGCGAATAATTATGAGAATATCTAGGCATGATCATGTATATAGGCATCACGTCCATGACGAGTAGACTAACTCCTACCTGCATCTACTACTATTACTCCACACATCGACCGCTGTCCAGCATGCATCTAGAGTATTAAGTTCATAAGAATAGAGTAACGCATTAGGTAAGATGACATGATGTAGAGGGATAAACTCAAGCAATATCATATAAACCCCATCTTTTTATCCTCGATGGCAACAATACAATACGTGTCGTTTCCCTTTCTGTCACTGGGATCGGCACTGCAAGATTGAACCCAAAGCTAAACACTTCTCCCATTGCAAGAAAGATCAATCTAGTAGGCCAAACCAAACTGATAATTCGAAGAGACTTGCAAAGATAACCAATCATACATAAATGATTTCAGAGAAGAATCAAATATTGTTCATAGATAGACATGATCATAAACCCACATTTCATCGGATCTCGACAAACACATCACAAAAAGAGTTACATCGAACATATCTCCAAGAAGATCGAGGAGAACTTTGTATTGAGATTCAAAGAGAGAGAAGAAGCCATCTAGCTAATAGCTATGGACCCGAAGGTCTGAAGTAAACTACTCACACATCATCGGAGGGGCCATGGAGTTGATGTAGAGGCCCTCCGTGATCGATGCCCCCTCCGGCGGAGCTCCGGAAAAGGCCCCAAGATGGGATCTCTTGGGTACAGAAGGTTGCAGCGGTGGAAATAGGGTTTCGTGGTGCTCCTGGATGTTTTCGGGGTATATGAATATATATAGGAGGAAGAAGTAGGTCGGTGGAGCCACAAGGGGCCCACGAGGGGGAGGGCGCGCCCCCTGCCTCATGGCCACCTTGTTGGTTGCTTGACGTATACTCCAAGTCCTCTGGATCACGTTTGTTCCAAAGATAACTCTCCCGAAGGTTTCATTCCGTTTGGATTCCGTTTGATATTCCTTTTCTGCGAAACACTAAAATAGGCAAAAAAACAGCAATTTGCACTGGGCCTTGGGTTAGTAGGTTAGTCCCAAAATAATATGAAAGTGTAAAATAAAGCCCATTAACATCCAAAACAGATAATATAATAGCATGGAACAATCAAAAATTATAGATACGTTGGAGACGTATCAACACACCCAAAGAGGATGGCGACGACGGCAAGGAGAATCCGGTTGAGGACAAGCCTGCCGAAGCACCTCCAAAACATCGATGCCAGCGACACCGCTCAAAATCGCGTCGCCAAAAAGACAGCAATACCAGCACCGAAGAGAATAACACTCCAGAGAACGCCAAAGACCCTGAAGCCCCAGTAGAGCCAACTTCCGAACAGGATGATTGGGAGGATGGGCAAGTAAACCCCTACTATCCTATCCGGAACGAGGACTCGGAGGATAGTAATTACCTACCGATCTCCGAAGAGGATATGAGCCTCGGCAACGAAGACTTCATCGTGCCAGAGGAACCCCTCGAACAAGAGCGCTTTAAGCACCGGCTAATCGCCAATGCGAGAAGCCTGAAAAAGAGGCAGCAACAGCTTCAAGCTAATCAGGATTTGCTCAACGATAGATGGACTAACGTCTTGGCAGCCGAGGAATACGGCCTCACACCCCCAAAGAGCTACCCGAAGCGCAAGCTACTGCCAAAATTTAACAACGAGGCCCCGGAGCCCATACCGCCAATGCGCTATGACAGGACCGCCGCGTGGCTGGGACAGAGCGGCAGCTCAAGCCGAACACCATCCCGCACCACCTCACCGTAGAGGCAGACAAATAGCGGCCCCAGGATACACCTATGACCTATGACAGGACCTGGACAATAGAGCCGGTAAGACCATATCAATCTACGGATCTAGGGGGCGCGCTCCAACGCGCGAGGATGGCCATCATACTTGGTGTGACAGACACAACCTCACACGGGCCGAAAACCGCATACGGCCTCCGTCCAAACTACGCCGCGACGTCGCCCGGTACAAAGGCGCCGCACACCCCCTATGCTTCACCGATGATGTAATGGAACATCAGTTCCCAAAAGGGTTTAAACCCATTAACATCGAATCATATGACTGCATGACAGATCCTGCAGTCTGGATAGAAGATTATCTTCTCCATATTCACATGGCTCGCGGTGACGATCTACATGCCATCAAGTACCTCCTGCTCAAATTAAAGGGACCAGCTTGGCACTGGTTAAACAGCCTCCCAAAGAATTCTATTTGCACCTGGGAAGATCTGGAAGATGCCTTCAGAGACAACTTCCAGGGTACCTATATACGCCCCCAGACGCCGATGACCTCAGTCACATAGTTCAGCAACCCAGAGAGTCAGCCCGGAAACTATGGACAAGGTTCTTAACTAAAAAGAACCAAATTGTCGACTGTCCATACGCCGAAGCCCTAGCGGCCTTTAAACACAGTATCCGGGACGAATGGCTCGCCCGGCACCTCGGCCAAGAGAAGCCAAAGTCCACGGCAGCCCTTACAGCACTCATGACCCGCTTTTGCGCGGGAGAGGATAGTTGGTTAGCCCGCAACAACAATGGTACCAGCGACGCAGGTACCTCCAAAACTAGAAACGGCAACGGCAGGCCCCGACACAACAAACACAAGCATCGAAGCAACAATGATAATATCAAAGACACAACAGTCAACACCGGATTCAGTGGCTCTAAATCCGGTCAACGGAAGAGGCCATTCAAAAAGAATAAAGGCGGTTCATCTAACTTAGACCGAATACTCGATCGACCTTGCCAGATTCATGGCATCCTAGACAAGCCTGCCAACCATACCCACAAAAGCTGCTGGGTCTTCAAACAGGCCGGTAAGCTGAATATCGAACATAAGGAGAAGGGGTCGCCTAGCGAGGACGACGACGACGACGAACCTCATCCGCCGAATATAGTTGGACAAAAGAAATTTCCCCCCGAAGTCAAAACGGTGAATATGATATACGCTACTCATATCCCCAAACGGGAGCGCAAGCGCGCTCTGAGGGACGTCTACGCGATAGAGCCAGTCGCCCCAAAATTCAACCCTTGGTCAGCCTGCCCGATCACTTTCCATCGCAGAGACCATCCGACTAGTATCCGTCACAGAGGCTCGGCCGCATTGGTCCTCGACCCAATTATCGATGGATTTCACGGTACGCGAGTCCTCATGGACGGCGGTAGCAGTCTTAACTTGCTCTATCAGGACACAGTCCGTAAAATGGGTATTGATTCGTCAAGAATTAAACCCACCAAAACTACCTTTAAAGGAGTAATACCTGGAGTAGAGGCCCATTGCACGGGCTCAATCACATTGGAAGTCGTCTTCGGCTCACCAGACAACTTCTGAAGCAAAAACTTGATCTTCGACATCGTCCCCTTCCGCAGTGGCTATCATGCATTGCTCGGACGAACCGTGTTTGCTCGCTTCAATGCGATCCCGCACTATGCCTACCTCAAACTCAAGATGCTCGGACCCCGCGGTGTCATAACAGTCAATGGAAACACGGAGCGCTCCCTCCGTACTGAGGAGCACACCATGGCCCTTGCAGCAGAAGTCCAGAATGGCCTTATCAAGCCAAATACTACATCGGCAGTCAAGCCCCCGGACACTATTAAACGCGTTTGGACCACCCTGTAGAGCGATGATCAAGACCGTCAGGAGCTCGATTAGCATTTCGGCCTCCGTCTTAGTTCAACCGCATCGCGGCATATGTACCACGTGTACATAACTACGCACTGAAGATACCATGGGCAAAGACGGAGGGATATTAAAAATAAAATCCACAATACGGCTCGACCCTATGTGGACCCCCATATCATTTCTCTTTTCCTTATTTTTTCTTTTTCAGGTTCCTTAAACCCACGTCAACTTTTGATGGTACCAAGGGCACCGTTTCCAGTCCCTTTATGAAAAACCGATCGTTGATCCTCTTGAAGGATCACACACCAAGGAGCAATGATGCGCAGACGTGCGGCAGAGTATCTAAAGGATCTTTAAAGATCGCCTCTTCCTTTTTAGGACCCGTACACAGCTTTCCCTGGTATTCGGCATGTAAAATAGCCTAGATGCTTGTCACATCATTTGTAAAAATACGTTTTGACGATCAATCAGACTATAATGGAAACAGTCTTTCGCCCAACGTACTCGGTACTAGCTTATATCCTAATCTATATTCCTTCTTTTTTTCTTGTCTGATTGCCATGTACACCTTGGTACGACCTAAATCACCAGGGGCTCCATTCGGCCACGTACATGTCTTAAAAATAAAATAAGTCTGGAACACTTTTGCAGTGCAAATTCGACGTCATGAATATAGCATTATATGCATCGGCTCCGAATCATGTCTTTGGTCAATAGTTGGGTTGCCCAGCTCTTGTGGTTATTGCCTTGCGTTCCACTTTTTCGGCTAAGACAGTAAAGGGATAACTACTGCGATTGCGTTTTCGGCTCATCCGGATAAACACCTCAGTAGAGAAAGCCAAAAACTGACTGTCATGGTGCGGCGAGAGCTGGTCAGCTATTTGGTGACTAACTACAAATCTCTTGCGATTTTGCGCGCATTATGTGAAGGACCGGTCTATGCCCGGTCAGGCGTCTACAGCATCCAAGTTCGGATAATTGAGCAACACGAGGGGCTGCGCATATAAACCTCATTGTCAAACTCCTATGGCTAAGTGAGAGCGATAAAGCCACATAGTATGATTGTCTGGTTTGCCACACTGACACCTCCTTCAAGGACCATGCTGGTTGGGTCAAGTGTGTCTAGGTGCCATTCCGAACACCCCCGTACTACCTACGTGGGGGCTGAAGCCGACGACTGGACAACTCTCACATACCGTAAATGGCCGCACAGGAGGAAAGGATTTCAAAGTAAAACAAGCAACACATTATGCATAAGCCTTGTTTTATAATACAAAGTACGGGCATTACAGGTACATTCATTCGAAAATAGTGTCCTTCGAACACTGGCCCTCTACAATGCGGGCACCCTCCAAGACTTCATCAAAATACCGCTCCGGCGTGCGGTGCTCTTTTCCCGCGGGCGGTCCCTCGGTTGCCAGCTTGACAGCGTTCATCTTCGCCCACTACACCTTGACACGGGCGAAGGCCATCCGGGCACCTTCGATACAGGTCGACTGCTTTATGACATCAAGCCAGGGGCAGGCGCTGACGAGCCACTTCACAAGCCCGAAGTAACTGTCGGGTATGGGTTCGGCTGGCCAAAGTCAGACTATAACATCCTTCATGGCCAGTTCGGCCACCCTATCCAGCTCGGTCAGCTGCTTCAGCTAATCGCTGAAGGGCACCGGATGCTTTGGTGCAAGGTACTGCGACCAAAACAGCTTCTCCGTTGAACTCCCCTCTTTGGCTCGGAAGAATCCGCAGCATCGGCAATACTCCAGGGTAGATCCACAAACGCCCCTGGAGAGCTCCAAACGCGGGTCAGTAATATGTACCTCCTCCTTACAAATTTGCTTTGCATGCTAAAGGCCTTACCTGTTGCGATCTGCTTTGCTTCTTGGATCTCCCGGCAGGCGCCTTGGGCTTCAACCCGGGTTGTGTTCACGCTTTGGAGGGCCTCAGCAAGTTCGGAATCTCGATCCGAAAGCTTGCGCTCTACAGACTCACATTTGCCTATGGCATCCTTGAGCTCTTGCCGAACTTCCTCCACCTATGATTCATGCTTTTGGCGGGTGGCTCGCTCCCCCTCCGCCTCCTTCTTGGCCTCGGCCAGCGCGTTTTTGAGGGTCTCGACCTCAGACACGTCAACGGTGAGCATAATTACAAAACTGAGCAAGATAGCACAACAACAAGCCATATCATGTCAAATGTGAATCGCATACCTTGCTTCTCCGCCAACAGTTTGTTGGTGCGGATAAGCTCTTCATTGGCGCGCTCCAACTGCCACTTTAGTTCGGAAACTTCATCGGCATGGGCGGTTGCCGCCAACTTTGACGCATGTTTGTTCAAATACACATGTATGTTAATCTCTTGCGAAATATTCGATCCTCTGTTCGGCTTTTTCTTCGCGAACGCCGAACGGAGTCTCAGGGGCTACTAACTATACACAGGCATTCTGTTTATTTAAACAACGTACCTCAAAGCCTGTCAGAAGGCTAGTATAGGCCTCATTCAATCCGCTCTTAGCGGACCGAACCTTTTCAACCACCGCACCCATAAGGGTACGATGCTCTTCAATGATGGAGGCGCTCTGAAGTGCTTCCATCAGAGTGTCCGGCGCCTCCTGATTGACATAGGTCGCCGGAGGAGTTGGCGCACCCCCTTCTTTGGAAGGAGGCTGCTCGCCTGATTCCGGAGCCGTAGTGGCCTCCAGAATGATATTTTGTTGGGGGCCGAATTGGGCATGGCTCCCATCGCCAGTCCCCATGGGGGTCAGCTCCCCCATGTTCTCGGCTACAGAGGTATTGCCCTTTGAAGCCACCTTGATGGCTTCCCGCACCTCTCCGTGTCCTGGAGAGGCCCCTCGGGACAACACTTCGGTGTTGTCCATAGCAGTGGGTGGAGAGGCCGGTGGAGGCGACTCGCTCACCATCATGTCGGAACCCAGCGAATTCCCAGAGGACGATGATTGCCGGGGGAGATCATGGGCCGGACTACAATACATGATTCTGTGCATTAGAATCACAAGGCATAAAGCCGGATACATACACTATCCTTAAATACTTATGATTTGGCCGAAGGCTTTGGCCTAGGGTTCCATCCGGGGACGTCTTCGGCGTCCGATTCTGAATCATCTTAAAGGAGAGTTTCCCCTTCTTGGATGCTTCCGCCTCTAGATTTTCGGAAGCTCCCCTTTTCTTCTTTCCCCCCTTGGGGGGAGAATTGTGCTCCTCCTCTTCCTCCTCGTCTTCATCATGGGAGGAGAGAGCTTCGGTGTCTTCAGATGATATGTCTGAAGCACCTTTTCGACGAAGGCCACTCCGGACCTCCTTGCCCTTCTTCTTGGCCTTCTTTTCCGGCGCATGGTACGGCGTCGGAACCAGCATCTTCGCCAGAAGAGGAATAGCTAGGTCTTCGGGCAGGGGATCCGGACACTTGATCTGCTTTGCCTTCTTCGTCCAGCCCTAGGAGACAAGGGGAGGGGTTGAACTTACTCCTTGGATCTACAAATCAAGGATATGATTAGAAATCTGAAAAACTTACTCGAGTGGCTGGGTGAGCGCGGTCATGGCCGAGGTCTTCGGTTGTTGGCGGCCATGACTTTTGGGCCTTGAACAACATTTTCCATATATCTTCGTGCTTCGTGCCGAAGAACCGCTGCAAGGTCCGAGGACTTGCCGGATCGAACTCCCACATATGGGAAGTCCGGCGTTGGCAGGGGAGAATTCGGCGAAATAGCATCACCTGGATCACGCTGGCGAGGCTGGTGTTCTTGTCCCCATGCTCTTGATGCGCTTTTGCAGCGTCATCACCTCATCGGATGACGCCCAATCTAGGCCCTTCTTGAGCCATGATGTGAGCCACATTGGCGGACCGGTTTTGAACTCAGGAGTGGCGGCCCATGAGGCGTCGCGAGGTTCCGTAACATAGAACCACTCCTATTGCCACCCCTTTACGGTCTCTATGAAGGTCCCCTTGGGCCAGGTGACGTTAGGGAGCTTACTCACCATGGCGCCGCCGCACTCCGCGTGTTAACCATTGACCACCTTCGGCTTCATATTGAATACCTTGAGCCATAGGCCGGAGTGGGGGGATGCGGAGGAACGCCTCACACATGACAATGAACACCGAGATGTTGAGGAATGAATTTGGGGCTAGATCATGGAAATCTAGCTCGTAATAGTACATGAGTCCATGGACGAAAGGGTGGAGAGGAAACCCTAGCCCGCGAAGGAAGTGGGGAATGAATACTACCCTCTCATTGGGCTCTGGTGTGGGAATGATCTTGTTTTTGGCAGGGAGCCGATGGGCGATTTCCTTGGCTAAATACCCCGCCTCCCGGAGTTCTTTGATGTGCTCCTCAGTTACGGAGGAGGCCATCCAGTTGCCCTGTGCTCCAGATCCAGACATGGTTGGAGCATTTGTTGGGGACGGAAAGGGTTGAAGCTTGGGCGCTGGAGCTCGAGAGTAGATGGGCTGAGGAGGAAGAAGGCGTGGGGTAAAAAGGTGGATCCTTGTCTCCTTATAAAGGCAGTGAATATCAAGCGTCCCCCCGCCCACGAGCCTTAAAACTCGCCTACTCCCCAGGAGTCATGAGAGTGGCATGGTTGGATTACCCAAATCCGTATTGATGAGAATCCCGCAATAAGGGGACACGATCTCTGCTTTGACAAGATGTGTCAGTGAATACCACATCTCAAAACGCGAAACGGGAGGTTGGAAAATGGTTCAAAATAATAATAAGGCTGGAACACCATACCTCGCCGAAAAAGTTGTTAGAAGACATAACTTATTTTTGTTTAAAGTGTTTTGCCCTCATGGCCCAGGGTTGCAACTATTGTACAGAGTCGGATATAGTTCTTTTGATCAACTAATTTGGATTATTCGGAGGAGGAACCCGCCTTGCATTGCCGAAGACAATCTGCGCGCCGGACACATCGTCATTGAAGCCTGGTTCAGGGGCTACTGAGGGAGTCCTGGATTAGGGGGTCCCCGGGCGTCTGGGCTATGTGACGTGGGCCGGACTGGTGGGCCATGATAGAAGGCTTCCCCCTGTCTCCGGATGGGACTCTCCTTGGCGTGGAAGGCAAGCTTGGCGTTTTGATATGAAGATTCCTTTCTCTGTAAACCGACTATGTACATACCCTAGCCCCCTCTGGAATCTATATAAACTGGAGGGTTTAGTCCGTAGAGGCAGTCATAATCATATAGGCTAAACATCTAGGGTTTAGCCATTACGATCTCGTGGTAGATCAACCCTTGTAACCCCTATACTCATCAAAGTCAATCAAACAGGACATAGGATTTTACCTCCATCAAGAGGGACCGAACCTGGGTAAACATCATGTCCCCTGCCTCCTGTTACCTTCGATCCTTAGACGCACAGTTCGGGACCTCCTACCCGAGATCTGCCAGTTGTGACACCGACAATGACCCACAAGTATAGGGGATAAATCATAGGCTTTTCGATAAGTAAGAGTGTCAAACCCAACGATGAGCAGAAGGAAATGACAAGTGGTTTTCAGCAAGGTAATTTCTGCAAGCACTGAAATTGTCGGTAACAGGTAGTTTGCTAGCAAGATAATTTGCAATGAACAAGTAACAGTAACGGTAAATAAAGTGCAGCAAGGTAGCCCAATCCTTTTTGTAGCAAAGTACATGCCGAAACGGTCTCTTATAATAAGAAAGCGTTCTTGAGGGTACACGTGAATTTCATCTAGTCACTTTCATCATGTTGGTTTAATTCACATTCGCTGCTTTGATAATTTGATATGTGGATGGACCGATGCTCCCGGAAAAGAAGGAATTCCTTGTTGATATGAGTAGTCTATCATCCCTAATAAGCCAGGCTATCACATACACCCCTACTCAGAGGAACCGATGTCCTCGTCGGGCCACAGGAACGTTCCCTCTTGGCACATACGTTTGTGCATCCAGTCTGACACATGTGCCATGCCGTGTTCCATGACGGGTCACAAACGTCATGCACAACATGACCGCGCACCTGTCCGCAAACATCCATGTAACCGCGAGGGTCGACTCTGATACCAACTTGTAACGCCCTGGACACACCCACTGGTGGTTGTTACTCCTGGCGGGATCTAGACTGGCCTCACAGATCAATACTAGTCTTTTCTGTGCACTTTGTCCTCACTCGTGTGCACCTGGGAGCAACTTCCCCGCTCATTCACCCATCCTAAAATTACTCCAAGCTGAGCATGCTTAACTTTGGAGTTCTTTCCGAATGAGCTCTCGGAAGAGAAGGAATTTCTTATTGATATGAGTAGTCTATCATCCCTAATAAGCCAGGCTATCACATACACCCCCACTTAGAGGAACTGACGTCCTCGTCGAGCCATAGGAACGTTCCCTCTTGGCACATACGTCTGTGCATCTAGTCCGGCACATGTGCCATGCCGTGTGCCAAGACGGGTCACAAACATCATGCACAACATGATCGCGCACCTGTCTGCAAACATCCGTGTAACTGCGAGTGTCAGCTCTAATACCAACTTGTAACGCCCCGGACACACCCATCGGTGGTCGTTACTCCTAGCAGGATCTAAACTGGCCCCACAAATCAATACTAGTCTTTTGCGCACTTTGTCCTCACTCGTGCACACCCGGGAGAAACTTCTTGGTTGGTCACCCATCCTGAAATTACTCCAAGCTAAGCACGCTTAACTTTGGGGCTCTTTCCGAATGGGCTCCCGGAAAAGAAGGAATTCCTTATTGATATGAGTAGTCCATCATCCCTAATAAAACTTATTGATATGAGTTCTTACTTGAACAAACCTCCCATTTATGATTAACCCCCTCGCAAGCATCCGCAACTATGAGAAAAGTATTAAGATAAAATCTAACCATAGCATTAAACATATGGATCCAAATCAGTCCCTTACAAAGTAGCGCATAAACTAGGGTTTAAACTTCTGTCACTCTAGCAACCCATCATCTAATAACTACTCCACAATGCATTCCCTTAGGACCAGTGATGGTGAAGTGTCATGTAGTGGACGTTCACATGACACCACTAAGGGAATCACAACATACATATCATCAAAATATTAAACACATATCAAATTCACATGATTACTTGCAACATGACTTCTCCCGTGACCTCAAGAACAAAAGTAACTACTCACAAATGATATTCATGCTCAAGATCAGAGGGGGGTATTAAATAACATAATGGATCTAAACATATAATCTTCCACCAAATAAACCATATAGTAATCAACTACAAGATGTACTAAGGTTCCGGTACAAAGATTGAACACAAGAGATGAACTAGGATTTGAGATGAGATGGTGTTGTTGAAGATGTTGATGAAGATTGGCCTCCCAAGGATGAGAGGGTTGTTAGTGATGACGATGGCCTCGATTTCCCCCTCCGAGAGGAAAGTTCCCCCGACAAAATCACTTCGCCGGAGGGCAAAAGTGCTCCTGACCAAGTTCCACCTCGAGACGGTAGCGCTATGTCCCGAAAGTCCTCTCCTTATTTTTTTTCTAGGTCAAAAGACCTTATATATCAGAAGATAATGAAACTTCTATCTATGATGCTGTAACTCAGTCTGGTAATGAACACTCATCTAGTGATAATGAAAAAGATAATGTTGATGTTCATGAACACTCTCAACCAAATAATAAAGAACCAGACACTGTTGAGATAGAACCACCTGTTGATCTTGATAACCCACAACCTAAGAATAAAAGATATGACAAAAGAGACTTTGTTGCTAGAAAACACGGTAAAGAAAGAGAATCGTGGGTTCAAAAACCTATGCCTTTTACACCTAAGTCAACTAAAAAGAATGATGATGAAGAATTTGAATGCTTTGCTGAAATGCCGAGGCCAGTCTTTTTGCGTACTCGCTTAACTGATATCTTGAAAATGCCTCCTTATGCGAAGTATACGAAAGACATCATCACAAATAAGAGAAGAATACCAGAATATGAAATCTCCACTATGCTTGTTAATTATACTTTTAAAGATGGAGTACCTAAAAGACTTAGAGATCCGGGAATACCAACTATACCTTGCTCGATCAAAAAGAATTATGTGGAAACTGCTTTCTGTGATTTAGGAGCTGGTGTTAGTGATATGCCTTTCTCTTTATATAAAAGACTTGATTTGAATAAACTCACACCTACTGAAATATCTTTGCAAATGGCTGACAAATCAACTGCCATACCTATCAGTATCTGTGAGGATGTGCCCGTTGTCGTTGCTAATGTTACTATTTTGACTGACTTTCTTATACTTGAGATGCCCGAGGACGACAACATGTCGATTATCCTTGGTAAACCCTTCATGAATACTGCAGGGGTTGTTATTGATTGCAATAAAAGCAATGTCACTTTTCATATCAATGGTAATGAGTGATGACCCACAAGTATAGGGGATATATCATATTCCTTTCGATAAGTAAGAGTGTCAAACCCAACGAGGAGCAGAAGGAAATGATAAGCGGTTTCCGGCAAGGTATTCTCTGCAAGCACTGAAATAAGTGGTAACGGATAGTTTTGTGATAGGATAATTTGTAACGAGCAACAAGTAACAAAAGTAAATAAAGTGCAGCAAGGTGGCCTAATCCTTTTTGTAGCAAAGGACAAGCCTAGACAAACTCTTATATAGAGAAAAGCGCTCCCGAGGACACATGGGAATATCGTCAAGCTAGTTTTCATCATGTTCATATGATTTGCATTCGGTACTTTGATAGTTTGGTATGTGGGTGGACCGGTGCTTGGGTACTGTCCTTACTTGGACAAGCATCCCACTTATGATTAACCTCTATTGCAAGCATCTGCAACTACAACAAAAGTATTAAGGTAAACCTAACCATAGCATGAAACATATGGATCCAAATCAGCCCCTTACGAAGCAACGCATAAACTAGGGTTTAAGCTTCTGTCACTCTAGCAACCCATCATCTACTTATTACTTCCCAATGCCTTCCTCTAGGCCCAAATAATGGTGAAGTGTTATGTAGTCGACGTTTAGATAACACCACTAGAGGAGAGACAACATACATCTCATCAAAATATCGAACGAATACCAAATTCACATGACTACTAATAGCAAGACTTCTCACATGTCCTCATGAACAAACGTAACTACTCACAAAGCATATTCATGTTAATAATCAGAGGGATATTAATGTGCATATAGGATATGAACATATGATCTTCCACCAAATAAACCAACTAGCATCAACTACAAGGAGTAACTAACACTACTAGCAACCCACAGGTACCAATCCCGGACTTGGAGACAAGAATTGGATACAAGAGATGAACTAGGGTTTTGAGAGGAGATGGTGCTGGTGAAGATGTTGATGAAGATTGCCCTCTCCCGATGAGAGGAGCGTTGGTGATGACGATGGCGATGATTTCCCCCTCCCGGAGGGAAGTTTCCCCGGCAGAACAGCTCCGCCAGAGCCCTAGATTGGTTCCGCCAAGGTTCCGCCTCATGGCGGCGGAGTTTCATCCGAGAATATGGCTTATGATTTTTTTTCCTCATCAAAAGACCTCATATAGCAGAAGATGGTCATTGGAGGGCCACCAGGGGGCCCACGAGGTAGGGAGCGCGCCCAGGGGGTAGGGCGCGCCCCCCACCCTCGTGGGCAGGGTGTGGCCCCCCTGGTGAACTTCTTGCGTTCAATATTTATTATATATTCCGAAATTGACTTCCGTGAAGTTTTAGGACTTTTGGAGCTGTGCAGAATAGGTCTCTAATAATTGCTCCTTTTCCAGCCAGAATCCCAGTTGCCAGCATTCTCCCTCTTTATGGAAACCTTGTAAAATAAGAGAGAATAGGCATAAGTATTGTGACATAATGTGTAATAACAACCCATAATGCAATAAATATCGATATAAAAGCATGATGCAAAATGGACGTATCAACTCCCCCAAGATTAGACCTCGCTTGTTCTCAAGCGAAAGCCGAAATCGAAAAATATGTCCACATGTATAGAGATAGAGGTGTCAATAAAAATAAAATACAGAAATGAGGGCTTCATGATCATTCTTAGAACAACAACTTATATAATTCTTGTCATATGATCTCTTATACTAGAGTAACAATTCAATCACAATTTCAAGTATGAATCATAAACTTCATTGAAAACTAACAAACTATAATCTCAGTCATTGAAGCAATTGCAATTTATCATAACATAGGAAAGAGTCAATATATAAGAGCTTTTCAGCAAGTCTACATACTCAACTATCATATAGTCTTTCACAATTGCTGACACTCACGCAATACTTATGGGTATGGAGTTTTAATCGGACACAGAGAAAGATAGGGGCTTATAGTTTTGCCTCCCAACGTTTTACCTCAAGAGTAATGTCAACAATAATAGTTCATGCAAACTCACATCCAATTAGCCATATATACCAGGATCTTTCCAACATATTGTGCTTGCCAAAGGATAAAATGTAAAATGGAAGGGTGAAGATCACCATGACTCTTACGCAAGGTAGAAGATATAAGTAAAAGATAGGCCCTTCGCAGAGGGAAGCAGAGGTTGTCATGCACTTTTATGGTTGGATGCACAAAATCTTAATGCGAAAGAACGTCACTTTATATTGCCACTTGTGATATGGACCTTTATTATGCAGTCTGTCAACTTTATTTCTTCCATATCACACAATCGTATAAAGCTTATTTTCCCCCACACTAATAAGTCATACATATTTAGAGAGCAATTTTTATTGCTTGCACCTATGAAAACTTACTTGGAGGATCTTACTCAATCCATAGGTAGGTATGGTGGACTCTCATGGCAAAACTGGTATAAGGGTATTTGGAAGCACAAGTAGTATCTCTAATTGGTGCGATGAATTTGGCTAGCATGAGGGGAAAGGCAAGCTCAACCATGTTGGATGATCCATGACAATATAATTTATCTCAGATGTCAGAAAACATAACCCATTACGTTGTCTTCCTTGTCCGGCGTCAACTCTTTAGCATGTCGTATTTTAATGAGTGCTCACAATCATAAAAGATGTCCAAGATAGTATATTTATATGTGAAGACCTCTCTTTCTTTATTACTTCCTATTAATTGCAATGATGACCAAAACTATGTTTGTCAACTCTTAACAACTTTTATTCATCATACTTTTTCTATGTGAGCTCATTACTCTCCATAAGATCCATATGCTCTCTTTTATTCTTTTTATTTCTTTCTCTTTTCTTTTATTGACTTAGGATCATGGCAAAATAATCAAGCCCTTGACTCAACACTAATCTTTATTATATATATAGCTCACGGACTTGATTACATAGAGGGATCATAAAGCAAAACTCACAACTAGATCATACTAAAGACTTTTATTCTACTAGATCAAGATATTACCAAAAGGATCGAACTAGGAAAAACGGTAAAGATAAAAGTGATGGTGATACGATACCGGGGCACTCCCCCAAGCTTGGCAGTTGCCAAGGGGAGTGCCCATACCCATGTGATTATGTCTCCTTTGTTGGTGAAGAAGGTGGAGTTGTTGATGATGGATAGTCGCACATCGAGCGTAGGAGGTCTTCTAACTTGCGGATAATGCCTTTGAGTGCGATGATATGCTCCTTCAACAAAATATTTTCACGTGTGAGATACTTATTTTGTATACGAGCTAATTCAATCATCTTGAAAGCTTCGATCTCAGTTGGGGTAAGAAGATTGTGATCAAGTTGAAGGGTGTCTTCTGTTGCCGGAACTTGGTCCTCCATGGCCTTCTTGATTCCTTCATCCTTGTTGATCTCCATGGGTTCTTCTCTCTTCAGCTCTATCTTCATTAGCCAAGCATCGTTACCCTCATGGTTGGAGGAGGGGGCAGACGACAGAGAACAGCTTGAAACAAAGGCAGGAGATTTTTGCGTGATACGGGAGTCAAAACCTCTGGGAGATTATATAATGAATTTTTACCGACCAAAATACGTAACGTGTAAGAAAACGGAGTCCAGAAATCACACGAGGTGCCCACGAGGTAGGGGGCGCGCCCAGTAGGGTAGGGCGCGCCCTCCACCCTCGTGGAGCCCTCGTGTCCTTCCCGGACTGCTTCTTATTTTTATATTTTTCTAAATATTCCAAAACGGAGAAATGTTGCCTTAAAAACTGTTTTGGAGTCGGTTTACTTACTGTAGCACATACCTATTCCTTTTCGGAGTCTGAAACGTTCCGGAAAGTGTCCCTTATGTATTCCTCCAGGGTTACGGTTTCAATAACATTGGTTTCAACATTTATGGGATTAATTGAGATATAATGTTTGATTCTTTGACCGTTCACCACCTTCGGATTTGTACCTTCAAAGTTGTTGATTTTTATGGCACCGGAACGATAGACCTCCTCGATAACGTAAGGACCTTCCCATTTAGAGAGAAGTTTTCTTGCAAAAAATCTTAAACGAGAGTTGTATAGCAATACATAATCACCTACATTAAACTCACGCTTTTGTATTCTTTTGTCATGCCATCTCTTAACTTTTTCTTTAAATAATTTGGCATTTTTGTAGGCTTGGGTTCTCCATTCATCGAGTGAGCTAATATCAAATAACCTCTTCTCACCGGCAAGTTTCAAATCATAATTGTAGCGACCAGACGTCAAACGGTCCAATCTCTGTGCTCAGGTGTCATCCCTAGATCAGTAATGCTGACACCACACAGTACTTGAAGGATTTATAACAGAGTAGCAATCACACACTTATTACATCGAGTGTCTCAAAAGAGAACTTATTACAATAAATATGGCTTAAGGCCATCTAATAACGATAACAGCGGAAGGCTTGGAAGATAAGTGAGTCCATCAACTCCAACGGCATCACTGAGTATAGAACCACGACCTAAAGGCACCTTAATCGTCGTCTGAAAAGTCTGCAACATGAACGATGCAGCCCGAAACGGGTCAGCATATGGAATATGCTGGCAATGTAACACATAGAGAGCAATGAAAGATATAGGCTATACTATATGCATATTTGGCTGGTGGAAAGCTCTATGGTTACAGTTTTGCGTAAAGCCAATTTTTCCCTACTACAAAGGAATAAATTTTATTTAACTGTCATGGTAGTTGTTAAACATTGAGAATGGTTGATAGCATTCTCAATCCCAATTAAGCATCATCATTAAACAAAACCCAACAAAATTAATTAGAGTAACATGATGAGATTCACATGATAATCCAAGTACTAGATACTCAAGATGTCCATAACCGGGGACACGGCTAACCATGATTATTTTATACACTCTGCAGAGGTTTGCGCACTTTTCCCCACAAGACTCGATCTTCTTCGTTGGAATTCTCGCACTACATGGTGTTTGAGAAACGGATGACCGAGACATAGTCTTTCAGAAGCACTAGCACCTTACGATCGGGTAGACCGTTACACCTACTTTCCCCTACATCTGCTAGTCTACCACTGTAAGAGTTCGCACGACTTAGTCAACTATGCTAGAGCCCATAGTAGCTTGTGGCTGCACACGGAAGTTTCTAGCATGAATAATCTCATGATCCCTTTGAGCCTGGGTGGCGGTCCAAAAGAAGAACAGGCAATCGCTGGAATACCCAGGTGCCTCAATCCACCCAAATGTGTATTTAAGTTGCCACCTTAGATAAACCATTAATTTAACAATCTCACATCTATCATGGATACACTCACCCAATCCACGTCTACTAGCATAGCATGGCATAATAAGCAAACGTAGAAGTAACTCCCAAAGGTTTGATAATAGAATAGGTGATAGGTACTACCTCATCTACTTTCCAGAACCCACAATTTAATTAGATCCTAAACATGCAATGTGTGAGGATTGAACTAATGCAATAAAAACTGGGTAGTAGGAGGTATGATCAAAGTGTTACTTGCCTTGCTGATGATCCGGGAAACCTAGCGATTCGAAGTAGCAAGCGGCGCACTCCGGGTACTCTATCGCAAACAAACAAGCATACAATAAGTACTCGACTAATGCACAGGTAAAACTCAAATAAGAGATCTAACCAGAAAGTCCAACTTAAGAACTCCGGTTGGCAAAAAGAATCAAATCGAACGAAGCAACGAAAGACAAACGGCAAAAGAAACAGGCTTCGTTTACTATTCTGGATCTAGGGCAATTTTTACCATGGAAAAAACTTGTTTGAGTTGGTAAAACGGAAAGAGGGTTTCGAGACGAAACTCCAGGCGCTTGAATCGCCTGATTCCGATAAACGAGCGAAAAGTTATACTAGAACGAAAATCGGATCAGGAATCGCGATCAAAAAAATCACAGATTTAATCCGAGAAAAAGAAAAACGACGAACAGATTAATGAATGAACGTTCGTTATCTGGATCTAAACGATGAACGCGTTCGTTAAATCGAACGAACGAGCAAACGCTCACTAAATAAATAAACCAAAGAAAAACCGATCTAGAAAAGAAAACGAAACGAAAAACCGACGGAAAACCGAACGGTTTTTTGAGAAAAACCGGCAGCGGAACGGGGTCAACCTTCGGCGAGGTGGCGGCGTGGCTTTGGCGGGCGGCGCGGGGCGGCGGGGGGGCGCGAGGCGGCGGCGGCGCGGTGTCAGGGGCGGGGCTAGGGTTTGGGGGCTCGGCTGGGCTCCCCCCGGCTTATAAGGCCGGCCGGGCTAGGTGTCCGGGTCGGACACGGCCCGATAGGTCGGTTCGCAGTTTTTTTTAAATAGTTACGCTCAGAAAAAAAAGGAATACTAAACGGACTCCAAAAATCCTGAAATAAATTTTGCTCGGCTTCCAAAATCAAGCCGCATAGGATGAACATTTATTTGGGGCCTAAATGCAATTTTGAAAAACGCGCATTTTTCCTAAATTCAAATAAAATAGCAAATAAAACCAAAATAAAATCTTATTTGATTTTATTATTAAATCCTCAATATTTCTTTATTTTGGGAAAGTCATTTTATTCCCTCTCTCATATTTTTGTAATAGAAATAATTGAAGATAAAATAAATAAAATCAAATGATCCTATTTTCAAAATTTGAGAAAACTCAAATATGAAAATAACGAAATCCTCAACTCTCTCCGAGGGTCCTTGAGTTGCGTAGAATTTTCTAGGATCAACCAAAATGCAATAAAATATGATATGCAATGATGATCTAGTGTATAACATTCCAAATTGAAAATTTGGGATGTTACAAACCTACCCCCCTTAAGATGAATCTCGCCCTCGAGATTCGGGTTGGCTAGAAAATAGGTGAGGGTGGTCCTTCAGCAATTCTTCCTCTTGCTCCCAGGTGGCTTCATCCTCCGTGTGGTGACTCCACTGAACTTTGCAAAACTTTATAACCTTGCTGCGGGTGACTCGACTGGCATATTCTAGAATCTTGACTGGTTTCTCTACATAGGTCAAATCACTGTCCAACTGAATCGCTTCCAGCGGCACTGTATCTCTCAGCGGTATATCAGCCATCTCTGTGTGGCACTTCTTCAATTGGTAAACGTGGAACACGTCGTGAACTCCTGACAATCCTTCGGGCAACTCCAACTTGTAGGCTACTTCTCCCATACGATCCAAAACTTTGTACGGGCCTACAAAACGTGGCGCTAACTTTCCCTTAACTCCAAAGTGCTTAACTCCTCGAAGTGGAGATACTCGAAGATAAACTCGGTCTCCGACTTCGTAAACTGTCTCCTTGCGTTTAGAATCTGCGTATCTCTTCTGCCTGGACTGGGCTACCTTGAGCCTATCGTGAATCAATTTTACTTTCCATTCAGACTCCTTAATCAGATCCGGTCCAAACAACTGGTGGTCTCCAACTTCATCCCACGACAATGGGGTCCTGCACCTCCTTCCGTACAAGGCTTTGAAAGGGGCCGTCTTCAAACTGGATTGATAACTGTTGTTATAAGAGAACTCTGCATATGGCAAATTCTCATCCCAACTAGATACGTAATCTAGCGCACAAGCTCTCAGCATATCCTCCAAAATCTGATTGACTCTCTCGGTCTGTCCATCTGTCTGCAGATGGAAAGTTGTACTGAATTCTAGCCTGGTACCCAAAGTTTCATGCAACTGATTCCAGAACTTTGAGGTAAACTGGGTTCCTCTATCTGATACAATGCTCCTTGGAACTCCATGCAGACATACGATCCTGGTCATGTATATTTTTGCTAACTTTGCACTGGTATAGGTAGTCTTCACTGGAATGAAATGAGCTACCTTTGTCAAACGATCGACTACAACCCAAATCGAGTCATAGCCTGAACGAGTTCTGGGTAAACCCGTAATAAAATCCATGCCTAACTTATCCTACTTCCATTCGGGTATCGGCAATGGCTGTAGCAATCCTGCTGGCTTCTGATGCTCTGCCTTCACTCTCTGACATACATCACAAACTGCTACATACTCCGCAATATCCTTCTTCATTCCGGTCCACCAGAAAATATCCTTCAAATCCAAATACATCTTGGTATTTCCTGGGTGAATCGAATATGGTGAATCATGGGCCTCTTGCAGAATTAACTTCCTGATCTTCGAATCATTAGGCACATAAATGCGGTCTTCAAACCATAAGGTATTGTGCTCATCCTCACAAAATCCTTTAGATTTTCCCTTGCTTATTTTCTCCTTGATAGAAGAAATCTCCTTGTCAGTCTTCTGGGATTCTCTGATATTATCCATCAAAGTAGACTGAATCTCCAATGCTGCTACATAGCCTCTCGGGACTATCTCCAAACATAGCTCACGGAGATTTTCGGCTAACTCCCTTGGTAAATCTCCCGTCATTAGGGTGTTGACATGGCTTTTACGACTCAACGCATCAGCTACTACGTTAGCCTTTCCGGGGTGATAATGCAATCTCATGTCATAATCCTTGATGAGCTCCAACCATCTCATTTGTCTGAGGTTCAACTCCTTCTGTGTGAAAATATACTTCAAACTCTTGTGATCCATGTATACCTCACAATGGTTTCCAATGAGAAAATGTCTCCAAGTCTTCAATGCATGCACTACGGCTACTAACTCCAAATCATGCGTAGCATAATTCAACTCATGAGGCTTAAGCTGTCGTGAGGCGTAGGAAACAACTCTTCCTTCTTGCATAACCACTGCTCCAAGTCCTCGACGTGAAGCGTCGCAATACACCTCATAATCCTTGGTCTGATCTGGAAAAATCAACACAGGTGATGTAACCAAACGTTTCTTCAACTCCTGGAAACTGGCCTCACATTCCTTAGTCCATATGAGTTTGGTATCCTTCTTCAACAACTCCGTCATAGGCTTCGCAATCTTCGAGAAATTTTCAATAAATCTCTAGTAGTATCCTGCGAGTCCAAGAAAACTCCGGATTTCTCCAACTGTTGTTGGGGCTTCCCAATTTGTCATAGTGTCAACCTTGGTGGGATCTACTACTATACCTTCGCCGGATATAATGTGTCCGAGAAATCCAACTTCCTTGAACAAAAACCCACATTTGCTAAACTTGGCATATAACTAATGTTCTCTGAGCTTACCAAGTACCAAACGCAAATGCTCTTTATGCTCCTCTTCATTTTTCGAGTAAACCAGGATATCATCGATGAACACTACAATGAACTTATCCAGAAACTCCATAAACACCTTGTTCATCATGTTCATAAAATATGCAGGTGCATTAGTCAGACCAAATGACATAACGGTATACTTGTACAGCCCATACCTGGTGGTAAAAGCCGTCGTAGGTATATCCTGTTCTCGAATCTTCAACTGATGGTATCCTGATCACAGATCGATCTTGGAAAATACCTTAGCTCCTTGCAGTCGATCAAACATATCGTTGATCATCGGTAGTGGGTACTTGTTCTTGATGGTTACTTCATTCAATCCTCGATAATCAACAACCATCCTTAACGATCCATCCTTCTTTTCCACTAGAAGTACTGGTGATCCCCAAGGCGAAGAACTTGGGAGAATATAACCTTTATCCAGTAACTCCTTAATCTTCTTCTTAATTTCCACCAAATCCTTTGCGGGCATCCTATATGGTCTCTTAGATATTGGCCCTGTCCCTGGCAAAAGCTCAATCAAAAACTCAATATCTCTATCCGGTGGCATGCCTGGCAACTCTTCTAGAAATACATCACGGAAATCCTTCACCACTGGTACTTCCTCCTGCACAACTCCTGTTAGACAATTTACTTCAGTCCTCTTCAGCACATGCCGGGATACATACTTGATCCTTCTCCCTTCTGGCGTGGTAAGCAAAATTGACTTACTGGCGCAATCGATGTTTCCTCCGTACATCGACAGCCAATCCATACCCAGAATTACATCTAATCCTTGTGATTCCAAAATGATCAAATTCGAGGGAAACACATGCCTACCTATACTCAATGGCACTTCAAAACATCCCTTATTAGCCATATACTCCGCTCCTGGTGAGCTTACTAACATAGGGGTTCTAAGAACTTTGGTGGGCAGGTTATAATTATCCACGAATCCCCTTAATATGTATGAATGAGATGCACCAGTATCAAAAAGAACGAGTGCAGTAAATGACATAACCAAAAACTTACCGATTACTGCATCCGGCTGCTCTTCAACCTCCTCCACGTTAACGTGGTTCACCTGTCCCCTGTTGAAAGGGTTCGGCTTCTTCCCAGAGTTTCCATTGCCATTTCCATTCTGGGATTCAGGACATTCATTGCCATAATGTCCGGTCTTCTGGCACTTGAAACAAGTGACTTGGCTCAGGTCTCTCTTGGCTGGGGTTGATGGGTTGGTGCGGTTCTGGCCGTTGCTTCCTCCATTCCCATTACCGTTCTTGGTGCCATTTTGATTGTGCGAGCTACCTCCTCCATGGCTATGCTGAAAATGTCCTCCCGGTCTAGGGGTAAAACGTGGCTTCTGCTGAGCTCCTGAATTGTACTTCCCTTGTCCATACTTCCTCTTGTGGTTCTTAATCTGCTGTTGCTTCCCTTCAATCATGAGAGCACGATCTACCAACTCCTGGTAGTTGTTGAAGGTTGCTACCATCAACTGCATGCTCAACTCATCATTCAGTCCTTCCAGAAACTTCTCCTGCTTAGCTGCATCCGTAGCTACATCATCTGGGGCATAACATGCTAACTTACTAAAGTCCTCCACATACTAGCCAACTGTCCTTCCTCCTTGGCGCAAGTTGCGAAACTCTCGCTTCTTTAGGGCCATAGCTCCTGCTGAAACATGGGTAGTGCCGAAAGCCTACTGAAACTGGTCCCATGTGACAGTGTCGATAGGGAACGTGGCTGTGAAATTCTCCCACCATGATGTTGTGGGTCCTTCAAGCTGATGTGCAGCAAACTTCACCTTTTCCACATCTGTGCATCCTGTCGTGGTCAACTCCCTTGCTGTCTTGCGGAGCCAATCATCTGCTACTATAGGCTCGGTGCTACTGGAAAACACCGGCGAATTCAGCCTAAGAAAACGGGCTAAGTGATCAACAGGTGGTGGTGGTGGTGGGTTGTTGTTGTTGTTGTTCCCCTGATTCTGATTCTGGACTAGCAACTGCATCAATGTGTTCTGCTGCTGGATCAACTGGGTGAGCTCCGGTGGGAAGGTAAATCCGGGGTCACATCTCGGAGGCATCTGAGGGTTTAGAAAAGATGAGATTTAAGAATAGAGAGGGGTCTAGATAGAAAACATTACCCATATGCACATGAGGCAAAAGCAAACAATTCACTTCATTCAATCAATCAAACAAGGGCATACAATCGATCTAACTATTGAAAAAGTGCTCAGACTACTATATTTACATGGTGGACTACTACTACTGATGGGGTGGTCTACTAGAAATATTCTTCGGTTGCAGACTCCATGATATCTGCTCCAGCTTCATCAACATAGTCATGATCGCTATCATCTGGATCTGAGTCGGTGTCGTCGATGATGACGTAGTCTTCCGGGCGAATCTCCTTGGGTTCTTCGTCATCTTCTACTAGTGTAGGGCCTCCCATAAATATTCCGATCTTCATTGTTAGGTCGGCATTCTTGTCCACTAGTACTTCGATTTCCTCTTCATAATCTTCACGTGTGGCCTTGAGTTCTTCCTCCAGTTCCTTGATTCTAGTCCTTGCCTTCTTCAGATCTATCATGTCTATGCACATCTGGTTCTCCTGACGTCGAATGTGCTGGTTTAACTCTTGGATAAAAGCTGCAGTTGATCTATCCTTCTTGGTGCTGATCATCTCCCAGTGCTCATCTCGGCGCCCACAAATCTGATAGATAGTATCCTTGAGATCATTGCGGTAAACTTCTCCAATGCGTCCCATGGCGATGTGAGCTGCCATGCTCATTCCTTGATTCCAAGTTGGTGCATCAAAAGAAAACTCTATGGGCTCAGTGACTGGCATAAACGTCCTTCCTTGAACTTGAACTTGAATCATCCAGCGCTCCTCTTCAGGTAAAGTGGCGTTGTAGGTTCCGGTGAAGCTTGGTACTCCTATGTTCAGGTATCTAGTGACTTCCTTCAAGTGACATCCAAAGGGTGTATCTTCATTTGGTTGCGTGAACTTGTTCCTTGCATCCGCCATCCTAAAAGAGCAGAAAAGACGAGGAGTCAGAATGAGAAGAGAGTGAGTAGTGATCTAGGTCTTTTAGCTTAGTGGTCATGTCCTACAGTCAGCGTGTGCTCTGATACCATCTTGTAGCGACCAGACCTCAAACGGTCCAATCTCTGTGCTCAGGTGTCATCCCTGGATCAGTAATGCTGACACCACACAGTACTTGAAGGATTTATAACAGAGTAGCAATCACACACTTATTACATCGAGTGTCTCAAAAGAGAACTTATTACAATAAATATGGCTTAAGGCCATCTAATAATGATAACAGCGGAATGCTTGGAAGATAAGTGAGTCCATCAACTCCAATGGCATCACTGAGTATAGAACCACGACCTAAAGGCACCTTAATCATCGTCTGAAAAGTCTGCAACATGAACGTTGCAGCCCGAAATGGGTCAGCACATGGAATATGCTGGCAATGTAACACATAGAGAGCAATGAAAGATATAGGCTATACTATATGCATATTTGGCTGGTGGAAAGCTCTATGGTTACAGTTTTGCATAAAGCCAAGTTTTCCCTACTGCAAAGGAATAAATTTTATTTAACTATCATGGTAGTTGTTAAACATTGAGAATGGTTGACAGCATTCTCAATCCCAATTAAGCATCATCATTAAACAAAACCCAACAAAATTAATTAGAGTAACATGATGAGATTCACATGATAATCCAAGTACTAGATACTCAAGATGTCCATAACCGGGGACACGGCTAACCATGATTAGTTTATACACTCTGCAGAGGTTTGCGCACTTTTCCCCACATGACTCGATCTCCTCCGTTGGAATTCTCGCACTACATGGTGTTTGAGAAACGGATGACCGAGACATAGTCTTTCAGAAGCGCTAGCACCTTACGATCGGGTACACCGTTACACCTACTTTCCCCTACATCTGCTAGTCTACCACTATAAGAGTTTGCACAACTTAGTCAACTATGCTAGAGCACATAGTAGCTTGTGGCTGCACACGGAAGTTTCTAGCATGAATAATCTCATGATCCCTTTGAGCCTGGGTGGCGGTCCAAAAGAAAAACAGGCAATCGCTGGAATACCCAGGTGCCTCAATCCACCCAGATGTGTATTTAAGTTGCCACCTTAGATAAACCATTAATTTGACAATCTCACATCTATCATGGATACACTCACCCAATCCACGTCTACTAGCATAGCATGGCATAATAAGCAAATGTAGAAGTAACTCCCAAAGGTTTGATAATAGAACAGGTGATAGGTACTACCTCATCTACTTTCCAGAACCCACAATTTAATAAGATCCTAAACATGCAATGTGTGAGGATTGAACTAATGCAATAAAACTGGGTAGTAGGAGGTATGATCAAAGTGTTACTTGCCTTGCTGATGATCCAAGAAACCTAGCGATTCGAAGTAGCAAGCAGCGCACTCCAGGTACTCTATCGCAAACAAACAAGCATACAATAAGTACTCGATTAATGCACAGGTAAAACTCAAATAAGTGATCTAACCAGAAAGTTCAACTTAAGAACTCCGGTTGGCAAAAAGAATCAAATCGAACGAAGCAACGAAAGACAAACGGCAAAAGAAACAGGCTTCATTTACTATTCTGGATCTAGGGCAATTTTTACCATGGAAAAAACTTGTTTGAGTTGGTTAAACGAAAAGAGGGTTTCGAGACGAAACTCCAGGCGCTTGAATCGCCTGATTCCGATAAACGAGCGAAAAGTTATACTAGAACGAAAATCGGATCAGGAATCGCGATCAGAAAAATCGCGGATTTAATCCGAGAAAAAGAAAAATGATGAACAGATTAACGAACGAACGTTCGTTATCTGGATCTAAACAATGAACGCGTTTGTTAAAACGAACGAACGAGCGAACGCTCGCTAAATAAATAAACCGAAGAAAAACCGATCTAGAAAAAAAACGAAACGAAAAACCGACAAAAAACCGAACGGAAAACCGAACGGTTTTTCGAGAAAAACCAGCGGTGGAACGGGGTCAACCTCCGGCGAGGTGGCGGCGTGGCTCCGGCGGGCGGCGCGGGGCGGAGGCGGCGGCGCGGGGTGGCGCGGCGTTAGGGGCGGGGCTAGGGTTTGGGGGCTCGGCTGGGCTCCCCCCGGCTTATAAGGCCGGCCGGGCCAGGTGTCCGGGTCGGACACGGCCCGATAGGTCGGTTCGCGGTTTTTTTAAATAGTTACGCTCAGAAAAAAAACAAAAGGAATACTAAACGGACTCCAAAAATCCCGAAATAAATTTTCCCCGGCTTCTAAAATCAAGCCGCACAGGATGAACATTTATTTGGGGCCTAAATGCAATTTTGTAAAAAGCGCATTTTTCCTAAATTCAAATAAAATAGCAAATAACACCAAAATAAAATCTTATTTTATTTTATTATTAAATCCTCAATATTTCTTTATTTTGGGAAAGTCATTTTATTCCCTCTCTCATATTTTTGTAATAGAAATAATTGAAGATAAAATAAATAAAATCAAATGATCCTATTTTCAAAATTTGAGAAAACTCAAATATGAAAATAACGAAATCCCCAACTCTCTCCGAGGGTCCTTGAGTTGCGTAGAATTTTCTAGGATCAACCAAAATGCAATAAAATATGATATGCAATGACGATCTAGTGTATAACATTGCAAATTGAAAATTTGGGATGTTACAATAATTGAGCTCTTTATTAGCCCAATATGCCTTGTGTTCTAGTTCGAGAGGTAAGTGACATGCTTTTCCATAAACCATTTTATACGGAGACATACCCATAGGATTTTTATATGCAGTTTTATAGGCCCATAATGCATCATCAAGTTTCTTGGACCAATTCTTTCTAGATCTATTAACAGTCTTTTGCAAAATTAATTTGAGTTCTCTATTACTCAATTCTACTTGACCACTAGACTGTGGGTGATAAGGAGATGCAATTCTATGATTAACATCATACTTAGCAAGCATTTTACGGAAAGCACCATGAATAAAATGTGAACCACCATCAGTCATTAAATATCTAGGGACTCCAAACCTTGGAAAAATAACTTCTTTAAGCATTTTAATAAAAGTGTTATGATCAGCACTACTAGTTGGAATATCTTCTACCCACTTAGTAACATAATCAAGAGCAACTAAAATATGTGTATATCCATTAGAGGAAGGAAATGGTCCCATATAATCAAAGCCCCAAACATCAAATGGTTCAATAAGGAGTGAATAGTTCATAGGCATTTCTTGACATCTACTAATATTACCAATTCTTTGACATTCATCACAAGATAAGACAAACTTACGGGCATCCTTGAAGAGAGTAGGCCAATAAAAACCAGATTGCAATACCTTATGTGCAGTTCTATCTCCGGCATGGTGTCCTCCATAAGCTTCGGAGTGACACTTGCATAGGATCTGTTTCTGTTCATGCTCAGGTACACAACGTCTAATAATACCATCTACTCCTTCTTTATAAAGATGTGGGTCATCCCAAAAGTAATGTCTCAAATCATAGAATAACTTTTTGTTTTGCTGATATGTGAAACTAGGTGGTATGAATTTGGCAACAATGTAATTAGCATAATCAGCATACCCTGGAGCAGTATTGTAACATCCCAAATTTTCAATTTGGAATGTTATACATTAGATCATCAATGCATATCATATTTTATTTTGCATTTTGGTTGATCCTAGAAATTCTATGCAACTCAATGACCCACGGAGAGAGTTGGGGATTTCGTTATTTTCATATTTGAGTTTTCTCAAATTTTGAGAATAGGATCATTTGATTTTATTTATTTTATCATCAATTATTTCTATTACAAAAATATGAGAGAGGAAATAAAATGACTTTCCCAAAATAAAGAAATATTGAGGATTTAATAATAAAATCAAATAAGATTTTATTTTGGAGTTTTTCGGTGTTTTATTTGAATTTAGGAAAAATGTGCGTTTTACAAAATTGCATGTAGGGCCCAAATAAATGTTCACCTTGTGCGGCTTGATTTTAGAAGCCCGTGAAAATTATTTCGGCATTTTTGGAGTCCGTTTAATATTTCTTTTTATTTTTCTTCCGAGCGGAATAATTAAAAAAACGAACCGACTTCGTGCCGTACCCGAGCGGGACACCGCCCAGGGGCAGCCTTTAAATAGCGCCACCCCGAGCCGCCCCAGCCTATCAGCCCCGCCTCGATCCCCGCACGCCGCGGGAGCCGCCGCCACCGCCGCCGACGATTCTGCCGCCCGAGGTTTGTCGTGCCTCGTTTTCCGTGCCGAAAAAAAGAGAAAAAAAATTGGCATTCATCGTTTTTCTTTTTCTCGGATTAAATCCGCGATTTTTCTGATTGCGATTCCTGATCCGATTTTCGTTTTAGTTTAACTTTTCGCTCGTTTATCGGAATCAGGCGATTCAAGCGCCTAGAGTTTCGTCTCGAAACCCTCTATCCGTTTAACCAACTTAAACAAGTTTTTGTTACTGTAAAATTTGCCCTAGATCCAGATTACTAGAACGAAGTTGTTTTCTTTCGCCGTTTGATTTTCGTTGCTTCGTTCGATTTGATTCTTTTTGCCAACCGGAGTTCTTAAGTTGAACATTCTGGTTAGATCTCTTATTTGAGTTTTACCTGTGCATTAGATGAGTACTTAATGTATGCTTGTTTGTTTGTCTGCGATAGAATACCCGGAGTGCGCCGCCTGTTACTTCGAATCGTTAGGTTTCACGGATCATCAGCAAGGCAAGTAACACTTTGATCATACCTTTTCTACTACCCAGTTTTATTGCATTAGATCAATCCTCACACATTGCATGATTAGGATCTAATTGAATTGTGGGATGGGAAGTAGTTGAGGTAGAACCTATTACCTGTTTATTATCAAACCTTTGGGAGTTACTTCTACGTTTGCTTATTATGCCATGCTATGCTAGTAGATGTGGATTGGGTGAGTGATATCCATGACAGATGTGAGATTGTTAATTAATGGTTTATCTAAGGTGGCAAATTAAACACACATCTGGGTGGATTGAGGCACCTGGGTAGGAATTGCCTGTTTTCTTTTGGACCGCCACCCAGGCTTAAAGGGATCATGAGACTATTCATACTAGAAACTTCTGTGTGCAGCCACAAGCTATTATAGGCTCTAGCATAGTTGACTAAGTCGTGCGAACTCTTACAGTGGTATACTAGCAGATGTAGGGGATGTAGGTGGTACGGTCTACCCATAGTAAGGTTCTAGCGCTTCTGAAATACTATGTCTCGGTCATCCGTATTCTCAAACACCATGTAGTGCGAGAAACCAAACGAAGGCGATCGAGTCTTGTGGGGAAAAGTGCGCAAACCCCTACAGAGTGTAATAAACTAATCATGGTTAGCCGTGTCCCCGATTATGGACATATTGAGTATCTAGTACCTGGATTATCATGTGAATCTCAACATGTTACTCTAAATTAATTTTGTTGGGTTATGTTTAATGATGATGCTTAATTGGGATTGAGAATGCTGTCAACCATTCTCAATGTTTAACAACCACCATGATAGTAATTAAATTTTATTCCTTTGAAGTAGGGAAAAATTGGCTTTACGCATGTAGTATAGCTGTTTCATTCCATTACTCTCTATGTGTTACCTTGCCAGCATATTCCATGTGCTGACCCGTTTCGGGCTGCAACGTTAATGTTGCAGACTTTTTAGACGACGATTAAGGAGTTTTTAGGTCGTGGTTCTATACTCAGTGATGCCGTTGGAGTTGATGGACTCACTTATCTTCCAAGCCTTCCGCTGTTATCGTTATTAGATGGCCTTAAGCCATATTTATTGTAATAAGTTCTCTTATGAGACACTCGATGTAATAAGTGTGTGATTGCTACTCTGCTATAAATCCTCCAAGTACTGTGTGGTGTCAGCATTACTGATCTAGGGATGACACCGGAGCACAGAGATCAGACTGTTTGAGGTCTGGTCGGTACAGAGATGGTATCAGAGGACACGCTGACTGTAGGACACGACCATTAAGCTAGAGACCTAGATCACTATTCACTCTCTTCTCTTCTGACCTCTCATCTTTTCAACTCTTTAGGATGGCGGATGCAACGAACAAGTTCACGCAACCGGATGAAGATACACCCTTTGGACACCACTTGAAGGAAGTCACTAGATACCTGAACATAGGAGTACCAAGCTTCACGGGAACCTACAATGCCACTTTACCTGAAGAAGAGCGCTGGATGATTCAAGTTCAAGTTCCAGGAAGGACGTTCATGCCAGTCACTGAGCCCATAGAGTTTTCTTTTGATGCACCAACTTGGAGTCTAGGAAAGAGCATGGCAGCTCACCTCGCCATGGGACGCATTGGAGAAGCCTACCGCAAGGATCTTAAGGATACTATCTACCAGATTTGTGGGCGTCGAGATGAACACTGGGAGATGATCAGCACCAGGAAGGATAGATCAATTGTAGCTTTTATCCAGGATTTAAATCAGCACATTCGACGACAGGAAAACCAGATGTGCGCCGACATGATAGATCTGAAGAAGGCTAAGACTAGAATCAAGGAACTAGAGGAAGAACTCAAGGCTACACGTGAAGATTATGAAGAAGAAATTGAAGTATTGGTGGAGAAGAATGATGACCTAATCAAGAAGATTGGAATATTTATGGGAGGCCCTACGTCAGTAGATGAAGACGAAGAACCCCGGGAGATTAGCCCGGAAGACTACATCATCATCGATGGCACCGACTCAGAAGCGGATAGTAGCGATGATGACTATGTTGATGAAGCTGGAGCAGATATCATGGAGTCAACAACCGTAGAATATTTCTAGTAGACCACCTCATCAGTAGTAGTAGTCCACCATGTAAATATAGTAGTTCGAGCACTTTTGCGATAGATAGATTGATTGTATGCCCTTGTTTGATCGATTCAAGTGAATTGTTTGTTTTGCCTCATGTGCATATGGGTAGTGTTTTCTCTTAGACCCCCTCTATTCTTATATCTCATCTTTTCTAAACCCTCAGATGCCTCCGAGACGTGACCCCGGATTTGCCTTTCCACCGGAGCTCACTTAGTTGATCCAGCAGCAGAACACATTGATGCAGTTGCTAGTCCAGAATCAGAATCAGGGGAACAACAACAACAACCCACCACCACCACCACCACCTGCTGACCACTTAGACCGTTTTCTTAGGCTGAATCCGCCGATGTTTTCCAGTAGCACCGAGCCGATAGTAGCAGATGATTGGCTCCACAAGACAGCTAGGGAGTTGACCACAGCAGGATGCACAGATGCGGAGAAGGTGAAGTTTGCCGCACATCAGCTAGAAGGACCCGCAGCATCATGGTGGGAGAATTTCACAGCCACTTTCCCAGTGGACACTGTCACATGGGACCAGTTTCAGCAGGCTTTTCGTACTGCACATGTTTCAGCAGGAGCTATGGCCATGAAGAAGCGTGAGTTTCACAACTTGCGCCAAGGAGGACGGATAGTTGGCCAGTATGTGGAGGAATTTAGTAAGCTAGCACGTTATGCCCCAGATGACGTTGCTACGGATGCAGCTAAGCAGGAGAAGTTTCTGGAAGGACTGAATGATGAGCTGAGCATGCAGTTGATGGTAGCAACCTTCAACAACTATCAGGAGTTGGTAGGTCATGCTCTTATGATTGAAGGGAAGCAGCAACAAATTGAGAATCGCAAGAGGAAGTATGGACAAGGAAAGTACAATTCAAGAGCTCAGCAGAAGCCATGTTTTACCCCTAGACCGGGAGGACATTTTCAGCATACTCATGGAGGAGGTAGATCGCACAATCACAATGGCACCAAGAATGGTAATGGCAATGGAGGAAGCAACGGCCAGAACCGCACCAACCCCTCAACCCCAGCCAAGAAGGACCTAAGCCAAGTCACTTGCTTTAAGTGTTCGAAGACCGGACATTATGCCAATGAATGTATTGAATTACAAAATGGAAATAGCAATGGAAGTTCTGGGAAGAAGCCGAACCCTTTAAAACAGGGGACAGGTGAACCACGTTAGCGTGGAGGAGGTTGAAGCTCAGCCCGATGCAGTAATAGGTAAGTTTTTGGTTAAGTCATTTACTGCACTCATTCTTTTTGATACTGGCGCATCGCATTCATACATCTCAAGGGGATTTGTGGATAAGTGTAACCTACCAACCCAAGCCCTTAGGTCACCCATGTTAGTAACCTCGCCCGGAGCAGAGTATGTGGCTACTCTATGGTGTGATCGGTTACCATTAAGGATTGGTAACTATGTTTTTCCCTCAGACCTAATAGTATTGGAATCTCAAGGATTGGATGTGATATTAGGCATGGATAGGTTATCAAAGTATGAAGGGAATATAGAATGTGCTAGTAAGTCAATTTTGCTTACCACACCAGAAGGGAGAAGGATCAAGTATGAAGGGAATATAGAATGTGCTAGTAAGTCAATTTTGCTTACCACACCAGAAGGGAGAAGGATCAAGTATGTATCCCGACATGTGCCAAAGAGGACTCAAGTAAATTGCCTAACAGGAGTTGTGCAGGAGGAAGTACCAGTGGTAAGGGATTTCCCTGATGTATTTCCAAAGGAGTTGCCAGGCATGCCACCGGATAGAGATATTGAGTTTTTGATTGAGCTATTGCCAGGCACAGGGCCAATATCAAAGAGACCATATGGGATGCCAGCAAAGGATTTGGTGGAAATTAAGAAGCAGATTAAGGAGTTACTGGATAAGGGATATATTCGCCGAAGTTCTTCGCCTTGGGGATCGCCAGTACTTCTAGTGGAGAAAAAGGATGGATCGTTAAGGATGGTTGTTAATTTATCGAGGATTGAATGAAGTAACGATCAAGAACAAGTACCCACTACCAATGATCAATGATCTGTTTGATCGATTGCAAGGAGCTAAGGTATTTTCCAAGATCGATCTGCGATCAGGATACCACCAGTTGAAGATTCGAGAATAGGATATTCCGAAGACAGCTTTTACCACCAGGTATGGGCTGTACGAGTATACCGTTATGTCATTTGGTCTGACTAACGCACCTGCCTATTTTATGAACATGATGAACAATGTGTTTATGGAGTTTTTGGATAAGTTCGTCGTAGTGTTCATTGATGATATCCTGGTTTATTCGAATAATGAAGAGGAACATAAGGAGCATTTGCATTTGGTACTTGGAAAGCTCAGAGAACATCAATTATATGCCAAGTTCAGCAAATGTGAGTTTTGGTTGAAGGAAGTAGGATTCCTCGGACATGTTATATCTGGAGAAGGTATAGCAGTAGATCCCGCTAAAGTTGAAACCGTGACCAAGTGGGAAGCCCCAACAACAGTTGGAGAGATCCGGAGTTTTCTTGGACTTGCAGGATACTACCGGAGATTTATTGAGAATTTCTCAAAGATTGCGAAGCCTATGACGGAGTTATTAAAGAAAGATACCAAGTTCATATGGACAGAGGAATGTGAGGCTAGTTTCCAGGAGTTGAAGAAACATTTGGTTACCTCACCAGTGTTGATTTTGCCAGACCAAACCAAAGATTATGAGGTGTATTGCAACGCTTCACGTCGAGGACTTGGAGCAGTGCTTATGCAGGAAGGGAGAGTTGTTTCATATGCCTCAAGACAACTGAAGCCTCATGAGTTAAATTATGCTACGCATGATTTGGAGTTAGCAGCCGTAGTGCATGCATTGAAGACATGGAGACATTTTCTCATTGGAAATTATTGTGAGGTGTACACGGATCATAAGAGTTTGAAGTACATTTTCACACAGAAGGAGTTAAATCTCAGACAAAGGAGATGGTTGGAGCTTATCAAGGATTATGATATGAAATTGCATTATCACCCCAGAAAGGCTAATGTAGTAGCTGACGCATTAAACCACAAGAGCCATGTCAATACATTAATGATGGGAGGAATACCAAGGGAGTTAGCCGATAATCTTCGTGAACTATGTTTGGAAATAGTTCCGAGAGGCTATGTAGCAGCAATGGAGATTCAGTCAACCTTGATCGATAAAATCAGGGAAGCTCAGAAAGCTGACAAAGAGATTGCCGCTATAAAGGAGAAACTAAGCAAAGGAAAAGCTAAAGGATTTCGTGAGGATGAGCACGACACCTTATGGTTTGAAGACCGCATTTATGTGCCCAATGACCCGGAGATCAGGAAGTTGATTTTGCAAGAGGCACACGACTCACCGTATTCAATTCACCCAGGAAATACCAAGATGTATCTGGATTTGAGGGATATTTTCTGGTGGAACGGAATGAAGAAGGATATAGCGGAGTATGTAGCAGTTTGTGATGTATGTCAGAGAGTAAAGGCAGAGCATCAGAAGCCAGCAGGATTGTTACAACCATTGCCGATACCTGAATGGAAGTGGGATAAGCTAGGCATGGATTTTATCACGGGATTGCCCAGGACTCAGGCTATGACTTGATTTGAGTTGTAGTTGATTGATTGACGAAAGTAGCTCATTTCATCCCAGTAAAGACCACTTACACCAGTGCTAAGTTGGCAAAGATATACATGACCAGGATCGTATGTCTGCATGGAGTTCCGAGGAGTATCGTATCAGATAGAGGAACCCAGTTTACCTCAAAGTTCTGGAAGCAGTTGCACGAAACTTTGGGAACCAGGCTAGAATTTAGTACAGCTTTTCATCCACAGACAGATGGACAGACCAAGAGAGTCAATCAGATTTTGGAGGATATGCTGAGAGCTTGTGTGCTAGATTATGGATCTAGTTGGGACGATAATTTTCCATATGCAGAGTTCTCTTACAATAACAGTTACCAAACCAGTTTAAAGATGGCCCCTTTCGAAGCGTTGTACGGAAGGAGGTGCAGAACCGTTGTCATGGGATGAAGTTGGAGACCGCCAGTTGTTTGGTCCTGACTTGATTAAAGAGTCTGAACAGAAGGTGAAGTTGATTCGTGATAGGCTCAGGATAGCCCAGTCCAGACAGAAAAGTTATGCAGATTCTAAACGCAAGGAGACAATTTACAAAGTCGGAGATAGAGCTTATCTTCGAGTATCACCACTTTGGGGAACAAAGCGTTTTGGAGTTAAAGGGAAGTTAGCACCACGATTTGTAGGACCATATCGAGTTTTGGAGCGTATGGGAGAAGTGGCCTACAAGTTGGAATTGCCCGAAGGATTGTCAGGAGTTCATGATGTGTTCCACGTTTCTCAGTTAAAGAAATGTCACGCGGAGATGGCTGATATACCGTTGAGAGACACAGTGCCTTTGGAAACTATTCAGTTGGATAAAGATTTGACCTACGAGGAGAAACCAGTCAAGATTCTCGAGTTTCCCAGTCGAGTCACTCGCAGCAAGGTTATCAAGTTTTGCAAGGTTCAGTGGAGCCACCACACAGAGGATGAAGCCACCTGGGAGTGAGAGGAAGATTTGCTCAAAGACCACCCTCACCTATTTTCTAGCCAACCCGAATCTCGAGGGCGAGATTCATCTTAAGGGGGGTAGGTTTGTAACATCCCAAATTTTCAATTTGGAATGTTATACATTAGATCATCAATGCATATCATATTTTATTTTGCATTTTGGTTGATCCTAGAAATTCTATGCAACTCAATGACCCACGGAGAGAGTTGGGGATTTCGTTATTTTCATATTTGAGTTTTCTCAAATTTTGAGAATAGGATCATTTGATTTTATTTATTTTATCATCAATTATTTCTATTACAAAAATATGAGAGAGGGAATAAAATGACTTTCCCAAAATAAAGAAATATTGAGGATTTAATAATAAAATCAAATAAGATTTTATTTCGGAGTTTTTTGGTGTTTTATTTGAATTTAGGAAAAATGTGCGTTTTTCAAAATTGCATGTAGGGCCCAAATAAATGTTCACCTTGTGCGCCTTGATTTTAGAAGCCCGTGAAAATTTATTTCGGCATTTTTGGAGTCCGTTTAGTATTTTTTTCTGAGCGGAATAATTAAAAAAACGAACCGACTTCGGGCCGTACCCGAGTGGGACACCGCCCGGGGGCAGCCTCTAAATAGCGCCGCCCCGAGCCGCCCCAGCCCATCAGCCGCGCCTCAATCCACGTGTGCCGCCGGAGCCGCCGCCGCCGCCGCCGACGATTCCGCCGCACAAGGTTCGCCGCGCCTCGTTTTCCGTGCCAAAAAAAGAGAAAAAAAATTCGGTGTTTGTCGTTTTTCTTTTTCTCGGATTAAATCCGTGATTTTTCTGATCGCGATTCCTGATCCGATTTTCGTTTTAGTTTAACTTTTCGCTCGTTTATCGGAATCAGGCGATTCAAGCGCCTGGAGTTTCGTCTCGAAACCCTCTATCCGTTTAACCAACTTAAACAAGTTTTTGTTACTGTAAAATTTGCCCTAGATCCAGATTACTAGAACGAAGTTGTTTTCTTTCGCCGTTTGATTTTCGTTGCTTCGTTCAATTTGATTCTTTTTGCCAACCGGAGTTCTTAAGTTGAACCTTCTGGTTAGATCTCTTATTTGAGTTTTACCTGTGCATTAGATGAGTACTTAATGTATGCTTGTTTGTTTGTATGCGATAGAATACCCGGAGTGCGCCGCCTGTTACTTCGAATCGTTAGGTTTCACGGATCATCAGCAAGGCAAGTAACACTTTGATCATACCTTTTCTACTACCCAGTTTTATTGCATTAGATCAATCCTCACACATTGCATGATTAGGATCTAATTAAATTGTGGGATGGGAAGTAGTTGAGGTAGAACCTATTACCTGTTTATTATCAAACCTTTGGGAGTTACTTCTACGTTTGCTTATTATGCCATGCTATGCTAGTAGACGTGGATTGGGTGAGTGATATCCATGACAGATGTGAGATTGTTAATTAATGGTTTATCTAAGGTGGCAACTTAAACACACATCTGGGTGGATTGAGGCACCTGGGTATTCCAGGACTTGCCTGTTTTCTTTTGGACCGCCACCCAGGCTCAAAGGGATCATGACACTATTCATACTAGAAACTTCTGTGTGCAGGCACAAGCTATTATGGGCTCTAGCATAGTTGACTAAGTCGTGCGAACTCTTATAGTGGTAGACTAGCAGATTTAGGGGATGTAGGTGGTACGGTCTACCCATCGTAAGGTGCTAGCGCTTCTGAAAGACTATGTCTCAGTCATCCGTCTTCTCAAACACCATGTAGTGCGAGAAACCAAACGGAGGCGATCGAGTCTTGTGGGGAAAAGTGCGCAAACCTCTGCAGAGTGTAATAAACTAATCATGGTTAGCCGTGTCCCCGGTTATGGACATCTTGAGTATCTAGTACCTGGATTATCATGTGAATCTCAACATGTTACTCTAAATTAATTTTGTTGGGTTATGTTTAATGATGATGCTTAATTGGGATTGAGAATGATGTCAACCATTCTCAATGTTTAACAACCACCATGATAGTAATTAAATTTTATTCCTTTGAAGTAGGGAAAAATTGGCTTTACGCAAAACTGTAACCATAGAGCTTTCCACCAGCCAAATATGCATGTAGTATAGCTGTTTCATTCCATTACTCTCTATGTGTTACCTTGCCAGCATATTCCATGTGCTGACCCGTTTCGGGCTGCAACGTTAATGTTGCAGAATTTTCAGACGATGATTAAGGAGTTTTTAGGTCGTGGTTCTATACTCAGTGATGTCGTTGGAGTTGATGGACTCACTTATCTTCCAAGCCTTCCGCTGTTATCGTTATTAGATGGCCTTAAGCCATATTTATTGTAATAAGTTCTCTTATGAGACACTCGATGTAATAAGTGTGTGATTGCTACTCTGCTATAAATCCTTTGAGTACTGTGTGGTGTTAGCATTACTGATCCAGGGATGGCACCGGAGCACAGAGATCAGACTGTTTGAGGTCTGGTCGCTACAAGTATGAGAAGCATTTATGACATTTAATTGCTCATCAGGAAAGCTATCATCAATAGGTAGTGGGTCATCAAGCACATTTTCTAACCTAGACAAGTTGTCTGCAACGGGGTTCTCAGCTCCCTTTCTATCAACAATATGTAAGTCAAATTCTTGTAGCAAGAGAACCCATCTAATAAGTCTAGGTTTAGCATCTTTCTTTTCCATAAGATATTTAATAGAAGCATGGTCAGTGTGAATAGTAACTATTAGAATCAACAATATAAGGTCTGAACTTATCACAAGCAAATACAACTGCTAAGAATTCTTTTTCAGTAGTAGCATAATTTCTTTGAGCATTGTCTAGGGTTTTACTAGCATATTGAATAACGTTTAATTTCTTATCAACTCTTTGCCCTAGAACAGCACCTACATCATAATCACTAGCATCACACATAATTTCAAAGGATAAATTCCAATCAGGTGGTTGAACAATAGGTGCAGAGATCAATGATTTCTTAAGTATTTCAAATGCTTCTACACAATCATCATCAAAGACAAATGGTATATCTTTTTGTAATAAATTAGTCAGAGGCCGAGAAATTTTTGAGAAGTCCTTAATGAACCTCCTATAAAATCCGGCGTGACCAAGGAAACTTCTTATACCTTTGATGTCCTTGGGACATGGCATCTTTTCAATAGCATCAACCTTGGCTTTATCAACTTCAATACCTCTTTCAGAAACCTTATGCCCCAAGACAATACCTTCATTAACCATAAAGTGGCACTTTTCCCAATTCAAGACAAGATTAGTTTCTTCACATCTCTGCAAAACTCGATCAAGGTTGCTCAAGCAATCATCAAAAGAAGATCCATAGACGGAAAAATCATCCATGAAAACCTCACAAATATTTTCACAAAAGTAAGAGAATATAGCCATCATGCATCTTTGAAAGGTAGCAGGTGCATTACATAAACCAAAAGGCATACGTCTATAAGAAAAAGTACCAAAAGGGCAAGTAAAAGTAGTCTTTAATTGATCCTTGGCTGAAACATGTATTTGAGAGAAACCAGAATAACCATCTAGAAAGCAAAAATGTGTACGTTTGGATAACCTTTCTAGCATTTGATCGATAAAAGCTAAGGGGTAATGATCCTTTTTAGTGGCCTTATTTAATTTGCGGAAATCAATTACCATCCCATAACATGTAATAATTCTTTGAGGAATCAATTCACCTTTATCATTAGGAACGACAGTAATACCTCCCTTCTTAGGGACACAATGGACAGGACTTACCCACTGACTATCAGCAATGGGATAGATTATACCTGCCTCAAGGAGCTTTAGTATTTCCTTTCTTACCACTTCTTTCATTTTAGGATTCTGCCGTCATTGATGATCGCGAACTGGTTTAGCATCTTCTTCCAAATTTATTTTATGTTGACATAGAGTGGGACTAATGCCCTTAAGATCATCAAGAGTATACCCAATAGCAGCACGGTGCTTCTTTAGAGTTTTCAATAATATCTCTTCCTCATGCTCTGAAAGGTTAGCACTAATAATAACAGGATATATCTTTTTCTCATCAAGATAAGCATATTTAAGAGTATCAGGCAACGGTTTAAGCTCAAACACGGGATCACCCTTGGGTGGAGGAGGATCCCCTAGGATTTCAACAGGTAAATTGTTTTTCAGAATAGGTTCCTGTTTAAAGAATACTTCATCTATTTCCCTTCTTTCATTCATAAACATATCATTTTCGTGGTCTAGCAAATATTGTTCTAAAGGATCACTAGGAGGTACGGCAATAGAAGCAAGACCAATAATTTCATCCTTACTAGGTAATTCTTCTTCACGGTGTTGTCTACTAAATTTAGAGAAATTAAATTCGTGAGACATATCATCTAAACCGATAGTAACAACATCCTTTTTGCAATCTATCTTAGCATTAACAGTGTTTAAGAAGGGTCTACCAAATATAATGGGACAAAAGCTATCGTGTGGGGAACCAAGAACAAGAAAATCAGCAAGATATTTAGTTTTCCCACACAAGACTTCAACATCTCTAACAATTCCCATTTGTGAAATAGTATCTCTATTGGCAAGTTTAATTGTGACATCAATATCTTCTAACTCAACAGGTGCAATATCATGCATAATTTCTCTATATAGGCCAATAGGTATTGCACTAGCACTGGCACCCATATCACAAAAGTCATGATAACAATGATCTCCTATTTTAACAGAAATAACAGGCATGCCTACCACAGGTCTAGGTTTGTCTTTAGCACAAGGTTTAGCAATTCTAGCAGTTTCATCATAGAAATAAATAACATGCCCATCAATATTATCAGACAAGAGATCTTTAACAATAGCAATATTAGGTTCAACTTTAACTTGCTTAGGAGGTGTATAAGTTTTAATATTGCTTTTACGAACCACAGTTGAAGCTTTAGCATGATCCTTTATCCTAACAGGGAAAGGTGGTTTCTCAACATAAGAAGTAGGAACAACAAGATCATTATAAGTGATAACCTTTTCTTCAACTTTAATAGGTGCAGCTACTTTTACTTCTATGGGAGGATGATATTTAAACCACTTCTCCTTGGGGAGATCAACATAAGTAGCAAAAAATTCACACAAAGAAGCTACTATCTCAGAGTCAAGTCCATATTTAGTGCTAAATTTACGGAAAACATCGGTATCCATAAAAGATTTAACACAATCAAATTAGGTGTCATACCTGACTCCTTACCTTTGTCGAGGTCCCAATCTTCAGAGTTGCGTTTAATTCTTTCCAATAAATCTCATTTGAATTCAATAGTCTTCATCATAAAAGAGCCAGCACAAAAAGTATCGAGCATGGTGCGATTGTTATCAGAAAGCCGAGCATATAAATTTTGAATAATCATCTCTCTTGAGAGCTCATAATTGGGGCATGAATATAACATTGATTTAAGCCTCCCCCAAGCTTGAGCGTGCTTTCTCCTTCGCAAGGCCAAAAATTGTATATATATATAGTGTTACTATTCATCATCCAGGGTGCATAATAAGCTATTCTTCACCCGAGGTAATCTTACGATCATTTCATAATTAATTTACGTTTCGAATTCAAATAGTTACATTCCTATTAATTCACTACGTAAAATTTGACATAAGAAAATAAAAATATAGGTCATAAGACAAGAAAATTTGCAGTTTATGTGTATCTTAAACTATGTTTTTACGTTTGTAATTTTACATAACATAAAATATTTTTTACGGGAATTATATATTTTCTTACGGTCCCTTTTTGCGTCGGAAATAAGACAAAACTTACGGAACATAAAATTATGATGCATTGATGATAAAATAGAAGGGGTGAAGAATAAGTATTCATCACCCAGGGTGATGAATAGCGCGACCCTATATATATATACATATATATATAATTGCGATCACGATGAACAAGATGCATAGGATAAAACTTCTGATGAAATTCCAATTTCAATCGTTTGTAGTTCCATGATCCCGTATCATCACATAGCCTATACCATGTCAATGCATCTTCCCTCAAAGATAAAGGGAAGACCTTCTTCTTAACAACATCTCCGGGTACACCTACAAGCTTAAATAATCCACAAACTTCATCAACATATATTAGGTGCTCATCAGGATGCATTTTTCCATCTCCTGCAAAAGGATTAGCTAGCAGTTTTTCTAACATACCCGAAGGAAATTCAAAGCATACATTTTCATTTTCAGTAGGTTCAGTTGGTTGATGAGCAACTCTTTGCTCTACTGGTCGGGGTGAAGATACCCCGAACAAGCCCCTCAGAGGATTACTTTCCATAGTAATAAGTAATAGTAAATTTTAGCACACTATATAAATTTTTCCTTACCAAATTCCACCTACCAAAGGCTTCACTCCCCGACAACGGCGCCAGAAAAGAGTCTTGATGACCCACAAGTATAGGGGATCTATCGTAGTCCTTTCGATAAGTAAGAGTGTCGAACCCAACGAGGAGCAGAAGGAAATGATAAGCGGTTTCCAACAAGGTATTCTCTGCAAGCACTAAAATAAGTGGTAACAGATAGTTTTGTGATAGGATAATTTGTAACGAACAACAAGTAACAAAAGTAAATAAAGTGCAGCAAGGTGGCCCAATCCTTTTTGTAGCAAAGGACAAGCCTGGACAAACTCTTATATAGAGAAAAGCACTCCTGAGGACACATGGGAATATCGTCAAGCTAGTTTTCATCACGTTCATATGATTCGTGTTCGGTACTTTGATAGTTTGGTATGTGGGTGGACCGGTGCTTGGGTACTGTCCTTACTTGGACAACCATCCCACTTATGATTAACCTCTATTGCAAGCATCCACAACTACAACAAAAGTATTAAGGTAAACCTAACCATAGCATGAAACATATGGATCCAAATCAGCCCCTTACGAAGCAACGCATAAACTAGGGTTTAAGCTTCTGTCACTCTAGCAACCCATCATCTACTTATTACTTCCTAATGCCTTCCTCTAGGCCCAAATAATGGTGAAGTGTTATGTAGTCGACGTTCACATAACACCACTAGAGGAGAGACAACATACATCTCATCAAAATATCGAACGAATACCAAATTCACATGACTACTAATAGCAAGACTTCTCCCATGTCCTCGGGGACAAACGTAACTACTCACAAAGCATATTCATGTTCATAATCAGAGGGGTGTTAATGTGCATATAGGATCTGAACATATGATCTTCCACCAAATAAACCAACTAGCATCAACTACAAGGAATAATTAACACTAGCAACCCACAGGTACCAATCCCGGACTTGGAGACAAGAATTGGATACAAGAGATGAACTAGGGCTTTGAGAGGAGATGGTGCTGGTGAATATGTTGATGGAGATTGCCCTCTCCCGATGAGAGGAGCGTTGGTGATGACGATGGCGATGATTTCCCCCTCCCGAAGGGAAGTTTGTTGGGGAACGTTGCAGAAAACAAAAAAAATTCCTACGTTTTCACCAAGATCCATCTATGAGTTCATCTAGCAACGAGTGATCGGATGCATCTACATACCTTTGTAGATCGCGAGCGGAAGCATTCAAAGAATGGGGATGAGGGAGTCGTACTCGTCGTGATCCAAATCACCGGAGATCCTAGCGCCGAACGGACGGCACCTCCGCGTTCAACACACGTACGGTCAGCGTGACGTCTCCTCCTTCTTGATCCAGCAAGGGGGAAGGAGAGGTTGATGAAGATCCAGTAGCACGACGGCGTGGTGGTGGATGCAGCAGTCACCGCAGCAGGGCTTCGCCGTTCTTCTGCGAGAGGGAGAGGTGTAGCAGGGGAGAGGGAGGCGCCAAGACTTCAGGGTGCGGGTGCCCTCCCTCCCCCCTCTTTATATAGGCCCCCTAGGGGGGTGCGCCGGCCCTAGGAGATGGGGTCTCCTAGGGGGGCGGCGGCCAAGGGGGAGGAGTGCCCCCAAAGGCAAGTGGAGGCGCCCCCTCCCCTAGGGTTCCCAACCCTAGGCGCATGGGGGGCCCAAGGGGGGGGGCGCACCAGCCCACTATGGGCTGGTTCCCTCCCCACTTCAGCCCATGGGGCCCTCCGGGATGGGTGGCCCCACCCGATGGACCCCCGGGACCCTTCCGGTGGTCCCGGTACAATACCGTTGACCCCCGAAACTCTCCCGATGGCCGAAACTGCACTTCCTATATATAATTCTTCACCTCCGGACCATTCCGGAACTCTTCGTGACGTCCGGGATCTCATCCGGGACTCCGAACAACTTTCGGATTACTGCATACTCATATCCATACAACCCTAGCGTCACTGAACCTTAAGTGTGTAGACCCTACGGGTTCGGGAGACATGTAGACATGACCGAGATGACTCTCCGGCAATAACCAACAATGGGATCCAGACACCCATGTTGGCTCCCACATGCTCCTCGATGATCTCATCGGATGAACCACGATGTCGAGGATTCAAGCAACCCCGTATACAATTCCCTTTGTTAATCGGTATGCTACTTGCCCGAGATTTGATCATCGGTATCCCAATACCTCGTTCAATCTCGTTACCGGCAAGTCACTTTACTCGTACCGTAATGCATGATCCCATGACCAGACACTTGGTCACTTTGAGCTCATTATGATGATGCATTACCGAGTGGGCCCAGAGATACCTCTCCGTCATACGGAGTGACAAATCCCAGTCTTGATCCGTGTCAACCCAACAGACACTTTCAGAGATACCCGTAGTATACCTTTATAGTCACCCAGTTACGTTGTGACGTTTGGTACACCCAAAGCACTCCTACGGTATCCGGGAGTTACACAATCTCATGGTCTAAGGAAAAGATACTTGACATTGAAAAAACTCTAGCAAACGAACTATACGATCTTGTGCTATGTTTAGGATTGGGTCTTGTCCATCACATCATTCTCCTAATGATGTGATCTCGTTATCAATGACATCCAATGTCCATAGTCAGGAAACCATGACTATCTGTTGATCAACGAGCTAGTCAACTAGAGGCTTACTAGGGACATGTTGGTGTCTATGTATTCACACATGTATTACGATTTCCGGATAACACAATTATACCATGAATAAAAGACAGTTATCATGAACAAGGAAATATAATAATAATCCTTTTATTATTGCCTCTAGGGCATATTTACAACAAAGTTTCTCCGGCAGAACGGCTCCGCTAGAGCCCTAGATTGGTTCCGCCAAGGTTCCGCCTCGTGGCGGAGGAGTTTCGTCCGAGAATATGGCTTATGATTTTTTCCTCATCGAAAGACCACATATAGCAGAAGATGGTCATCGGAGGGCCACCAGGGGGCCCATGAGGTAGGGGGCGCGCCCAGGGGGTAGGGCGTGCCCCCACCCTCATGGGCAGGGTGTGGCCCCCTGGTAAACTTCTTGCGCTCAATATTTATTATATATTCTGAAATTGACTTCCGTGAAGTTTCAGGACTTTTGGAGCTGTGCAGAATAGGTCTCTAATAATTGCTCCTTTTCCAGCCCAGAATCCCAGTTGCTGGCATCCTCCCTCTTTATGGAAACCTTGTAAAATAAGAGAGAATAGGCATAATTATTGTGACATAATGTGTAATAATAGCCCATAATGCAATAAATATCAATATAAAAGCATGATGCAAAATGGACGTATCAATGAGCATACGGTGCACTATCCGAAGAAACAATTCCAAGTGAATGGTATTAATGTTATTGAAAAATCTTCGACAATCACTATTGGAAGTTTTCAAATACCTCTACCTACTATAAAAAAGAAATATGAAATGCTTATTGTTGGGGACATTCATATCCCCATTGAGGTAACTTAGTGATTTAGGAAAGTTCTTCGGTTTCATGCTAATCGAAAGTGGTTGTTAATAAGACTTGATCAACCTTATTAATGGATCATTTTTGAGTGGTATGAAGTTGATGAATTTAGTAAGCACTGCCTTCTATCCCTACCTTTTTTCTATGTTTTTATTAGTGAAATAAAATAAATTGTCATGTTTTGTCTGTTTTCTGATTTTCCTGTGCAATAAAAAATGACCCAAAAATAAAAGTTCTTAGAATGCCCTGAAAATTTAATACATTTTTTCTGAATATTTCTGAATTTTTGGTGCAAATAACATCAGAGCGAGGTTCACTAGGTGGGCACAACCCACCTTGGCACGCCAGGACCCCCGGGCGTGCCCTGGTGGGTTATGGTCCCCACGTGGGCCCCCTCACTTATCTCTTTACACGACATCATCACCTACCTCCAGAAAAAAATCTCCATTGCTCTCTCTCCCGTGTTCTTGCTCTCAAACCCGTGGATTTCGATCTCTTTGCTCGAAACTCCATTTCCAAAACTATTTCGGGGGATTGTTGCCTGGTATGTGACTCCACCGTTTGTCCAATTAGTTTTTGCTTTAGTGATTTATATTTTGAATAATTAGCTACTCTTGGTGCTCCTGTAGATGAGCTTGCATGTTGAATCCTTAGTGTTCTAAGTATTTCGAATGCTTGTTATGGCCTCTATGTATCCCTATGAGTAGTTGGTATCATTTTTGTTGAGAAAATTTTGTGGGCTAATAAATTTCAGAATTTTGTTCATAGGAAAGCCATGAATATCTTTAGGAAGTTTGGCTCTAAGAAGAACTCCAAGGGTGTTATTGGGGAGTCATCTGATAGTGATCTTCATCCTCGTAGGTTGGCGGAAGTACGACCGTGTGAATGGCCGCACACCCCGTTCCTGGAATCCTTCAGGAGTTCGCACAATATACTGCTAATGCCGGCCTCACCGACTTCATCGCAAATGAGTGTGAACAGCACAAAATCCTCACAAACATCTTTGTTCAAAGCTTTACTTTCTTTCCTAGGAATAACCCTCTTGAAGTGAGCTTTGATTTATATGCTGAAAACCATCAGATACCACTTACTGAATTTTGTGACATATGCATGATCCCCTCTGATGGGAGCTTAGCCGAGCCTAGGCCGGCTGAGTTTGAGGCCTTTTATCGCACTTTGACAGTGGGAGATGGAGAGGGGTGTCGGCCATTACTGCCGCTAGCTTGCATTTTCCTGCGGTTCATTACTTTGCTCTTTTCATTGCAAAAATGCTTGCTTGCTAGGGTTGGTGGGTGCGCTCAGCTCACCAGAACTTGTTGTTTTGCGTCGTGCATTAGAGGGCGACAACACTTACAGCCTAGGAGCTATTGTAGCTCGTCGCCTCTACCTTAATAAATCCAAGGGTAAAATTCATGGTGGGATTTATGCTACTAGTTTGGCGGCTCACTTTGAGGTTGAGATACACCCTCATGATTACCCTCTGACCAAGGTTTACCTAGACCGTGCTACCCTGGATCACCACCATTTTACTGGCGATAGATCTAATGACATTTCTATTCCTTATAACCTGGTTTTTAGCATTGAAACTCGTAATATTATTCCTCTGCCTGCTCCTGCTTTGTTTGATTCTGTTGCCAGGGGTAGATATAGGATTATGCCTGCAGACATCATCACCTACTGGAACGCTCAGGCTGCTGTAGAGGCAGAGGAGGAGCCTCAGCAGTGGGATTAGTGGATGCCCGCTCCTCAGTACCCCAACTACTATCCAGGCTACTGATCGACTACCAAGTTAGGCCAAAAGCCTAAGCTTGGGGGAGTACGTGTTTCTCACCGACATTACATTCATGTTCACTTATTTAATCTGTCGGTGTTCACACTTTTTCATTGTATCATCCATGTTTAAATTTTATTTTTCTTGCTTTCTTCTTGTGTGTTTGAAAAAATTTAGAAAAACCAAAAAAAATTAGTTGTAGCTAACTTACTTTCTATGCATGCTTAGTTGTAGTATTAAAAAGAAAACCCAAAAAGATTTCCTTGTTCTTCTTTTGCTTGTTGGGAGATTTCTCGTGTAACTAGTTTTTCTCATTTTTGCTTTTCCCTTGTATTTGCTTGTTCAAGAAAACCAAAAACTCCAAAAATATTTCAGTGTGTTTCTCTGAATTTCTTTTCTTTTTATTCGAGTTGCACCAAGGAGAAGACCACGATGAAAATGTTGAGTGGCTCTCATATGAATAACTGTTGAACTAATAAAGAGCCCATTTTACCTTGTCTTCTCCTGATGAGTAAAATGTTTGCAGATTCCAGCTTAGTCCATGGCACTCTTGCACTATTATTATTTCCATATCGTGCGGTCATGCAAGTGAAAGGCAATAATGACGATATTTGATGAATTGGCCGTGGCAGAGAGAAACTGTTATCAACTCGACTTGTTCTGTTTGTGTAAATATGTTTAACCTAGTATCCATGATTCATCCCATTATGATTAAACATGTTTGCAATGACAATTAGAGATTATAGTTTCTCATGCCATGCATAAGTAGCTGGGAGTGGATAATGATTTATATTGGATATCAACATTCGTTAAAATGATTGTGATGTAGTATGATGATATGGTATCCTCCTCTGAATGTTCAAGTGGCTTGACTTGGCACATGTTCATGCATGTAGTTGAATCAAAACCAACATAGCCTCTATGATATTTATGTTCATGGTGATCATATCCTACTCATGCTAGTGCCCAATGTTACTTATGCATAATGCATGATCATGATCGTTGTTGCTCTCTAGCTGGCCGCTTCTCAATCTAATTGGTAGCCTTCGCCTGTATTAAGTGGGAATTCTGCTTGTACATCAAAAACCTTGAACCCAAAGTTATTCCAGATGAGTCCACCATAACTACCTATATGTGGTATTACCCTGCCATCCTAAGTAAATTTGCATGTGCCACCTCTAAAAAAACTTCTAAAAAATATCCTTTTTGTGTGCATGGATCGTTCATGAAATGATAGGAGGTGGTCGGTATCTTCCATGCTAAGCGGGTTATTCTCAGGTCGAGTGTTTATTCACTCGCCATCGCACGAGAAAAGGGCGGTAATAGGGATGCCCAGTCCCAAACTACAAACACAAAAAGAGTTAACCTCTCAAATAATCAAACAAAAACTCCCAATGGAGTGAAAACCTTTACTTTTTATCGCTTGGGAACCGCCATTAGCTTGTTTAGCATGGGAGATATTGATAATTGATGGTCGTGAAGTGAATGAGAAGGGTGCATGTCTCAAAATATCATTTATCTCTGTTTTAAAAACTTGAGCTCTGGCACCTCTGCAAATCACTGCTTCCCTCTGTGAAGGGACTATCTATTTACTTTTATGTTGTGTCATCACCTTCTAAAACAAGCGCTAGAACCTGAGAGCACAGTTGTCATGACTTATACATTGTGTGTAGCTAATGTTGGGTGTATCATGACTGGATCTTCTCTACCATGAATTATAATATTTAGTCATTGCTTGGTGTAACATCCCAAATTTCCAATTGGGAATGTTATACACTAGATCATCAATGCATATCATATTTTATTGCTTTTGGGCCTGATCCAGAAATTCTACGCAACTCAAGGACCCACGGAGAGAGTTGGAGATTTCGTTATTTTCATATTTGAGTTTTCTCAAATTTTGAAAATAGGATCATTTGATTTTATTTATTTTTATCTTCAATTATTTCTATTATAAAATAAGTGAGAGGGAATAAAATGACTTTCCCAAAATAAAGGAAATATTGAGGATTTAATAATAAAATCAAATAAGATTTTATTTTGGAGTTTTTCGTGGTTTTATTTGAATTTAGGAAAAATTGCACGTTTTCAAAAACTACATTTAGGGCCAAGAAAATGTTCATCCTGTTCTAAATATTTTATTTAGACGGTGAAAATTTGTTTTAGCATTTTTAGATCTTTATTTATTTATTTTTCTAGAATTTTTTTCTTAGTTTGGCGAAATTATTTTAAAAAAACCCGCGCGCCCAACTAGGCTACCTTGAGTACTTATTACCTGTTTGCTTATTGTATGCTTGTTTTAGAGTACCCCGGGTAGAGTACAATTTTATTCGAAGTAGCAAGCGGCGCACTCCGGGTACTCTACCTTGACGAGAAATGTTGCCTTAAAAACTGTTTTGGAGTCGGTTTACTTACTGTAGCACATACCTATTCCTTTTCGGAGTCTGAAACGTTCCGGAAAGTGTCCCTTATGTATTCCTCCAGGGTTACGGTTTCAATAACATTGGTTGTGGCTTGTTTTTATTGCATTAGATCAATCCTCAAACATTGCATGATTAGGATCTAATTAAATTGTGTGTTTTGGGAAGTAGATGAGGTAGTACCTATTACCTGTTTTATTACCAAACCCTGGGAGTTACTTCTACGTTTGCTTATATTGCTATGCTATGATAGTAGACATGGATTGGGTGAGTGTATCCATGACAGATGTGAGATTGTTAAATTAACGGTTTCTCTAAGGTGGCAACTTAAACACACATCTGGGTGGATTGAGGCACCTGGGTATTCCAGCGATTGCCTGTTTTCTTTTGGACCGCCACCCAGGCTCAAAGGGATCATGAGATTATTCATACTAGAAACTTCCGTGTGCAGCCACAAGCTACTATGGGCTCTAGCATAGTTGACTAAGTCATGCGAACTCTTACAGTGGTAGACTAGCACATGTAGGGGATGTAGGTTGGTACGGTCTACCCGATCGTAAGGTGCTAGCGCTTCTAAAAGACTATGTCTCGGTCATCCGTTTATCAAACACCATGTAGTGCGAGAACCCCAACGGAGGAGATCGAGTCTTGTGGGGAAAAGTGCGCAAACCTCTGCAGAGTGTATAAACTAATCATGGTTAGCCGTGTCCCCGGTTACAGACATCTTGAGTACCTAGTACTTGGATTATCATGTGAATCTCATCATGTTACTCTAATTAATTTTGTTGGGTTTTAATGATGATGCTTAATTGGATTGAGAGGGAGTCTACACTCTCAATGTTTAACAACTACCATGATAGTTAAATAAAATTTATTCCTTTGCAGTAGGGAAAAATTGGCTTTCCGCAAAACTGTTGCCATAGAGCTTTCCACCAGCCAAATATGCATGTAGTATAGTCTATTTCTTTCATTGCTCTCTATGTGTTATTTTGCCAGCATATTCCATGTGTTGACCCGTTTCGGGCTGCAACGTTCATGTTTCAGACATTTCAGACGACGAGTAAGGTGCCTTAGATCGTGGTTCTATACTCAGTGATGCCGTTGGAGTTGATGGACTCACTTATCTTCCAGGCTTTCCGCTGTTATGGTTATTAGATGGCCTTAAGCCATATTTATTGTAGTAAGTTCTCTTTTGAGACACTCATTGTAATAAGTGTGTGATTGCTACTCTGTTATAAATCCTTCAACTACTGTGCGGTGTCAGCATTACTGATCCAAGGATGACACTGGAGCACAGAGATCGGACCATTTGAGGTCTGGTCGCTACAAGATGGTATCAGAGCACATGTTGACTATAGGACACGACCACTAAGCTAAAGACCTAGATCACTACTCACTCTTCCCATTCTGACTCCTCATCCTTTCTACTCTTTTAGGATGGCGGATGCAAGGAACAAGTTTACCAACCAGATAAAGATACACCCTTTGGACGTCACTTGAAGGAACTCACTAAGTACCTGAACATCGGAGTACCAAGCTTCACGGGAACCTACAACGCCACTTTACCTGAAGAGGAGCGCTAGATGATTCAAGTTCAAGTTCCGGGAAGAACGTTCATGCCAGCCACTAAGCCCATAGAGTTTTCCTTTGATGCACCAACCTGGAGTCTAGGAAAGAGTATGGCAGCTCACATCATCATGGGACGTATTGGAGAAGTTTACCACAAGGATCTCAAGGATACTATCTACCAGATTTGTGGGCGCCGAGATGAGCACTAGGAGATGGTTAGTACCAAGAAGGATAGATCAATCACAGCTTTTATCCAGGAGTTAAACCAGCACATTTGACGTCAGGAGAACCAGATGTGCGCAGACATGATAGATCTGAAGAATGCAAGGACAAGAATCATGGAGCTGGAGGAAGAACTCAAGGCTACCCGAGAAGATTATGAAGTGGAAATCGAAGTACTAGTGGATAAGAATGCCGACCTAACCATGAAGATCGGAATATTTATGGGAGACCCTACACCAGTAGGAGAAGATGAAGAACCCAAGGAGATACGCCCGGAAGGCTACATCATCATCGATGACACCGACTCGGATCCAGATGATAGCGATGATGACTATGTTGATGAAGCTAGAGCAGATATCATGGAATCTGCAACCGAAAAATATTTCTAGTAGACCACCGCAACAGTAGTAGTAGTCCACCATGTAAATATAGTAGTCCGAGCACTTTTGTGATAGTTAGACTGATTGTATGCCCTTATTTGATTGAATGAAGTGAATTGTTTGCTTTTGCCTCATGTGCATATCGGTAGTGTTTTCTCTTTAGACCCCTCTCTATTCTAAATCTCATCTTTTCTAAACCCATCAGATGCCTCCGAGACGTGACCCCGGATTTACCTTCCCACCGGAGCTCACTCAGTTTATCCAGTTGCAGAATACGTTGATGCAGTTGCTAGTCCAGAATCAGAATCAGGGGAACAACAACAAAAACCCACCACCACCACCACGTGTTGATCACTTAGCCCGTTTTCTTAGGCTGAATCCGCCGGTGTTCTCCAGTAGCACCGAGCCTATAGTAGCAGATGATTGCCTCCGTAAGACAGCAAGGGAGTTGACCACGGCAGGATGCACAGATGCGAAAAAGGTGAAGTTTGCCGCACACCAGTTTGACGGACCCGCAGCATCATGGTGGAGAATTTCACAGCCACTTTCCCTATCGACACTGTCACATGGGACCAGTTCCAGCAGGCTTTCCGTACTGCCCATGTTTCAGCAGGAGCTATGGCCATGAAGAAGCATGAGTTTCGCAACTTGCGCCAAGGAGGACGGACAGTTGGCCAGTATGTGGATGAATTTAGTAAGCTAGCACGTTATGCCCCAGATGACGTTGTTACAGATGCAGCTAAATAGGAGAAGTTTCTGGAAGGATTGAATGATGAGTTGAGCATGCGGTTGATGGTAGCAACCTTCAACAACTACCACGAGTTGGTAGATCGTGCTCTTATGATTGAAGGGAAGCAGCAGCAGATTGAAAACCGCAAGAGAAAGTATGGACAAGGGAAGTACAATTCTGGAGCTCAGCAGAAGCCGTGTTTTACCCCTAGGTCGGGAGGACTTTTTCAGCATACCCATGGAGGAGGAAGCTCGCACAATCATAATGGCCCCAAGAATGGTAATGGGAATGGAGGAAGCAACGGCCAGAACCGTACCAACCCATCAACCCCAGCCAAGAGAGACCTAAGCCAAGTCACTTGCTTTAAGTGCCAGAAGACCGGACATTATGCTAATGAATGTCCTGAATCCCAGAATGGAAATGGCAATGGAAGCTCTGGGAAGAAGCCGAACCCTTTCAATAGGGGACAGGTGAACCACGTAAATGTGGAGGAGGTTGAAGCCCAGCCCGATGCAGTAATAGGTAAGTTTTTGGTTAAGTCATTTACTGCACTCGTTCTTTTTGATACTGGTGCATCGCATTCATACATCTCAAGGGGATTTGTGGATAAGTATAAACTGCCAACCCAAGCCCTTAGGTCACCCATGTTAGTAACCTCGCCTGGAGCAGAGTATATGGCTAGTCTATGGTGTGATCGGTTACCATTAAGGATTGGTAACTATGTATTTCCCTCGGACCTAATAGTATTGGAATCTCAAGGATTGGATGTGATATTAGGCATGGATTGGTTATCGAAGTATGAAGGGAACATTGAATGCGCCAGTAAGTCAATTTTGCTTACAACGCCAGAAGGAAGAAGGATCAAGTATGTATCCCGGCATGAGCCGAAGAGGACTCAAGTAAATTCCTTAACAGGAGTTATGCAGGAGGAAGTACCAGTAGTGAAGGATTTCCCTGACGTATTTCCAGAGGAATTGCCAAGCATGCCACCGGATAGAGATATTGAGTTTATGATTGAGCTTTTGCCAGGCACGGGGACAATATCTAAGAGACCATACAGGATGCCCGCAAAGGATTTGGAAGAGATTAAGAAGCAGATTAAGGAGTTATTGGATAAAGGCTATATTCGCCCAAGTTCTTCACCTTGGGGATCGCCAGTACTTCTAGTGGAGAAAAAGGATGGATCGTTAAGAATGGTTGTTGATTATCGAGGATTGAATGAAGTAACCATCAAGAACAAGTACCCACTACCGATGATCAATGATCTGTTTGATCAATTGCAAGGAGCTAAGGTATTTTCCAAGATTGATCTGCGATTAGGATACCATTAGTTGAAGATTCGAGAACAGGATATACCTAAGATGACTTTTACCACCAGGTATGGGCTGTACGAGTATACCGTTATGTCATTTGGGCTGACTAATGCACCTGCATATTTTATGAACATGATGAACAAAGTATTTATGGAGTTTTTGGATAAGTTCGTCGTAGTGTTCATTGATGATATTCTAGTTTACTTGAAGAATGAAGAGGAGCATAAGGAGCAATTGTGTTTGGTACTTGAGAAGCTCAGAGAACATCAATTATATGCCAAGTTTAGCAAATGTGAATTTTGGTTGAAGGAAGTTGGATTCCTCGGACACGTTATATCCAGAGAAGGTATAGCAGTAGATCCCACCAAGGTTGACACTGTGACAAATTGGGAAGCACCAACAACAGTTGGAGAGATCCGGAGTTTTCTTGGACTCGCGGGATACTACCAGAGATTCATTGAAAATTTCTCGAAGATTGCGAATCCTATGACAGAGTTGTTGAAGAATGATACCAAGTTCAAATGGACTGAGGAATGTGAGGCCAGTTTCCAGGAGTTGAAGAAACGTTTGGTTACCTCGCCAGTGTTGATTCTGCCAGATCAGCGCAAAGATTACGAGGTGTATTGTGACGCTTCACATCGAGGACTTGGAGCAGTGCTTATGCAGGAGGGAAGAGTTGTTTCATATGCCTCACGATAGCTTAAGCCTCATGAGTTGAATTATGCTATGCATGATTTGGAGTTAGCAGCCGTAGTGCACGCATTGAAGACTTGGAGACATTTTCTCATTGGAAACCATTGTGAAGTATACACGGATCACAAGAGTTTGACGTATATTTTCACGCAAAAGGAGTTGAATCTCAGGCAAAGGAGATGGTTGGAACTCATCAAGGATTATGATATGAGATTGCATTATCATCCCAGAAAAGGCTAACGTAGTAGCTGACGCATTGAGCCATAAAAGCCACGTCAATACCCTAATGACGGGAGATTTACCAAGGGAGTTAGCCGAAAATCTTCGTGAGCTATGTTTGGAGATAGTTCCGAGAGGCTATGTTGTAGCATTGGAGATTTAGTCTACTTTGATGGATAAGATCAGAGAAGCTCAAAGGACTGACAAGGAGATTGCTTCTATTAAGGAGAAAATGAGCAAAGGAAAAGCTAAAGGATTTCGTGAGGATGAGCACGATACCTTGTGGTTTGAGGACCGTGTTTATGTGCCTAATGACCCGGAGATCAGGAAGTTGATTCTACAAGAGGCTCATGATTCACCATATTCGATTCACCCAGGAAATACCAAGATGTATCTGGATTTGAAAGATACTTTCTGGTGGACCGGAATGAAGAAGGATATTGCGGAGTATGTAGCAGTTTGTGATGTATGTCAAAGAGTAAAGGCAGAGCATCAGAAGCCAACGGGATTGCTACAGCCATTGCCAATACCCGAATGGAAGTGGGGTAAGCTAGGCATGGATTTTATCACGGGATTACCCAGAACTCATTCAGGCTATGACTCGATTTGGGTAGTAGTCGATCGTTTGACAAAGGTAACTCATTTCATCCCAGTGAAGACTACTTACAACAGTGCTAAATTGGCTAAGATATACATGACCAGGATTGTATGTCTGCATGGAGTTCCAAGGAGCATTGTATCAGACAGAGGGCCCCAGTTTACCTCAAAGTTCTGGAATCAGTTGCACGAAACTTTGGGTACCAGGCTAGTGTTCAATACAGCTTTCCATCCGCAGACAGATGGACAGACCGAGAGAGTCAATCAGATTTTGGAGGATATGTTGAGAGCTTGTGCGCTAGATTATGGATCTAGTTGGGACGACAATTTGTCGTACGCAGAGTTCTCTTACAACAACAGTTATCAATCCAGTTTGAAGATGGCCCCTTTCGAAGCCTTGTACGGAAGAAGGTGCAGAACCCCATTGTTGTGGGATGAAGTTGGAGACCGCCAGTTGTTTGGACTGGATCTGATTAAGGAGTCTGAACAGAAGGTGAAATTGATTCGCAATAGGCTCAAGGTAGCCCAGTCCAGGCAGAAGAGCTACGCAGATTCTAAACGCAAGGAGACAGTTTACGAAGTCGGAGACCGAGTTTATCTTCGAGTATCTCCACTTCAATGAGTTAAGTGATTTGGAGTTAAGGGAAAGTTAGCGCCACGTTTTGTAGGACCATACAAGGTTTTGGAGCGTATGGGAGAAGTAGCCTACAAGTTGGAATTGCCCAAAGGATTGCCAGGAGTTCACGACGTGTTCCACGTTTCCCAGTTGAAGAAGTGCCACGCAGAGATGGCTGATATACCGCTGAGAGATACAGTGCCGCTAGAAGCGATTCAGTTGGACAGTGATTTGACTTATGAGGAGAAACCAGTCAAGATTATTGAGTATGCCACCCGAGTCACCCGCAGCAAGGTTATCAAGTTTTGCAAAGTTCAGTGGAGCCACCACATGGAGGATGAAGCCACCTGGGAGCGAGAGGAAGATTTGCTGAAGGACCACCCTCACCTATTTTCTAGCCAACCCTAATCTCGAGGGCGGGATTCATCTTAAGGGGGGTAGGTTTGTAACATCCCAAATTTCCAATTTGGAATGTTATACACTAGATCATCAATGCATATCATATTTTATTGCTTTTGGGCCTGATCCAGAAATTCTATGCAACTCAAGGACCCATGGAGAGAGTTGGAGATTTCGTTATTTTCATATTTGAGTTTTCTCAAATTTTGAAAATAGGATCATTTGATTCTATTTATTTTTATCTTCGATTATTTCTATTATAAAATAAGTGAGAGGGAATAAAATGACTTTCCCAAAATAAAGGAAATATTGAGGATTTAATAATAAAATAAAATAAGATTTTATTTTGGAGTTTTTCGTGGTTTTATTTGAATTTAGGAAAAATTGCACATTTTCAAAAACTGCATTTAGGGCCAAGAAAATGTTCATCCTGTTCTAAATATTTTATTTAGACGGTGAAAATTTGTTTTGGCATTTTTAGATCTTTATTTATTTTTTTCTAGAATTTTTTTTCTTAGTTCGACGAAATTATTTTAAAAAAAACCGCGCGCCCGACTGGGCCGAAGCCCCAGCCGAGCCGGCCCAGCCGCCGCCGCCTCCCGCAAGCCGGATCGGGACCGAAGTCCCGATCGCCGTCGCCGCCGTGTCCGGGAGGGACTCGCCTCTCGAGGCCGCCCCCTTCCCCAAGTTGCCCCCCCCTTTTATAGCCGCCGCCCTCTCCTCACCCCGCCCTGCACCGCAGCCCGCCCCGCCGCCTTGCGCCCTGCCGCCGCAGCCCCGCCGCCGCCCGGAGCCCCGCTGGAGCCTCGCCGGAGCCCGAGCTGAGGTAGCCGCCCGCCTCCCTGGTTTTCTGAGAAAAACCGATCCGGGCTTTTTTAGAAAAACCCTAGTTTTCGTTTTTTTAAATAGATCGGTTTTACCGGTTTATTTATTTAGCGAGCATTCGCTCGTTCGTTTGTTTTACGAACACGTTCTTCATTTAGTTCCAGACAATGGACGTTCGTTCGTTAATCTGTTTGTCGTTTTTCTTTTTCTCGGATTTTCCGTGATTATTTCTGATCACGATTTCTGATCCGATTTTCGTTCTAGTATAACTTTTCGCTTGTTTATCGGAATCACGCGATTCAAGCGCCTGGAGTTTCGTCTCAAAACCCTCTTTCCATTTAACCAACTCAAACAAGTTTTTGCCTCTGTAAAATTTTGACCTAGATCCAGATTAGTAATCGAAGCTTGTTTCTTTTGCCGTTTGACTTTTGTTGCTTCGTTCGATTTGATTCTTTTTGCAAACCGGAGTTCTTAAGTTGAACTATCTGGTTAGATCTCTTATTTGAGTTTTACCTGTGCATTAGATGAGTACTTATTGTATGCTTGTTTGTTTGCGATAGAGTACCCGGAGTGCGCCGCTTGCTACTTCGAATCCCTAGGTTTCACGGATCATCAGCAAGGCAAGTAACACTTTGATCATACCTCCTACTACCCAATTTTTTATTGCATTAGATCAATCCTCAAACATTGCATGATTAGGATCTAATTAAATTGTGGGTTTTGGGAAGTATATGAGGTAGTACCTATTACCTGTTTTATTACCAAACCCTGGGAGTTACTTCTACGTTTGCTTATATTGCTATGCTATGCTAGTAGACGTGGATTGGTTGAGTGTATCCATGACAGATGTGAGATTGTTAAATTAATGGTTTATCTAAGGTGGCAACTTAAACACACATCTGGGTGGATTGAGGCACCTGGGTATTCCAGCGATTGCTTGTTTTCTTTTGGACCGCCACCCAGGCTCAAAGGGATCATGAGATTATTCATACTAGAAACTTCCGTGTGCAGCCACAAGCTACTATGGGCTCTAGCATAGTTGACTAAGTCGTGCGAACTCTTATAGTGGTAGACTAGCAGATGTAGGGGATGTAGGTTGTTACGGTCTACCCGATCGTAAGGTGCTAGCGCTTCTGAAAGACTATGTCTCGGACATCCATTTCTCAAACACCATGTAGTGCGAGAACCCCAACGGAGGAGATCGAGTCTTGTGGGGAAAAGTGCACAAACCTCTGCAGAGTGTATAAACTAATCATGGTTAGCTGTGTCCCCGGTTACGGGCATCGTGAGTATCTAGTACTTGGATTATCATGTGAATCTCATCATGTTACTCTAATTAATTTTGTTGTGTTTTAATGATGATGCTTAATTGGGATTGAGAGGGTGTCTACACTCTCAATGTTTAACAACTACCATGATAGTTAAATAAAATTTATTCCTTTGCAGTAGGGAAAAATTGGCTTTACGCAAAACTGTAACCATAGAGCTTTCCACCAGCCAAATATGCATGTAGTATAGTCTATTTCTTTCATTGATCTCTATGTGTTATTTTGCCAGCATATTCCATGTGCTGACCCGTTTCGGGCTGCAACGTTCATGTTGCAGACTTTTCAAACGACGAGTAAGGTGCCTTAGGTCGTGGTTCTGTACTCAGTGATGCCGTTGGAGTTGATGGACTCACTTATCTTCCAAGCTTTCCGCTGTTATCGTTGTTAGATGGCCTTAAGCCATATTTATTGTAATAAGTTCTCTTTTGAGACACTCCTTGTAATAAGTGTGTGATTGCTACTCTGTTATAAATCCTTCAAGTACTGTGCAGTGTCAGCATTACTGATCCAGGGATGACACTGGAGCACAGATATCGGACCGTTTGAGGTCTGATCGCTACACTTGGACTTTGGAGGTGCTCTGTGTTTATGCTTTGCGGTCTCAGAAAGGGCTAGCGAGATACCACTATTGTCATATTATATCATGGTTGTTTTGACAACGTGTTGCTGTTTGAGATGTCTTCTTATTGCTCGCTAGCTGATTATGTCATTGATATGAGTTAATATAATCTTTAAGAGTTACTGTCGGCATGGTTAGTTATAATGTTGGCTGAAAACTTGTGTGTTGTTTAAGCTTATTTGTGCAAACAAGAGAAAAAGAGTTCGTAAAAGTTTTTCTTTTTCACTTTCAGTTTATCAACTGAATTGCTTGAGGCAAGCAAAGGTTTAAGCTCGGGGGAGTTGATACGTCTCCAACATATCTACTTTTCCTAACGCTTTTCCTCTTGTTTTGGACTCTAATTTGCTTGATTTGAATGAAACTAACCCCGGACTGACGCTGTTTTCAGCAGAACTACCATGGTGTTGTTTTTGTGTAGAAATAAAAGTTCTCGGAATGGAACGCAACTTTGCGAGGAATTTTTATATAATATATAAGAATTTCTGGGGCCAAGACCTACCGGAGGGAGCAGCTGGGTGGGCACAACCCACTAGGGCGCGCCCCCCTCACCAGGCGCGCCCAGGTGGGTTGTCCCCACCTGGTGGCCTCGCAGACCCTGAAACCGACGATATAAAATCCTATTTTTCCAGAAAAAAATCAGGGGGAAAGAATTATCGCGATCCACAAGACGGAGCCGCCGTCACCTCCTATTCTTCATGGGGAGGCCAAATCTGGAGTCCATTTGGGGCTCCGAAGAGGGGGGTCTTCGTTCTTCGTCATCACCAACCCTTCTCCATCGCCAATTCCATGATGCTCCCCACGAGGAGTGAGTAATTCCTTCGTAGGCTCGCTGGTCGGTGAGGAGTTGGATGATATTCATCATGTAATCGAGTTAGTTCTGTTAGGGCTTGATCCCTAGTATCCACTATGTTCTTAGATTGATGTTGCTATGACTTTGCCATGCTTAATGCTTGTCACTTTGGGCTCGGGTGCCATGATTTCAGATCTGGACCGTTTATGTTATCACCATTATATCCATGTTCTAGATTCAATCTTGCAAGTTATAGTCACCTACTACGTGTTATGATCCGGCAACCCCGGAGTGACAGAAATCGAGACTTCTCCCGGTGATGACCGTAGTTTGAGGAGTTCATGTATTCACTATGTGTTAATGCTTTGTCCCGGTTCTCTATTAAAAGGAGGCCTTAATATCCCTTAGTTTCCAATATGGACCCCGCTGCCACAGGAGGGTAGGACAAAAGATGCCATGCAAGTTCTTTCCATAAGCACGTATGACTATTTACAGAATACATGCCTACATTATATTGACGAACTAGAGCTAGTGCCGTATCGCCCTAGGTTATAACTGTCTCATGATGAATATCATCCAACAAGTCACCCATCCAGTGCCTACGAATTTATTTTATATTGTTCTTGCTAAGTTACTACTGCTATTATCACTGTTACACTTGCTACAAAACTGATATCACTGTTACCATTACTGCTGCTACTATTATCAAAACTATCATATTACTTTGCTACAGATTACTTGCTACAGATAATTAATCTCCAGACGTGGTTGAATTGACAACTCAGCTTATAATACCTTCAAATATCCTTTGGCTCCCCTTGTGTCCAATCTATAAATTTGGGCTGAATACTCTACCCTCGAAAACTGTTGCGATCCCCTATACTTGTGGGTTATCAGTATGTTGAGGTGACCCTTTTTCCATGCATAGTTGCATGGTGAGATAAATAGAAAGTAGTGGGCGCCACTCTCTTAAGTATGTAGGATATGCAAATCGGAGTGAACCTATGATATTTGTACTACCTAGAATTAAGATTCACCGGGAGTACAAATGTGACGCCCCAAGACCGGAGCTTTAGATGCCTTCCTTGATTTCCGGGTTTCGTCGTGTGATTTGTTTGGTTCATTGCATTCATCATTGCATCATGTCATCATGCAACCCGTTTTAAAACTCAACTAAATAAATTGCATGGATCTTTGGTCCATTTAAACCGAGGGAATTCACATGGTGGTTCTCTTTATAACATATCCTCCCAATATTAGGGAGCTATATCAAATATTCCTTTAATTTGGAATTTATCACAACACACTTGCAAAATAACCCCATGCCTTTTCTACTTCGAGTTGATCCCGAAACCTTGCCGACAATTCCTTCTCCATTTATCGAGGCTCCTCTGAAAATCTTAACATTTTTGGACACTTCTAATTCCTAGTCCTTGTTCAAACCTTTTGAATTAAATTCAAATTACTTTGAATTTAATCCTTGCAATCATGTCCACTCCTTTTGTTCATCGACCTTGCACATTTTTGTGAGTCCGGGGAAATTATCCCCGTGCCCAAATTCCTTCTCCAACCTTTTCTTTCTCTTATTTCTTTCTTTGCTATTTGCTGGTTTTGGCAAATAAAAAGAAATGAGCAAGAGAGTAGGAGAGAGCAGCCCAGCAGGCCTATGGCCGTTTCCCTCTCCACTGGCCACTTGGGCCTCCCACCAGGCCCATCCTTTCCCCGCAGCCCAGTCACTCCTCTAACCCTAGGCGCTCGAACCCTCTCCCTCTCGTACTCCTACGCCGCCGCCACGCTCGCACCCACAGAGTGCTCACCCTCTCCTCGTTTCCCTCCTCCCACACGCACGCATCAGAGAGAGGGATCCCGATCCCCATGGCCACGCTCCCCCACGCCTGATTCCTCTGCTGGCGACCTCCTCTGCGCTGCTTCTACTCTTGCTTCTCCTCGCCGCCGTCTTATGCACCCCGGCCCCCTCGTCATTGCTTCGCCTCCCACCACGCCTTGCTGTCGCATCCATCCTCCGCCGCCATCAAGCTCCGGCCTGGAGGTCAACTCCGGCGAGGCCATGCCTCCCCACCGCACGCCATGCCAGTGCTGCCGCCTTCCCCACTCCAGAGAGGCTGCCGCCTGCCGCCGTCAAGCACATCCCCTCCCGACCTTCTCCTTGCTGCTCTCGGCATAGGCCATTGGCCCCAACCGTCATGGCGCCAGCCACCAGAGCCTCCAAGCCGGTGACCCCCTTCCTCGTCGGGCCTCCTCTGCTTCTCCTCGTGCGCGACCTGCACCGTGCTGAGCCACCCGGCGCCCTGCTCCGTACCCCGATCTCGTCCAGCGACCTTGCCTCCACCTCGTCGTCCCTCCTTCTCCTTGCTCTGTCGTCCGCCGCATCGGTGAGCACAAGCCGCCGCCGCATTGCCTTGCCTTCGCCTCCCAGCTTTGTAACACCCTCGATGCGACTATATCTCCCACGTGTCGAGGCACAACTTAGATGCATAATCGCATTGAAGGCATATGTCGCAAGTGAGGTAATCTTCACACATCCCATGTAATATAATAAGGAAAGAGATACATAGTTGGCTTACAATCGCCACTTCACACAATTACATGAATAAAGCATTACATCATCCAGATACAAACAAGGTCCGACTATGGAACCAAAATAAAAGAAGAACCCCAAATGCGACAAGGGTCCCCGATCGACCCCAACTGGACTCCACTACTGATCAACTAGAACGAATCAACATAAAGGACAAGATCTTCATCGAGCTCCTCTTGATCTTGGTTGCGTCATCTGCACGGACTCGTCGGCACCTGCAAGCTGGTTTTGAAGTAACTGTGAGCCACGGGGACTCAGCAATCTCGCACCCTCGCGATCAAGACTATTTAAGCTTATGGGTAAGGTAAAGGTATGAGGTGGAACTGCAGCAAGCGACTAGCATATATGGTGGCTAACATATTCGCAAAAGAGAGCGAGAAGAGAAGGCAAAGCGCGGTCGAGAAGCTATGATCAAGAAGTGATCCTATAGCAACCTACGTCAAGCATAACTCCAACAACCGTGTTCACTTCCCGGACCCCGCCGGAAAGAGACCATCATGGTTACACACGCGGTTGATTCATTTTAATTAAGGTCGAACTTCAGGTTTTCTACAACCGGACGTTAACAAATTCCCATCTGCCCATAACCGTGGGCACGGCTTTCGAAAGTTCAAATCCCTACAGGGGTGTCCCAACTTAGCCCATCACAAGCTCTTGCGGTCAACGAAGGAATAGACCTCCTCCCGAGACATTCCGATCAGACTCGGTATCCCGGTACAACAAGACATTTCGACAGGGTAAAACTAAACCAGCAACACCGCCCGAATGTGTCGACAAATCCCGATAGGAGCTGCACATATCTCTTTCTCAGGGCACACTCAGATGAGACTAGCTACGAGTAAAACCAACCCTCAAGTTTCCCCAAGGTGGCCCCGCAGGCAGCTCAGTTCGGACCAACACTCAGAGGAGCACTGGCCCGGGGGGTTAGAATAAAGATGACCCTTGAGTCTGCAGAACCCAAGGGAAGGTGGTAGGTTGTTAGTGCAAATGGTAAAACCAATGTTGGGCATTGCTGGAAGAGCTTTACTTAAGGCGAACTGTCAAGGGGTTCCCATTATAGCCCAACCACGTAAGGAACGCAAAATCCGGGAACATAACACCGATATGACGGAAACTAGGGCGGCAAGAGTGGCACAAAACACCAGGCATAAGGCCGAGCCTTCCACCCTTTACCAAGTATATAGATGCATTAATTAAATAAGATATATAGTGATATCTCAACAAGTAAACATGTTCCAACAAGGAACAACATCTCCATGTTCCAACAAGGAACAAACTTCAATCTTCACCTACAACTAACAACGCTATAAGAGGGGCTGAGCAAAGCGGTAACATAGCCAAACAACGGTTTGCTAGGACAATGGTGGGTTAGAGGTTTGACATGGCAATTTGGGAGGCTTGCAAGCAAGTGGTAGGCATCGTAGCAATGGCATAGCAAAAGAGCGAGCAGACTAGCATAGCAAAGATAGTAGTGATTTCGAGGGTATTATCATCTTGCCTGCACAGTTGTCAGAGTTGAATGGATCCTCAAAAGCAAACTCAACGGGCTCCTCGTTAGCGAACTCGTCTCCCGGCTCTACCCAAACAATACAAACAAGCAACAAGGATACAATCAACCACGTGCAAACTCAAACAACACGATGCAAAGATGATATGCTATGCGGGATGCGATGCGGGATGCAAAATGCAAGATATCACAGGAAATGCATGAACCTGGCCTCAACTTGGAAAACCAAGTGTGCCACTAGAAAGATGAGATGAAATCGCTTGAAAACGATATAAAGAACGCCGGAATCGGAGTTACGGTTTGGAAATGGCAAGCGATTCAAATATGACACCGGTCTGCGATTTACAGCAAGTAGGCATCTAAATGCAATGAGATGAACATGCTACAGCACCCAAGCATGACAACAAAATACATGGCAGGGATGCACACAAGATGCTTAACAAAAGTCTAGCACTGAGATATGGCCAATTCATCCACTAACAGGTTCAAACAAGTATGGCAAAAATGCAAATGACAAACAGATCTCAGACTTAGTGAAATTAACATTTGTCTGGAATTTCAGATCAGGTAGCCCTCTTCGGAGCAACAAAAACTACGTGCTACAGGATCTGAACATGGCAAAGTAAAGCATGGCATGGAGCTACTCAAAGAGCTTAACAAAAGTCCCTTAGTGACCTTGAGCCAAAAGGGATCAGAAAATACAATTGCAAGCACGTGAACATAGCAAAAACATAATCAGTTTTCAGACTTAGTGAAAACTGACACATGCTGGAATATAACTCAAGTAGGCATGTTTACGAGCTCGATGCACTCACTACGGTGCAAGTCATGGCAAGACAAGCATACATCCATCAAGAAGGCACGAAATGCAAGCTAGACATGGCAATAACAATAGCATAGCATGTACGGATCAACTACAACATCATCGGCAAAATTGCAAACAAGTTGACAATCTGCCCAGATTCACAAAGTAGCAAAAGTAGAGCTCGATTGACTCTAGCTAGGGTGCTCCATAATTGCAATCAAAGACATGGATGGATAGAGAACTACAATATTAACAAAACATCCTTACTGATCATCCTCAAAAGAGGCACAGATCACTAGGAAACAACATGAACATATGGCATCATGAGATAAACAGCTCCAGGACTTAGTGAAATTACTAAGTCCCTGAAAACAGACTTAGCAAGTGCACCACTTTGCAAGCTTGCACAAGTCACCACACACATCCTAAAAATACATGGGTTGCACCTCTAGAAAGATTACAAAACCCTTAACAAAACACATGTAGAACTCACGGGCATATCATGCACACATTAATCATGGCAAAAATGACAAAAGCCTAAATGGAGTAGCAGATCTGACAATTAACTCAAGTAGCCCTCTTATAACAGCATTTCGGGCATCAAGATGAACTCAAATGAAAATGATTCAATGGAATGAAATGATGTACTCTCTGAGATGAACATTTTGATATGCTATATGCATGAATCGGAGCTACGGATGCAAAGTTACGGAGCCACGAACATGAGCACTTGGATCTGGGATTCTCGGGACTTAGTGAAAATTATACCTCCGGAAAAAGTCAAACCGGGACGAGGTGGAGCGGGACGGAGCGGGACGGAACGGGGACGAGGTGTTTGGATCGGGGACCGGTGGATCTGGTCCCGATCCGGATCCGGCCGGGACGGGCTCCGGCGAGGCGAGGCAATCTCCGGCGAGGCGCGGCGCGGCGGAGCTTCCGCGGGGCATGGCGGCGACCGGGGCCGGAGCAGGGCGGCGTGGCGACTCCGGTGATGAGGGGGAGGCGCGCGGCGCGGTCTCCGGCAATGGTCGGCGGCGGGGAGCGACGAGAAGTGCGGCGGCCGGGGCGAAGGCGCGGGGCGGCGCATCGGCGGGGCGGCGGCGCAGGCGGCCGGCGGGAGGCGCGCGAGGCCGGGCGGCGGGGTTGAGAGGCGGCGGCGCAGCACTCCGGCGTGGGCAGCGCGGTGCTCTGGCGTGGTGAGGCGCGGGCCGGATGGGCGGACAGCGGCGGCGGCGCGGGCTCGTGCGGGCCCGATCCGGGCTCCGCGGGCCGCGCGGTGGTGGGAGGCGGCGGTGCCAAGTGGCGCGTCGTGAGAGGAGGAGAGGGGCGGCGGAGCCGACGTGGCGGCCGCCGATTGGCCCGGGTGAGGTGAAGGGCGTGGCCGGACATGTCCGGGCGCGGTGGAAATTTTGTCCGGCGGCGCGAGGAGCGGGACTAGGGTTTGATCTGCGCGAGATTTCGGAGGGAGACACATATATATAGGTAGAGGGAGCTAGGAGAGTCCAAATGAGGTGCGGCTTGCGGCCACGCGATCGTGATCGAACAACCGAGATGATAGAAGAGGTTTAGGTGGGTTTTGGGCTAAATTGGAAGGGTTTTGGGCTGCAACACACACAAGGCCTTTTCGGTCCCTCGGTTAACTGTTGGAGTATCAAACGAAGTCCAAATGGTACGAAACTTGACAGGCGGTCTACCGGTAATAAACCAAGGCCGCTTGGCAAGTCTCGGTCCAATCCGGAAATGTTTAAACCCCACACATGAAAGAAAGGTAGAAATGACCACCGGAGGAGAACGAAGCGCCGGATTACAAAACGGACAACGAGAAAAATTCTCGGATGCATGAGACGAACATGTATGCAAATGAAATGCACATGATGACATGATATGCAATGCATGACACGCAAGCAATGACAAGGCAACAACAGCGAATAACTGCACGACACCTGGCACATCGGTCTCGGGGCGTTACAGCTTTGTCCGCGTCCCGCTCAACCCCGTGGACATCAAGTACCTCTACGATGGCCCTGTATGTTTACGACTGTGTACCTCCACAACAACTGGTTACGCCAAGATTGACTACGCGGGTTCGCCAAGTACCCCACCGGCAAGACCGACGCCTGAACGACTTCATACCGAAATGACAAGTCCTCTCCGAACCGTGTATGACTACCGTCGCAAGAACGAGACCGGAAAGTCCGGAGACCCCAAATACCACGACTACCCCGAATGGATTCAGATTCGTCAAGTTCCTCTTCAACACTGTGTATCGCTACCGCCGCCCGAACTTCTACGAAATGTGTACCACTACCGTTGCCGAAGACCCATGTAACAAAACCGTCAAGTTCGACTACCTTCATGTGTACCACTACTTCCAAGACGATATGGGTACAACTACCCTCGACGTGTACGACTACTATGTGAACGTGTACTCGACGACCCCGTAGACCTATGTTGCGCCAAGTACCCCCTCGTTGACCCGAACATCAACGGAAACTCGTCCAAGATAAACATGTACCACTACCGTCGCCGAGATCGCGAGAACCTCTACTGTCGACCCTGGAGCATGCGAGTACAACTACCGTCGAGGACCGATAGTACCACTACTTCTACTACCATCACGGAACGACTACTTCCTCTACTTCCCTCGACGAACCCGAACCATCCCGATTGCATGCTTCGAAGGTATAACCACCGAGACGACGCCCGTGAACGAATGCTGAGTGATGTATGAGATGCTTGTGGTTGCACCGATTCCGAGTTGTTCATTGCGAGTTCCTCGTTGCCTTGTCGTCGACATGTGGGAACCCGGTATCCGGGAGCACCCCATCATCTTGCATGTCACCCTCGCACCAACTTCCTTTTGCACCGGTATCCCCGTGAGCTACCAGATCATTGGAATGTTGCCGCGGCATCATTTTTCATTTCGCCGCCGTGGCACCATTCCCGTCGTTGTTGTCGTGGCACCCTTTCATTCCGCCATGGTGACCAAATGCTTCATATCATGCTCTTATCAACATTTTCACAAAAATTGTGTAACTTGCACATGTCATCTGCATCATGATAATAACTTTTAAAATGTTTAAATTTTTGTTGCATTAAATTGCTAATGCACATGAGGATTTACCAAAATTGTTGTTTGATGTTTCCAGCCTCATTTAAAATGCCTAGCTGTGTATTTTACTCATGTTTCACCTCTTGCCATGTTTAACAACATTTAATTTTGTTGAGTACATAACCGAGAGAGAACTAAATAAGACATGTGGTGTTTGGTCAATATGCAACTCGTTGCATATTGAGCTACACTTAATTTGTAGTATTGTTTGTTGCACTTTGCCATGCCGTGTCTCATTAAAATGGACATGCATCATACTTGATTGCGCATCATGCCATGTTTATGTGATGGTTGTTTACTATGTTGCTTGCTTCTTTCCGGGTTGCTTCTCTCGTTAGTTTCGGTTTTGTTCCGGAGTTGTGAGGATCCGTTCGACTATGCCCGTTTGCCTTCTTCCTGGACCCATTCTTCTTCCTTGCGGGATCTCAGGCAAGATGACCATACCCTCGAAATCACTTCTATCTTTGCTTGCTAGTTGTTCGCTCTATTGCTATGGCGCGCTACCTACCACTTGCTATATCATGCCTCTCATATTGCCATGTCAAGCCTCTAACCCCACCTTTTCTATAGACTATGTTACCGCTTTTCTCAGCCCCTCTTATAGCGTTGCTAGTTGCGGGTGAAGATGAAGTTTGTTCCATGTTGGAACATGGATATGGTTGGGATATCATTATTATCTCTCATTTACTTTAATGCATCTATATACTTGGTAAAGGGTGGAAGGCTCAGCAAGACCCAACCTTGGTTTTAACATTTGCCACCTAAGCCTTTTTCCCATGGGTTCTGTAGACTCAAGGGCCATCTTTATTTTAAACCCCCGGGCCAGTGCTCCTCCGAGTGTTGGTCGAAATTGGGCGATGTCCGGCGCCCCCTGGGCAACCAGGGTCTATGCCAACCTGACGTCTTGCCCATCCAGTGTGCCCTGAGAACGAGATACATGCGACTCCTATCAGGATTTGTCGGCACATCGGGCGGCTTTGTTGGTCTTGTTTTACCATTGTCGAAATGTCTTGTAACCGGGATTCTGAGTCTGATCGGGTCTTCCTGGGAGAAGGAATATCCTTCGTTGACCGTGAGAGCTTGTGATGGGCTAAGTTGGGACACCCCTGCAGGGTTTGAACTTTCGAAAGCCGTGTCTGTGGTTATGGGCGGATGGGAATTTGTTAATATCCGGTTGTAGAGAACTTGACACTTAACTTAATTAAAATGAATCAACCGCGTGTGTAGCCGTGATGGTCTCTTCTCGGCGGGGTCTGGGAAGTGAACACGGTTCTTATGTTATAGTTGTGCGTAAGTAGTTTCAGGATCACTTCTTGATCACTTTTAGTTCACGACCGTTGCGTTGCTTCTCTTCTCGCTCTTATTTGCGTATGTTAGCCACCATATATGCTTAGTGCTTGCTGCAGCTCCACCTCACTACCTTACCCTGCCCATAAGCTTAAATAGTCTTGATCTCGTGGGTGTGAGATTGCTGAGTCCTCGTGACTTACAGATACTTCCAAACAGTTGCAGGTGCCGATGATACCAGTGCAGGTGGCGCAACCCAGCTCAAGTGGGAGCTCGATGAAGATCTTAATCGTTGCTTTGTGTCTTTTCCGGTTGATCAGTAATGGAGCCTAGTTGGGACGATCGGGGATCTAGCATTTGGGGTTGTCTTCTTTTATTTTGGTTCCGTAGTCGGACCTTGATTGTATTCTGGATGATGTATGTTTAACTTGTATTTGTGTGAAGTGGCGATTGTAAGCCAACTCTTTATCCCTTACTTATTCAGTACATGGGATTATGTGAAGATTACCCCTCTTACGACAAACCTACCATGCGGCTATGCCTCTAAGTCGTGCCCCGACACATGGGAGATATAGCCGCATCGTGGGTGTTACAAGTTGGTAATCAGAGCCATCCCCGACTTAGGAGCCCCCTGCTAGATCAAATCGCTGACGTTGTTGAGTCTAGAACAAAATGTTTTGAGTCTTAGGATTATATATATCGGAGAGTAGGATTCTTTTTACTCCTCAGTCCTTTCGTCGCTCTGGTGAGGCCTCCTGACGTAGAAGTTTTGACTCTTCTCTTCTCAAATTTCATGAAATGTTTTTTTAGGATCACGCGGGTATCTTGGGATCGTTCCGATATTCTTGTGACGAGAACATTGTTCTTGGTGCCTCCTGACATTTAGGGGTTGTGGCAGTGTCCCAGGGAGTTGAGCTCCGAGGTGTTGTCGTCACAATTTTATTGTTGCAGTTCTGGAATACCTGAGTTCGCCGACATCGAAAATCTCTTTTATGCAGTTGTTGGTGAGATAACCTCGACGCCACCCAGTACTGGGGCAGGAGTTCGGGAGTATTGCCATAACTCGTATAACGGATGCTTTTCGAAGGTTGAGGTACACGATTTCCGAAGGTTTTTTGGTTATGTGTTGAAGGATGGATACAGCTGGATGTAGGTATTGTTAGTTTGGGTGAGATATTATGCTTCCCCTGTATCCCCAACACCTGATTGCATAACCAGAAAGTTTCCGGAGTTTATAAGTGGAAATTCAAGTATCACGTTGGAATTCTTTTCAATAGACACATGATACGATATGGGATCTATCGTATGTTTGTTCCAGCTTATTCTGCAAGCCAATTCTTTGTTTTGTTTTGAGTTGTGGTATTTGAGTTGCTTCAATGTCAAGTGTGGATTCCATACCTTCCCTAAGCAGTGTTCTCATATTTCTATGTGGATGCTAATCCTTCATGATCATCGAGATTTTCATGTCAATTCTTTCCAACCGGTGTGCTCCTCTTCAAGTGGATCCAATCATTTCAACATTTCGCAAGATCAATCCTAAGTTTTTCCCAACATTGTTCGTTTCATCCGTCCCAAAGTTGTCTTTGTTTTTTCCGCCCTCCACCCTTTTCCTTCAAGGAGTTAGATTTCTTAATTCAAGTATCATTTTATTGATGTGAAGTCTCTCCATTCTTTTCCGTCAATGTTCTTATCCGGTGATTCTCAGGAAGATACTAAAGGAGCTTCAAGTTCATCATTCTTCATTCTTTTTCTTCTCCAGTGGATTAAATTCAAGCTTTGTCGATCATATCCTTTCCTCGTTTTAAATGCTTTCCCATGCCGTTGCACCTCTTAATCTTTCACCTCTCGCTATTCATTTGTTCGGCAGTGCTAAAGATATCTCAGAAGGCTCGTCTTTTCATTCAAGATCCGTTCAACCTATTTCGAGGTTGTTATCTCATTCAAGCCATCTAATTCAACCGGCACAATCTCTCTTTTAAATCGTTCAATGGTGTATCTTTTGAGTGGGCCCTAACCCACAGGTCTTTCCCAGGATCTTACCTGACTCTTCTATTTTCCTGGAGTTACTCTCAAATTCTTCTCCAAGTTGATGTAAAAATGAATTATCATCAGTCAAGTGCCTTCTCCAAGATCGTTTTCAAATTCTTTTCATCGTTGGTTCAACTTTTCTAATTTTCATCCCGGAGTATCTCAACAATTCATGGTGGTGTTTCTCGTCGTCATTCTCTACACTTGAAGACTGAAGAAGTGTTTCCTCTAAATCTTGGTCCGTTCTCTCGAAGATCCATGGTTCTAGCGTTATGCCATCCTCTCATAATTATTTTTGATTGTGAGAATTCTTCTCTCCCATCCGGAACAATTCAGGAGTATTTTCAGTTTGATTCTTCAGAGCCCATCATCTCAGAATTATTCATTCCAGCTTTCAGCTCTCGTTCTCCAAGTCATACCGGTGCATCGTTCAAGTATTATCTAATCAGCTCGTGATCTCTTCGTTCTCTTGTATCAAATCCCCTCAAGTATCTTCATTCGTTTTCCAAGTCTTCCTGGTGAATTGTGTCTTTGCTACTTTCATTTTCAATTCTTACGATGGTTTGTTCAAGATTCCTCTTCCTATGTTCTCATATCAATTCATTCGTTGTTTCCGAATCCCATCAGTGGATCCATCAAGACCTTCCCAAGTTTGTGCCATATCTATCTTAATCTGTTCTACGAGAATAAGTAGTATGCCAAATCTGTTGCTTGTTATCAATCTAAATTGGTGAAGGATAAGCATAATGTAATTCTTATTCTTGTTTCATCGAGTGAATTCAATTCCTTATTCCGGAGGTTCATTAAAATTCTTGGTTTCTAGTGTTTCATCTTCTCTTTCCTGGAGTTCCAAGCTCTTTCAATTATATCATTTCAAAGCTCCATCTAATCATTGCAAGGCTTCAATCTTATTCTTTTCATCCATCACTCCTTTTGACCATTCTTTTATTACCGGAGTTCCTCGAGAGTTTCCTTATGGTGGCTCTTCAAGGATTCTGTTCATTCTTCAATTGTTCTTCAAGAAATCTCTCGAAGTAATGAATCGCCAAGTTATACTCTCGAATAAACATGGTGCTCAACACATGTTTTGTTTTGTGGAGTCCAAGCATTCTTCATCTTGCATTCGCGGTGCAATTATTTCATATCTTATCTTTTGAGGTGGTGTTATGCCATTGTTGATAATTTCCCTTCGAGTTTCATGATTCGCAAGTTTTCAAGAGTGAAATACCTAAATCCATCATTTTCTCTTCGCTCAAGACATCTTTTCAATCCATCAATCTCTTCATTGCAGTTATACTGGGTTATATTTCACCTAAAGCTTTCCTGAAGGATTGTTGCTATTTATGGTGCTTATAAATGACCCAAGTTCTTCATTTATCCTTCCGGTGAAATAAGTTTCTCGTCTCCTTGTTCATATCAATCCAATCTATCGTTTTCATTAGTGGCAGAATTTCACCTCAGTTTTGAGATGTTTTCCATAAGCCCCACATCAAGCTTATCTTTTCGTTGTTGATAATCCAACAACTCGTTCTAGCATTTGTTGTAAGCGTGCTCTCTCGAGATCGTGTTTCCCTCCGTTCATCCAATTCCATTCTTTCATTTCTCCCGGAGGCATAGTGATATTGCTCTCTTCACTCATCATCTTGTATTTGGAGGGTCGTGTTCTTTCCTGTGCTTATCCATTTAACCGGAGCGTTGTGTCATCTCCTCAAGTTCTTTTCATCTTATCAAGTCTTGCATCTCTTTTCAATCGGAGCGTTGTCCAAATTATATCATTCTTATTCCTTCTCTATCTTGTTTTAACCGGAGTGTTGTGGCTACCATTCCTTTTCTAACCGGAGTCTCATCCAAGTGCTTTCATTTTGCCAACTTCATATTCTTTGCCTTCCATTTCTACCGGAGTGTTGTCATAATTGATCTTTATCATTCCTTGTACATCTCGTTTCAACCGGAGTGCTTGCATCTACTTCTTGTCCATTGTAACCTTTTCTTATGTCTTTCAACCCACAAGGCTCTTGTAATGTTCCTTGTTCCTCTTTTCTAACGGAGTGTTTTCAACTTTGTTCATCTTCGTTGTATTCCTTCTTTCAATTTGTTCAACCTCTCAAGGTTCTTTGGTTTCACCCATTTGTCAAAGAAGCAACTTAGTTTTACCTCTTCTCATCCTCTTCCGTTTCTCTCTGGTGCCGTCCTAGATCTCGGGACGAGATCCTCTTGTAGTGATGGAGTGTTGTGATGCCCCAAGACCGGAGCTTCAGATGCCTTCCTTGATTTCCGGGTTTCGTCGTGTGATTTGTTTGGTTCGTTGCATTCATCATTGCATCATGTGCATTGCATCATGTCATCATGCAACCCGTTTTAAAACTCAACTAAATAAATTGCATGGATCTTTGGTCCATTTAAACCGAGGGAATTCACATGGTGATTCTCTTTATAACATATCCTCCCAATATTAGGGAGCTATATCAAATATTCCTTTAATTTGGAATTTATCACAACACACTTGCAAAATAACCCCATGTCTTTTCTACTTCGAGTTGATCCCGAAACCTTGCCGACAATTCCTTCTCCATTTATCGAGGCTCCTCCAAAAATCTTAACATTTTTGGACACTTCTAATTCCTAGTCCTTATTCAAACCTTTTGAATTAAATTCAAATGACTTTGAATTTAATTCTTGCAATCATGTCCACTCCTTTTGTTCATGGACCTTGCACATTTTTGTGAGTCCGGGGAAATTATCCTCGTGCCCAAATTCCTTCTCCAACCTTTTCTTTCTCTTATTTCTTTCTTTGCTATTTGCTGGTTTTGGCAAATAAAAATAAATGAGTAAGAGAGTAGGAGAGAGCAGCCCAGCAGGCCTATGGCCGTTACCCTCTCCGCTGGCCACTTGGGCCTCCCACCAGGCCCATCCTTTCCCCGCAGCCTAGTCACTCCTCTAATCCTAGGCGCCCGAACCCTCCCCCTCTCGTACTCCTGCGCCGCAGCCACGCTCGCACGCACAGAGTGCTCGCCCTCTCCTCGTTTCCCTCCTCCCACACGAACGCACCAGAGAGAGGGATCCCGATCCCCATGACCACGCTACCCCGCACCCGATTCCTCTGCCGGCGACCTCCTCTGCGCCACCTCTCCTCTTGCTTCTCCTCGTCGCCGTCTTATGCACCCCGGCCCCCTCGTCATTGCTTCGCCTCCCACCGTGCCTTGCTGCTGCATCCATCCTCCGCCGCCATCAAGCTCCAACCTGGAGGTCAACTCCGGCGAGGCCATGCCTCCCCACCGCACGCCATGCCAGTGTCGCCGCCTTCCCCACTCCAGAGAGGTCGCCGCCCGCCGCCGTCAAGCACAGCCCCTCCCGGCCTTCTCCTTGCTGCTCTCGGCATAGGCCGCTGGCCCCAACCGTCATGGCGCCAGCCACCAGAGCCTCCAAGCCGGCGAGCCCCTTCCTCGTCGGGCCTCCTCTGCTTCTCCTCGTGCGCAAGCTGCACCGTGCCGAGCCACCCGGTGCCCTGCTCCGTACCCCGACCTCGTCTAGCGACCTTGCCTCCACCTCGTCGTCCCTCCTTCTCCTTGCTCTGCCGTCCGCCGCATCGGTGAGAACAGGCCGCCGCCGCGTTGCCTTGCCTTCGCCTCCTGGCTTCGTCCGTGTCCCGCTAAACCTCGTGGACGTCAAGTACCTCTACGATGGCCTTGTACGTTTACGACTGTGTACCTCCACAACCACTGGTTACGCCAAGATCGACTACGCGGGTTCGCCAAGTACCCCACCGGCAAAACCGACGCCCGAATGACTTCATACTGAAACGACAAGTCCTCTCCGAACCGTGTATGACTACGTCGCAAGAACGAGATCGGCAAGTCCAGAGACCCCAAGTACCACGACAACCCCAAATGGATTCGGATTCGTCAAGTTCCTCTTCGACACTGTGTATCGCTACCGCCGCCCGAACTTCTACGAAATGTGTACCACCACCGTTGCCGAAGACCCGTGTAACGGAATCGTCAAGTTCGACTACCTTCGTGTGTACCACTACTTCCACGACGATATGAGTAAAACTACCATCGACGTGTACGACTACTATGTGAATGTGTACCCGACGACCCCGTAGACCTATGTTGCGCCAAGTACCCCCTCGTTGACGCGAACATCTACGAAAACTCGTCCAAGATAAACATGTACCACTACCGTCACCGAGATCGCGAGAACCTCTACGGTCGACCCTGGAGCATGCGAATACAACTACCGTCGAGGACCGATAGTACCACTACTTCTACTACCATCGTGGAACGACTACTTCCTCTACTTCCCTCGACGAACCCGAACCATCCCGATTGCACGCTTTGAAGGTATAACCACCGAGACGACGCTCGTGAACGAATGTTGAGTGATGTATGAGATGCTCGTGGTTGCACCGTGTCCGAGTTGTTCTTTGCGAGTTCCTCGTTGCCTTGTCGTCGACATGTGGGAAGCCGGTATTCGGGAGCACCCCATCATCTTGCATGTCACATTCACACCAACTTCCTTTTGCACCGGTATCCCCGTGAGCTACCGGATCATCGGAATGTTGCCGGCATCATTTTCCGTTTCGTCGCCGTGGCACCATTCCCGTCGTTGTTGTCGTGGCACCCTTTCGTTTCGCCATGGTGACCAAATGCTTCATATCATGCTCTTATCAACATTTTCATAAAAAATGCATAACTTGCACATGTCATCCGCATCATGATAATAACTTTTAAAATGTTTAAATTGTTGTTGCATTAAATTGCTAATGCACATGAGGATTTACCGGAATTGTTGTTTGATGTTTCCGGCTCATTTAAAATGCCTAGCTGTGTATTTTACTCATGTTTCACCTCTTGCCATGTTTAACAACATTTAATTTTGTTGAGTACATAACCGAGAGAGAACTAAATAAGTCATGTGGTGTTTCGTCAATGTGAAACTCGTTGCATATTCAGCTCCACTTAATTTGTAGTATTGTTTGTTGCACTTTGCCATGCCATGCCTCATTAAAATGGACATGCATCATACTTGATTGCGCATCATGCCATGTTTATGTGATGGTTGTTTACTGTTGGGGAACGTAGTAATTTCAAAAAAATTCCTACGCACACGCAAGATCATGGTGATGCATAGCAACGAGAGGGGAGAGTGTGATCTACGTACCCTTGTAGACCGACAGCAGAAGCGTTAGCACAACGCGGTTGATGTAGTCGTACGTCTTCACGGCCTGACCGATCAAGCACCGAAACTACGGCACCTCCGAGTTCTAGCACATGTTCAGCTCGATGATGATCCCCGGACTCCGATCCAGCAAAGTGTCGGGGAAGAGTTCCATCAGCACGACGGCGTGGTGACGATCTTGATGTACTACCGTCGCAGGGCTTCGCCTAAGCACCGCTACAATATTATCGAGGACTATGGTGGAAGGGGGCACCGCACACAGTTAAGAATATGATCACGTGGATCAACTTGTGTGTCTATGGGGTGCCCCCTGCCCCCGTATATAAAGGAGTGGAGGAGGGGAGGGCCGGCCCTCTCTATGGCGCGCCCAAGGGGAGTCCTACTCCCACCGGGAGCAGGATTCCCCCTTTCCTAGTCCAACTAGGAGTCCTTCCATGTAGTAGGAGTAGGAGACAAGGAAGGGGAAGAGGGAAGAGAAGGAAGGAGGGGGCGCAGCCCCTCCCCCTAGTCCAATTCGGACTAGGCCTTGGGGGGCGCGCGGCCTGCCTCTCCCTCTCCCCTAAAGCCCAATAAGGCCCATATACTTCTACTCCCGTATTCCCGTAACTCCCCGGTACTCCGAAAAATACCTGAACCACTCGAAACCTTTCCGATGTCCGAATATAGTCGTCCAATATATCGATCTTTACGTCTCGACCATTTCGAGACTCCTCATCATGTCCCCGATCTCATCCGGGACGCCAAACTCCTTCGGTACATCAAAACTCATAAACTCATAATATAACTGTCATCGAAACCTTAAGCGTGCGGACCCTACGGGTTCGAGAACAATGTAGACATGACCGAGACACGTCTCCGGTCAATAACCAATAGCGGAACCTGGATGCTCATATTGGCTCCTACATATTCTACGAAGATCTTTATCGGTCAAACCGCATAACAACATACGTTGTTCCCTTTGTCATCGTTATGTTACTTGCCCGAGATTCGATCGTCGGTTTCTCAATACCTAGTTCAATCTCGTTACCGGCAAGTCTCTTTACTCGTTCCGTAATACATCATCTCACAACTAACTTATTAGTTGCAATGCTTGCAAAGATTATGTGATGTGCATTACCGAGAGGGCCCAGAGATACCTCTCCGACAATCGGAGTGCCAAATCCTAATCTCGAAATACGCCAACCAAACATGTACCTTTGGAGACACCTGTAGAGCACCTTTATAATCACCCAGTTACGTTGTGACGTCTGGTAGCACACAAAGTGTTCCTCCGGCAAATGGGAGTTGCATAATCGCATAGTCTGTAGTGACCCGACCCGAATGGGTCAAGTCTCTGTGCTTAAGTGTCATCCCTGGATTGGTAAGCTGACACACACAGTACTCGAGGATTTATAACAGAGGTAAATCACATTTAAAAGTAACGTAAATACTATTACCTCAAATCCAAAATAGCGGAAGTAACAAGGTTGTGGATTCCCATCAACACCAACGGCAAAGTTGAGTGTAGAAATCGTAACCCTAATGTATCACTTACTCGTCGTAAGATAATCCTGCAACATGAGATGTTGCAGCCACAAAGGGTCTGTACATTGAATGTACTGGCAAATTCACACCATAGAGAATGATGAATAAAGGCTATCACTACATGCATATTTGGCTGGTGGAAAAGCTCTATGGTTATAAGGTTTTTGCGAAAAGCCAATTTTTCCCTACTGCAAAGGAATACATTTTAATTAACTATCATGGTGGTTGTTGAACATTGAGAATGGTTGACAGCATTCTCAATCCCAATTAAGCATCATCATTAAAACCCAACAATATTCATTTAAAGTAACGTGATGAGATCACAGGATAATCCAAGAACTAGATACTCAAGATGTCCATAACCGGGGACACGGCTAATCATGATTAGTTTATACACTCTGCAGAGGTTTGCGCACTTTTCCCCACAAGACTCGATCGCCTCCGTTGGATTTCTCGCACTACATGGTGTTTGAGAAATGGATGACCGAGACACAATCTTTCAGAAATGCTAGCACCTTACGATGGATAGACCGGTACACCTACCTTCCCCTACATCTGCTAGTCTACCCTGTAAGAGTTCGCACGACTTAATCAACTATGCCAGAGCCCATAATGGCTTGTGGCTGCACACGGAAGTTTCTAGTTTGAAAAATCTCATGATCCATTTGAGCCTGGGTGGTGGTCCAAAAGAAAACAGGCAAGTCCTGGATTACCCAGGTGCCTCAATCCACCCAGATGTGTGTTTAGGTTGCCACCTTAGATAAACCATTAATTAACAAACTCACATCTGTCATGGATATCACTCACCCAATCCACGTCTACTAGCATAGCATGGCATAATAAGCAAACGTAGAAATAACTCCCAAAGGTTTGATAATAAACAGGTAATAGGTACTACCTCATCTACTTCCCATCCCACAATTTAATTAGATCCTAATCATGCAATGTGTGAGGATTGATCTGATGCAATAAAACTGGGTTGTAGAAAAAGGTATGATCGAAGTGCGAACTTGCCTGCAATGTTGATGAAGATAATTCGCACTCAAAACTCTTGATAGATCTACTCATCACACTCCGGTCAATCTATCGTAAGCAAGCAATAGTAACCACACATAAGCAATCACTCAAAAGATCAGAAAGAACGAAGAAGACGATTCGGAACATCAAAACCAAGCAAATAACTCTTGCAACATAAAACAATTTCTAACAGTACCAAAATTATGTGAATTTGGCCTTATTAGAATGTTTAGGTCAAGAGCTTCGATATGCAAAAAGAATCAACTCAAACGGAGCTACGAAACTCAAGTTATGATCAAACGAAGTTTGAATTCAAATCTGATCTAATTCAAATTTTAAACTTTTCAAAAACATGTTTGGGTTGGATTACTGGATACAGGAGATCGTAACGAAGAAGTGGGCGTTGGTTTCGTTGGATTTGGACTAACGAGTAAAAAGTTATGCTTGTTTGAAGAACAGGGACTATTCTGTAAATAAAGTATTCACATCTAGGTCCCTGGCCAAAATTACAGAAAAAGAAAAAAACTAAAAGGCGAACGTTCGTTTTCTATACCTAACCAGCGAACGTTCTCTAAATAGATCCTTCTAAAAGAAAATCGGTTTTTTATTTATAAAAAAACGATCTAGGTTTTTTAAAAAAAACCGAACTAAACCGAGAATAAACCGGGGTGGTTACCGGTTCGGCCAAAATAAACCGGCGGCGGCGGATCTGTTTGAGCTCCGGCGAGGGCCGTGCGGCTCCGGCGAGCGGGGCGAGGCAAGCCGGCGGCTCCGGGGTGGCTGCGAGGCGGCGACATCGGCGGCGGAGAGCGGCGCGGTGGCGCGGCGCAGTGGCGGTGCAGCAGCAGCGAGCGGCGGCGAGGCACTGCGGCGGCGGCGGCGGATCGGCGGGGTGCGGCGGTGGTGAGATGCGGGGCGGCGCGGCGAGAGGTGGGGAAGAGGAGAGAGGGTCGGGGCGGGGCCGGATTTATAAGAGGGAGGGCGATGGCGTGCGGAAGGGGCAAGGGCGGCGCGGAGTCCGGCCATGGGACGGCGGCGGCGCGTACTGGCTCGGGACTTCGTCCCAAGCATGGGGAAGGAGGAGCTGGGCCGTGGCCTGGCGCTGGGCTGGGCCGGCCCAGTCGGGGAAAGTTTTTTTTTTATAAAACGTTTTCGAGACAAATAAAATAATAAAAGCAAAAATAAATAAAATATTATATTGGCATATAATATATCAAAATTTTCAGAAAAAGATTTTCTACGACATGAACATTTTTATAACTTCAAATAAAATCCACACAAATTCAGATAAAACAAAGAGTGCTACTAGTCTATTAAAATCCAACTAAAATCATTTTAAAAATACCAAAATGATTTCAAATTAATTTTTCTCCAATTTTCTAATGTATGGAATCATGTTACCCTATTTTCCATATATTTTATTTTTGGAGAAAAATAATTTGAATAAAACTCAAATAAATCCAAATTGAAAATTAATTCCAAAAGGACTTGAAATTGATCCTTTGAAACTCCCAACTCATATTTCATAATTTGAAGAAGTCATTTTATCTTCTCTCGTGAAAATCATTGAGTTGCATAAAGTTTCTGAATTGGAAAATATTTCCCAATGGAATTCAAATATTTTTCAAACACCCTTTTCATTTTAAATGGAAGAAGTCATGTCATCTTCTCTCTAGGGTTTTGTGTTGAAAAGAATTTGAATTCATGGAGATCAGAAAGCAAATATGAAAGTTTGGGAAAGTCCTTTTATTCCCTCTCATTTAACTTTCAAAAGTTTCGAATTCACTCACTTTCAGACAATCAATCAAATCTATCTATTTATTATAACATTCCAAAATTTAGAATTTTGGGATGTTACAAACCTACCACCCTTAAAAGGAATCTCGTCCTCGAGATTCGGAGAGGCTAGTAAGAAATAGGTTAGGGTTTGGGGTCTTCTCAAAATCCATCGATCATCCCAGGGGTCTGGGGTGCTACCACCCTTAGAAGCATGGTTACTGTTCCATCAAAACTCATATACTCCATCCTTATTCTTGACAGTGTCGGTCTTCTCAGATCCTCGAGAAAATTCCTTCTCTGAGCTCTTCCGGTAGTGGCATAACCTTTTCCTCAATTCTTCTGTCTTTCATCTAGGTAAGGTTATTCCGAGACTGGGTCTTCTTAGCGGACGGGTCTGGCGCCAATACTAATCAACTATCGACATCTCATGGTGGTCAACAATTTATGGTTTCTCCTGCAGGAAAGGGTCTGGGTTGATCCTCACCGTATAACCTACGGTTGGCAAAAAGCTGTCGTGTACAAGGGAAAAATTCTTATACCATTCTAAGGTTTAACAAGGTTTAATATCGTCGTCTCTCTACTATAGGCAAGTCACTCAGATTTACCATCCCATATAGCAAGGCGAATAATAAGAGTAAGTCGGTATGGTGATCAATCCATCCCGCACCCAAATCATTACCCTGTATATGCTTTAGTGAATCTCGCATTCTAACACTCGGTCATCCTCACAAGCATTGCAGAATTTCTCTTGTCAATGAACTAAGTTCGGAAAATTCCATGGATTCTGCAAGCCAAACAAACATCTATCGTTCCTTCACAACTCTCAGGTTTTGCGTTACTCCTATAAGATTGTCTGTCGACAAAGGTATATCCCCTTCCAGGGTTCTTCCTTCAGCAAGAATGTGCTTGCTTCTTGGCAGGTCCTGGGGCCTGTGGGTTATGGCACACCTCATCACTTGTAGTCCTTGAATTTATCATTGGGCAACTGATCATTATTCCAACTTCCAACTTCCTAGTATTCTTAAATCCATCCAATTGTACTATCTTCCTTCCTTCTATTGGCACCAAACTAGGACATGATTACTCGGACTCATCATGGAGTTTCCATTGATCCATATTTCCGACATCATACCTCCTTTATATCCAATAGTAATTCATCTCTTCATCCTCGTGGGATATCCCTCATACCGAGATAAAAACTTATACTTATGAAGTCCATATTCCACTTCGTGGAACATCATTATCCTTTCCACGGTCAAGCGTCCTTACAGGGGAATATTGGCCATCTCTGCATGGCACTTCTTCAACTGGGAAACATGAAACACATCTTGAACTCCTGACAGTCCTTCGGGTAACTCAAACTTGTAGGCCACTTCTCTCATACGCACCAAAACTCGGTATGGTCCTACAAATCTCGGGGCTAACTGTCCCTTAACTCCAAATTGTTTAACTCCTCGCAGAGGGGTCACACGAAGACATGCTCTGTCTCCAATTTCATAGACTACCTCCTTGCGTTTTTAAGTCTGCATAACTGTTCTACCTGGACTGAGCTACTTTCAGTCTATCTCGAATCAACTTAACATTCTCTTCCGACTCCTTGATCACATTTGGTCCAAACAACTGACGGTCTCCAACTTCATCCCACATACTCTTGGGGTATCACACATATCGAGACAAAACTCGTATTCATTTTGTCCGAAATCCACTCAGTGGAGTATCCTTATCTTTTCCAGGGGTCAACAGTTCTTACAGGGTACTACCACCCTTAAAATGCAAAAATCTTCCATACCATATTTCTCATATCCTCAGAATGGCCAAAATTCTTCTTCATAGAGTAACAACTCATAAAACCCAAATCTTTACCAATGATGCTAACTTTATTGATTCTCCAATGATTACAATCTTTTGCTTTTCCATTACATGTCTCAACTCAACACCTCAATATAAAAGAAAATGTTCTCACTTCTACTACTCCATTTCTTTTGTTGCAAACTCAACTATCTAGCACAAGTCTCCTTCTCCTTGGGGCATTCTCTGGCAAAGTGCCCTGCTCCATTACAACTAAAACATATTACTTCTGGCAAGTATCGAGGTTTCCTTTTTGGGCAATTGTTGAGGTAGTGTCCTGACTCCTTGCACCTGTAACAGGTGATATGACTCAGATTCTTCCTGGAATCCAATCTGCTTCTCTTCCTGGACCTTACCATGCCAATCATGGCTTCTATTTCTCTGGGTCATATTCTACTTCCTCTGTTGGGAATTCTACTAGATCCCCATTCAAACAATTTTGGGAGATGTGTCCTTCTTCTCCACATGAATAGCAAGACTTAGTGCAGGGTTTACTCGGGTCTTCTTTAGGTGTGTCCTCCATCACAGCTTCTTCTAAAATTTCCATAATGGCTCCTTTCTTTACTTCTTTCTTCTGCTGTACGGTCCTTTGTACCATGGGGTAAATGTGACACTGAGTAGGATAGTGGGTAATCCCTTCACACAAAAAAAACAAGTAATCTGTCTAGTTGGGCATTCTTCAACTGGGTGACTTCCTTCACAATTTGGGTATTCATCCTTGTGTTCTTTATGGGTGTGTCCTACTTCTCCACGAATCTTGCATGCACAAGGTTTCTTCATATCCTTTCCATAAGGCTTCAACTTCTGGGACACAAATCGAGACTTTGGCAAAGTCAACTTTAATTCTCTCCAAGTGGTTACTCCTTGCCATCCATTCATGGTTTGGTACATTCTCCACCAAGTAGCAGCACCTCCTTCACAGCACTGAAGAGCATGCTGGGTCATATCATTTCCAACTATAGGGTTATTCTCCATGTGATCTTCCTGTTGGGTTACGTAGTAATTTCAAAAAAATTCCTACGCACACGCAAGATCATGGTGATGCATAGCAACGAGGGGAGAGTATGATCTACGTACCCTTGTAGATCGCAACGGAAGCGTTGACACAACGTAGAGGAAGTGGTCGTACGTCTTCTTCCTGATCCGACCGATCCAAGCACCGCTACTCCGGCACCTCCGAGTTCTTAGCACACGTACAGCTCGATGACGATCCCCGGGCTCTGATCCAGCAAAGCGTCGGGGAAGAGTTCCGTCAGCACGACGGCGTGGTGACGATCTTGATGTTCTACCGACGCAGGGCTTCGCCTAAGCACTACAACGATATGATCGAGGTGGAATATGGTGGCAGGGGGCACCGCACACGGCTAAGGAACGATCTCAATGATCAACTTGTGTGTCTAGAGGTGCCCCCTGCCTCCGTATATAAAGGAGCCAAGGGGGAGGGGTGCGGCCAGCCCTATGGAGGCGCAGGAGGAGTCCTACTCCTACCGGTAGTAGGACTCCCCCCCCCCCAATCCTATTCCAAATAGGACTCCCAAGGGGGAAAGAGAGAGAGAGGTGGCCGGCCATCTCTCCTAGTCCTAATAGGACTAGGGGAGGGGGGAGGCGTGCAGCCCACTATGGGCAGCCCCTTTCACCTTTCCACTAAAGCCCAATAAGGCCCATATGACTCCCGGGGGGTTCCGGTAACCTCCCGGTAATCCGGTAAAATCCTGATTTCACCCGGAACACTTCCGATGTCCAAACATAGGCTTCCAATATATCAATCTTTATGTCTCGACCATTTCGAGACTCCTTGTCATGTCCGTGATCACATTCGGGACTCCGAACAACCTTCGGTACATCAAAATGCATAAACTCATAATAACTGTCATCGTAACGTTAAGCATGCGGACCCTACGGTTCGAGAACAATGTAGACATGACTGAGACACATCTCTGGTCAATAACCAATAGCGGGACCTGGATGCCCATATTGGTTCCTACATATTCTACGAAGATCTTTTATCGGTCAGACCGCATAACAACATACGTTGTTCCCTTTTTCATCGGTATGTTACTTGCCCGAGATTCGATCGTCGGTATCCAATACCTAGTTCAATCTCGTTATCGGCAAGTCTCTTTACTCGTTCCGTAATACATCATCCCGCAACTAACTCATTAGTTGCAATGCTTGCAAGGCTTATGTGATGTGCATTACCGAGAGGGCCCAGAGATACCTCTCCGATAATCGGAGTGACAAATCCTAATCTCGAAATACGCCAACCCAACATCTACCTTTGGAGACACCTGTAGAGCTCCTTTATAATCACCCATTTACATTGTGACGTTTGGTAGCACACAAAGTGTTCCTCCGCAAACGGGAGTTGCATAATGTCATAGTCATAGGAACATGTATAAGTCATGAAGAAAGCAATAGCAACATACTAAATGATCGGGTGCTAGCTAATGGAATGGGTCATGTCAATCAGATCATTCAACTAATGATGTGATCCCGTTAATCAAATAACAACTCTTTGTCCATGGTTAGGAAACATAACCATCTTTGATTAACGAGCTAGTCAAGTAGAGGCATACTAGTGACACTCTGTTTGTCTATGTATTCACACATGTATTATGTTTCCGGTTAATACAATTCTAGCATGAATAATAAACATTTATCATGATATAAGGAAATAAATAATAACTTTATTATTGCCTCTAGGGCATATTTCCTTCACTTCCATGTTCTGAATCCATCGGTCTGTCTCCAACTGACTCATCGGTCTAGAAAATACAAGCTCATCTCCATTCATCCTCTATTGGGTCCATGTGGGTTTGGGGTAAGATAAGAGAGAGGGAGAGGGATACACACAATACAAACAAAAGTTTTTAAAAGACAGATTTTATTGTGACTGTCGGAAAAACATCAAACAAATGACAGCTCACAATCGTCGCATCTAACATAGGTATAAAACAGGGGTTTGGTCTTCTAAAGGTCAATAAATCTTCAAGGTCGTCTAACTCTACGAGTTTTGTTCGTGTCTCCAATAGCTTCTTCAGATCGTGCTTATCCTTCTCAACTCCTTTGGCTAGATCATCTCTGTTGACGTGAAATCTCTCGTGACATCCTTTAATATTCCGGAGTTGCGTTTCAAACTTCTAGGTTTCATCAACCTCGACATGAGCCATGATCCTACTGTCCTTCAGTCCCTGACGAATCTTCGGTATCTCGAGGTTGTAGCTCCTCCAGCTTGGCTACTCTCATCTTCAGGGTCCTGAGTTCCTCATGAAATACTTCCTTGTCTAATACGACTTCCTGGAGCTCCATTTTAAACTTCTTGATGTACTACTCCAGATCCTGGTGATACACCGGCTAGGGCTAAAACTTCATCTTATGATAGGTGCTCCATCAGCCTTCTTCCATCAAATCCATTCTGAAGACATGCATCCTTAGCTCAGCACGGTGACAATAGCATTAGCGGGTGATGACATCACGGATAACCGTGTTTCTGCCCTTGTCATTGCCATGAGCTATCTTGCCAGTTGATATCTCCTACCTTAGGGTTTTCTTGACAAAACTTTGAGTTCTCAACTCTCCATGTTTTGGTCTTTCTCCAATACACCTTGATCTCGGGTATTGACAACTTCCATAGTCTGCCAAGTTCCATAAGGGTAGCCTTCCTAGGTCATATAAATCTGGGAATTCTTCAGAGCCTTCAAGTTCTCCTAGTCTTCGGTCTTCAACCGTTGTAGTTTCCATTATTCAGATGCACGGAAAATACTCTTCATTCCGTAGTGGTCTTAGTTGTCCAATATCTTGTACTTCTTGGAGTGGTCTCATCAGTCGAATCTTCGTGTGGTCAAAAGGGGAAATGGGTATGGTCTCACTAAAGGGAATTTTTGAATAAGCTCAGAAGAGAAGAGAGGTAAAAGATCTTTTTGAAAGGGAAAGTTGTAGAGAAAAATCTTTGCTATGGGTTTGCCAGTTTCTAGGGTCACGTCCTACAGTCAACATGTGCTCTGATACCATCTTGTAGCGACCCGACCCGAATGGGTCAAGTCTCTGTGCTTAAGTGTCATCCCTGGATCGGTATGCTGACACACACAGTACTCGAGGATTTATAACAGAGGTAAATCACATGTAAAAGTAACGTAAATACTATTACCTCAAATCCAAAATAGTGGAAGTAACAAGGTTGTGGATTCCCATCAACACCAACGGCAAAGTTGAGTGTAGAAATTGTAACCCTAACGTATCACTTACTCGTCGTAAGATAATCCTACAACATGAGACGTTGCAGCCACAGACGGTCAGTACATTGAATGTACTGGCAAATTCACACCATAGAGAATGATGAATAAAGGCTATCACTACATGCATATTTGGCTGGTAGAAAATCTCTCTGGTTATAAGGTTTTTGCGAAAAGCCAATTTTTCCCTACTGCAAAGGAATACATTTTAATTAACTATCATGGTGGTTGTTGAACATTGAGAATGGTTGACAGCATTCTCAATCCCAATTAAGCATCATCATTAAAACCCAACAATATTCATTTAAAGTAACGTGATGAGATCACAGGATAATCCAAGAACTAGATACTCAAGATGTCCATAACCGGGGACACGGCTAATCATGATTAGTTTATACACTCTGCAGAGGTTTGCGCACTTTTCCCCACAAGACTCGATCGCCTCCGTTGGATTTCTCGCACTACATGGTGTTTGAGAAACGGATGACCGAGACACAGTCTTTCAGAAATGCTAGCACCTTACGATGGATAGACCGGTACACCTACTTTCCCCTACATCTGCTAGTCTACCCTGTAAGAGTTCGCACGACTTAATCAACTATGCCAGAGCCCATAATGGCTTGTGGCTGCACACGGAAGTTTCTAGTTTGAAAAATCTCATGATCCATTTGAGCCTGGGTGGTGGTCCAAAAGAAAACAGGCAAGTCCTGGATTACCCAGGTGCCTCAATCCACCCAGATGTGTGTTTAGGTTGCCACCTTAGATAAACCATTAATTAACAATCTCACATCTGTCATGGATATCACTCACCCAATCCACGTCTACTAGCATAGCATGGCATAATAAGCAAACGTAGAAATAACTCCCAAAGGTTTGATAATAAACAGGTAATAGGTACTACCTCATCTACTTCCCATCCCACAATTTAATTAGATCCTAATCATGCAATGTGTGAGGATTGATCTAATGCAATAAAACTGGGTTGTAGAAAAAGGTATGATCAAAGTGTGAACTTGCCTGAAATGTTGATGAAGATGATTCGCACTCAAAACTCTTGATAGATCTACTCGTCACACTCCGGTCAATCTATCGTAAGCAAGCAATAGTAACCACACATAAGCAATCACTCAAAAGATCAAAAAGAACGAAGAAGACGATTCGGAACATCAAAACCAAGCAAATAACTCTTGCAACATAAAACAATTTCTAACAGTACCAAAATTATGTGAATTTGGCCTTATTATAATGTTTAGGTCAAGAGCTTCGATTTGCAAAAAGAATCAACTCAAACGGAGCTACGAAACTCAAGTTATGATCAAACGAAGTTTGAATTCAAATCTGATCTAATTCAAATTTTAAACTTTTCAAAAACATGTTTGGGTTGGATTACTGGATACAGGAGATCGTAACGAAGAAGTGGGCGTTGGTTTCGTTGGATTTGGACTAACGAGTAAAAAGTTATGCTTGTTTGAAGAACAGGGACTATTCTGTAAATAAAGTATTCACATCTAGGTCCCTGGCCAAAATTATAGAAAAAGAAAAAAACTAAAAGGCGAACATTCGTTTTCTATACCTAACCAGCGAATGTTCTCTAAATAGATCCTTCTAAAAGAAAATCGGTTTTTTATTTATAAAAAACGATCTAGGTTTTTTTAAAAAAAACCGAACTAAACCGAGAATAAACCGGGGTGGTTACCGGTTCGGCCGAAATAAACCGGCGGCGGCGGATCTGTTTGAGCTCTGGCGAGGGCCTGCGGCTCCGGCGAGCGGGGCGAGGCAAGCCGGCGGCTCCGGGGTGGCTGCGAGGCGGCGACATCGGCGGCGGAGAGCGGCGCGGTGGCGGTGGCGCGGCACGGTGGCGGTGCAGCAGCAGCGAGCGGCGGCGAGGCACTGCGGCGGCGGTGGCGGATCGGCGGGGTGCGGCGGCGGTGAGATGCGGGGCAGCGCGGCGAGAGGCGGGGAAGAGGAGAGAGGGCCGGGGCGGGGCCGGATTTATAAGAGGGAGGGGCGATGGCGTGCGGAAGGGGCAAGGGCGGCGCGGAGTCCGGCCATGGGACGGCGGCGGCGCGTACTGGCTTGGGACTTCGTCCCGAGCATGGGGAAGGAGGAGCTGGGCCGTGGCCTGGCGCTGGGCTGGGCCGGCCTAGTCGGGGAAAGTTTTTTTTTTATAAAACGTTTTCGAGACAAATAAAATAATAAAAGCAAAAATAAATAAAATATTATATAGGCATATAATATATCAAAATTTTTAGAAAAAGATTTTCTACGACATGAACATTTTGATAACTTCAAATAAAACCACACAAATTCAGATAAAACAAAGAGTGCTACTAGTCTATTAAAATCCAACTAAAATCATTTTAAAAATACCAAAATGATTTCGAATTAATTTTTCTCCAATTTTCTAATGTAGGGAATCATGTTACCCTATTTTCCATATATTTTATTTTTGGAGAAAAATAATTTGAATAAAACTCAAATAAATCCAAATTGAAAATTAATTCCAAAAGGACTTGAAATTGATCCTTTGAAACTCCCAACTCATATTTCATAATTTGAAGAAGTCATTTTATCTTCTCTCGTGAAAATCATTGAGTTGCATAAAGTTTTTGAATTGGAAAATATTTCCCAATGGAATTCAAATATTTTTCAAACATCCTTTTAATTTTAAATGGAAGAAGTCATGTCATCTTCTCTCTAGGATTTTGTGTTGAAAAGAATTTGAATTCATGGAGATCAGAAAGCAAATATGAAAGTTTGGGAAAGTCCTTTTATTCCCTCTCATTTAACTTTCAAAAGTTTCGAATTCACTCACTTTCAGACAATCAATCAAACAATCAATCAAATCTATCTATTTATTATAACATTCCAAAATTTAGAATTTTGGGATGTTACATAGTCATAGGAACATGTATAAGTCATGAAGAAAGCAATAGCAACATACTAAACGATCGGGTGCTAAGCTAATGGAATGGGTCATGTCAATCAGATCCATTCAACTAATGATGTGATCCGTTAATCAAATAACAACTTTTGTCCATGGTTAGGAAACATAACCATCTTTGATTAACGAGCTAGTCAAGTAGAGGCATACTAGTGACACTCTGTTTGTCTATGTATTCACACATGTATTATGTTTCCGGTTAATACAATTCTAGCATGAATAATAAACATTTATCATGATATAAGGAAATAAATAATAACTTTATTATTGCGCCTCTAGGGCATATTTCCTTCAGTCTCCCACTTGCACTAGAGTCAATAATCTAGTTCACATCGCCATGTGATTCAACACCCATAGTTCACATTGTCATGTGACCTATACCCAAAGGGTTTACTAGAGTCAGTAATCTAGTTCACATCATTTATGTGATTAACACCCAAAGAGTACTAAGGTGTGATCATGTTTTGCTTGTGAGATAATTTTAGTCAACGGGTCTGTCACATACAGATCCATAAGTATTTTGCAAATTCTATGTCTACAATGCTCTGCACGGAGCTACTCTAGCTAATTGCTCCCACTTTAAATATGTATCTAGATCGAGACTTAGAGTCATCCAGATCTGTGTCAAAACTTGCATCGATGTAACTTTTTACGACGAACCTCTTTGTCACCTCCATAATTGAGAAATATTTCCTTATTCCACTAAGGATAATTTTGACCGTTGTCCAGTGATCTACTCTTAGATCACTATTGTACTCCCTTGCTTAACACAGTGTAGGGTATACAATAGATCTGGTACACAGCATGGCATACTTTATAGAACCTATGGCTGAGGCATAGGGAATGACTTTCATTCTCTTTCTATCTTCTACCGTGGTCGGGCTTTGAGTCTTACTCAATTTCACACCTTGTAACACAGCCAAGAACTCTTTCTTTGACCGTTCTAATTTTTGAACTATTTCAAAATATTATCAAGGTATGTACTCATTGAAAAAAAAACTTATCAAGCGTCTTGATCTATCTCTATAGGTCTTGATGCTCAATATGTAAGCAACTTCACCGAGGTTTTCTTTGAAAAAATCCTTTCAAACACTCCTTTATGCTTTGCAGAATAATTCTACATTATTTCTGATCAACAATATGTCATACACATATACTTATCAGAAATGTTGTAGTGCTCCCACTCACTTTCTTGTAAATACAGGCTTCACCGCAAGTCTGTATAAAACTATATGCTTTGATCAACTTATCAAAGCGTATATTCCAACTCCGAGATGCTTGCACCAGTCCATAGATGGATCGCTGGAGCTTGCATATTTTTTTAGCACCTTTAGGTTTGACAAAACCTTCTGGTTGCATCATATACAACTCTTCTTTAAATCCATTAAGGAATGTAGTTTTGTTTATCCATTTGCCAGATTTCATAAAAATGCGGCAATTGCTAACATGATTTGGACAGACTTAAGCATCGCTACGAGTGAGAAAATTTCATCATAGTCAACACCTTGAACTTTGTCAAAAACCTTTTTCAACAAGTCTAGCTTTGTAGATAGTAACACTACTATCAGCGTCCGTCTTCCTCTTGAAGATCCATTTATTTTCTATGGCATGCCGATCATCGGGCAAATCCATCAAAGTCCATACTTTGTTCTCATACATGGATCATATCTCAGATTTCATGGCCTCAAACCATTTCGCGGAATCTAGGCTCATCATCACTTCCTCATAGTTTGCAAGTTCGTCATGGTCTAGTAACATGACTTCCAGAACAGGATTGCCGTTCTACTCTGGTGCGGATCTCACTCTGGTTTACCTACGAGATTCGGTAGTAACTTGATCTGAACTTACATGATCATCATCATTAGCTTCCTCACTAATTGGTGTAGTAGTCACAAGAACATATTTCTGTGATGAACTACTTTCCTATAAGGGAGAAGGTACAATTACCTTATCAAGTTTTCTACTTTCCTCCCACTCACTTCTTTCGAGAGAAACTCCTTCTCTAGAAAGTTTCCGAATTTAGCAACAAAAGTCTTGCCTTCGGATCTGTGATAGAAAGTGTATCCAATAGTTTCCTTTGGATATCCTATGAAGACGCACTTCTCCGATTTAGGTTTGAGCTTATCAAGTTGAAACTTTTTCACATAAGCATTGCAACCTCAAACTTTAAGAAACGGCAGCTTAGGTTTCTTGCTAAACCATAGTTCATACGGTGTCATCTCAAACGGATTTAGATGGTGCCCTATTTAACGTGAATGTAGCTGTCTCTAATGCATAACCCCAAAACAATGGCGGTAAATCTGTAAGAGACATCATAGATCGCACCATATCAAATAAAGTACGATTACGATGTTCGAACACACCATTACACTGTGGTGTTCCAGGTGGCGTGAGTAGTGAAACTATTTCACATTGTTTTAACTGAAGACCAAACTCGTAATTCAAATACTCTTCTCCATGATCAGATCGTAGAAACTTTATTTTCTTGTTACGATGATTTTCCACTTCACTCTGAAATTCTTTGAACTTTTCAAATGTTTCAGACTTATGTTTCATCAAGTAAATATACTCACATCTACTCAAATTATCTGTGAAGAACAGAAAATAATGATACCTGTCGCGAGCCTCAATATTCATCGGACCACATACATCAGTATGTATGATTTCCAACAAATCTGTTGCTCGCTCCATTGTTCCGAAGAACGGAGTCTTAGTCATCTTGCCCATGAGGCATGGTTCGCAAGCATCAACTGATTCATAATCAAGTGATTCCAAAAGCCCATCAGCATGGAGTTTCTTCATGCGCTTTACACCAATATGACCTAAACGGCAGTGCCACAAATAAGTTTGCACTATCATTATTAACTTTGCATCTTTTGGTTTCAATATTATGTTTATGTGCATCACTACGATCGAGATCCAACGAACTATTTTCATTGGGTGTATGACCATCGAAGGTTTTATTCATGTAAACAGAACAACAATTATTCTCTGACTTTAATGAATAACCGTATTGCAATAAACATGATCAAATCATATTCATGCTCAACGCAAACACCAAATAACACTTATTTAGTTTCAACACTAATCCCGAAAGTATAGGGAGTGTGCGATGATGATCATATCAATCTTGGAACTAATTCCAACACACACCGTCACCTCACCCTTTACTAGTCTCTGTTTATTCTGCAACTCCTGTTTCGAGTTACTAATCTTAGTAACTGAACTAGTATCAAATAATGAGGGGTTGCTATAAACACTAGTAAAGTACACATCAATAACATGTATATCAAATATACTTATGTTCACTTTGCCATCCTTCTTATCCGCCAATCACTTGGGGTAGTTCCACTTCCAGTGACCAGTTCCTTTGCAGTAGAAGCACTTAGTCTCAGGCTTAGGATCAGACTTGGGCTTCTTCACTTGAGTAGCAACTTGCTTGCCGTTCTTCTTGAAGTTCCCTTTCTTCCCTTTGCCCTTTTTCTTGAAACTAGTGGTCTTGTCAACCATAAACACTTGATGCTCTTTCTTGATTTCTACCTTCATTGATTTCATCATCATGAAAAGCTCGGGAGTCATTTTCGTCATCCCTTGCATAATATAGTTCATCATGAAGTTCTACTAACTTGGTGATGGTGACTAGAGAATTCTGTCAATCACTATTTTATCTGGAAGATTAACTCCCACTTGATTCAAGCGATTGTAGTACCCAGACAATCTGAGCACATGCTCACTAGTTGAGCGATTCTCCTCCATCTTTTAGCTATAGAACTTGTTGGAGACTTCATATCTCTCAACTCGGGTATTTGCTTGAAATATTAACTTCAACTCCTGGAACATCTCATATGGTCCATGACGTTCAAAAACGTCTTTGAAGTCCCGATTCTAAGCCATTAAGCATGGTGCACTAAACTATCAAGTAGTCATCATATTGAGCTAGCCAAACGTTCATAACGTCTGCATCTGCTCCTGCAATAGGTCTGTCACCTAGCGGTGCATCAAGGACATAATTCTTCTGTGCAGCAATGAGGATAAACCTCAGATCACGGATCCAATCCGCATCATTGCTACTAACATCTTTCAACACAATTTTCTGTAGGAACATATCAAAATAAACACAGGGAAGCAACAACGCGAGCTATTGATCTACAACATAATTTGCAAAATACTACCAGGACTAAGTTCATGATAAATTTAAGTTCAATTAATCATATTACTTCAGAACACCCACTTAGATAGACATCCCTCTAATCCTCTAAGTGATTACGTGATCTAAATCAACTAAACCATGTCCGATCATCACGTGAGATGGAGTAGTTTCATTGGTGAACATCACTATGTTGATCATATCTACTATATGATTCACGCTCGACCTTTCGGTCTCCGTGTTCCGAGGCCATATCTGTATATGCTTGGCTCGTCAAGTATAACCTGAGTATTCCGCATGTGCAACTGTTTTGCACCCGTTGTATTTGAACGTAGAGCCTATCACACCCGATCATCACGTGGTGTCTCAGCACGAAGAACTTTCGCAACGGTGCATACTCAGGGAGAACACTTCTTGATAATTAGTGAGAGATCACCTTAAAATGCTACCTTCAATCAAAGCAAGATAAGATGCATAAAAGATAAACATCACATGCAATCAATATAAGTGATATGATATGGCCATCATCATCTTGTGCTTGTGATCTCCATCTTCGAAGCACCGTCGTGATCACCATCGTCACCAGCGCGACACCTTGATCTCCATCATAGCATCATTGTCGTCTCGCCAATCTTATGCTTCCACGACTATCGCTACCGCTTAGTGATAAAGTAAAGCATTACAGCGCGATTCATTGCATACAATAAAGCGACAACCATATGGCTCCTGCCAGTTGCCGATAACTCGGTTACAAAACATGATCATCTCATACAATAAAATTTAGCATCATGTCTTGACCATATCACATCACAACATGCCCTGCAAAAACAAGTTAGACGTCCTCTACTTTGTTGTTGCAAGTTTTACGTGGCTGCTACGGGCTTAAGCAAGAACCAATCTTACCTACGCATCAAAACCACATTGATAGTTTGTGAAGTTGGTGTTGTTTTAACCTTCGCAAGGACCGGGCATAGCCACACTCGGTTCAACTAAAGTTGGAGAAACTGTCACCCGCTAGCCACCTTTGTGCAAAGCACGTCGGGAGAACCGGTCTCGCGTAAGCGTACGCGTAATGTCGGTCCGGGCCGCTTCGTCCAACAATACCGCCGAACCAAAGTATGACATGCTGGTAAGTAGTATGACTTATATCGCCCACAACTCACTTGTGTTCTACTCGTGCAAATAACATCAACACATAAAACCTAGGCTCGGATACCACTGTTGGGGAACGTAGTAATTTCAAAAAAATTCCTACGCACACGCAAGATCATGGTGATGCATAGCAAGGAGAGGGGAGAGTGTGATCTACGTACCCTTGTAGACCGACAGCGGAAGCGTTAGCACAACGCGGTTGATGTAGTCGTACGTCTTCACGGCCCGACCGATCAAGCACCGAAACTACGGCACCTCCGAGTTCTAGCACACGTTCAGCTCGATGATGATCCCCGGACTCCGATCCAGCAAAGTGTCGGGGGAGAGTTCCGTCAGCACGACGGCGTGGTGACGATCTTAATGTACTACCGTCGCAGGGCTTCGCCTAAGCACCGCTACAATATTATCGAGGACTATGGTGGAAGGGGGCACCGCACACGGTTAAGAATATGATCACGTGGATCAACTTGTGTGTCTATGGGGTGCCCCCTGCCCCCGTATATAAAGGAGTGGAGGAGGGGAGGGCCGGCCCTCTCTATGGCGCGCCCAAGGGGAGTCCTACTCCCACCGGGAGCAGGATTCCCCCTTTCCTAGTCCAACTAGGAGTCCTTCCATGTAGTAGGAGTAGGAGACAAGGAAGGGGAAGAGGGAAGAGAAGGAAGGAGGGGGCGCAGCCCCTCCCCCTAGTCCAATTCGGACTAGGCCTTGGGGGGCGCGCGGCCTGCCTCTCCCTCTCCCCTAAAGCCCAATAAGGCCCATATACTTCTACTCCCGTATTCCCGTAACTCCCCGGTACTCCGAAAAATACCCGAACCACTCGAAACCTTTCCGATATCCGAATATAGTCGTCCAATATATCGATCTTTACGTCTCGACCATTTCGAGACTCCTCATCATGTCCCCGATCTCATCCGGGACGCCAAACTCCTTCGGTACATCAAAACTCATAAACTCATAATATAACTGTCATCGAAACCTTAAGCGTCCGGACCCTACGGGTTCGAGAACAATGTAGACATGACCGAGACACGTCTCCGGTCAATAACCAATAGCGGAACCTGGATGCTCATATTGGCTCCTACATATTCTACGAAGATCTTTATCGGTCAGACCGCATAACAACATACGTTGTTCCCTTTGTCATCGTTATGTTACTTGCCCGAGATTCGATCGTCGGTATCTCAATACCTAGTTCAATCTCGTTACCGGCAAGTCTCTTTACTCGTTCTGTAATACATCATATCACAACTAACTCATTAGTTGCAATGCTTGCAAGGCTTATGTGATGTGCATTACCGAGAGGGCCCAGAGATACCTCTCCGACAATCAGGAGTGACAAATCCTAATCTCAAAATACGCCAACCCAACATGTACCTTTGGAGACACCTGTAGAGCACCTTTATAATCACCCAGTTACGTTGTGACGTTTGGTAGCACACAAAGTGTTCCTCTGGCAAACGGGAGTTGCATAATCTCATAGTCATAGGAACATGTATAAGTCATGAAGAAAGCAATAGCAACATACTAAACGATCGGTGCTAAGCTAATGGAATGGGTCATGTCAATCAGATCATTCACCTAATGATGTGATCCCGTTAATCAAATAACAACTCTTTGTCCATGGTTAGGAAACATAACCATCTTTGATTAACGAGCTAGTCAAGTAGAGGCATACTAGTGACACTCTGTTTGTCTATATATTCACACATGTATTATGTTTCCGGTTAATACAATTCTAGCATGAATAATAAACATTTATCATGATATAAGGAAATAAATAATAACTTTATTATTGCCTCTAGGGCATATTTCCTTCATTTACTATGTTGCTTGCTTCTTTCCGGGTTGCTTCTCTCGTTAGCTTCGGTTTCGTTCCGGAGTTGTGAGGATCTGTTCGACTACCCCCGTTTGCCTTCTTCTTGGACCCGTTCTTCTTCCTTGCGGGATCTCTGGCAGGATGACCATACCCTCGAAATCACTTCTATCTTTGCTTGCTAGTCGTTCGCTCTATTGCTATGTCGTGCTACCTACCACTTGCTATATCATGCCTCCCATATTGCCATGTCAAGCCTCTAACCCCACCTTCCTAGCAAACAGTTGTTTGGCTATGTTACCATTTTGCTCAGCCCCTCTTATAGCGTTGCAAGTTGTAGGTTTGTTCCATGTTGGAACATGGATATGGTTGGGATATCATTATTATCTCTTATTTACTTTAATGCATCTATATACTTGGTAAAGGGTGGAAGGCTCGGCCTTATGCCTGGTGTTTTGTTCCACTCTTGCCGCCCTAGTTTCCGTCATACCGGTGTTATGTTCCTTGATTTTTGCATTCCTTACGCGGTTGGGTGTTATGGGAACCCCTTGATAGTTCGCTTTGAATAAAACTCCTCCAGCAAGGCCTAACCTTGGTTTTAACATTTGCCACCTAAGCCTTTTTCCCTTGGGTTCTGCAGACTCAAGGGTCATCTTTATTTTAAACCCCCGGGCTAGTGCTCCTCCGAGTGTTGGTCCAAACTAGGCGATGTCCGGCGCCCCCTGGGCAACCAAGGTCTATGCCAACCCGACGTCTTGCCAATCCGGTGTGCCCTGAGAACGAGATACGTGCGACTCCTATCGGGATTTGTCGGCACATCGGGCAGCTTTGCTAGTCTTGTTTTACCATTGTCGAAATGTCTTGTAACCGGGATTCCGAGTCTGATCGGGTCTTCCTCGGAGAAGGAATATCCTTCGTTGACCGGGAGAGCTTGTGATGGGCTAAGTTGGGACACCCCTACAGGGTTTGAACTTTCAAAAGCCGTGCCCGCGGTTATGGGCAGATGGGAATTTGTTAATATTTGGTTGTAGAGAAATTGACACTTAACTTAATTAAAATGAATCAACCGCGTGTGTAGCCGTGATGGTCTCTTCTCAGCGGGGTCCGGGAAGTGAACACGGTTCTTGTGTTATGGTTGTGCGTAAGTAGTTTCAGGATCACTTCTTGATCACTTTTAGTTCACGGCCGTTGTGTTGCTTCTCTTCTCGCTCTTATTTGCGTATGTTAGCCACCATATATGCTTAGTGCTTGCTGCAGCTCCACCTCACTACCTTACCCTACCCATAAGCTTAAATAGTCTTGATCTCGCGGGTGTGAGATTGTTGAGTACTCGTGACTCACGGATACTCCCAAACAGTTGCAGGTGTCGATGATACCAGTGCAGGTGGCGCAACCCAGCCCAAGTGGGAGCTCGATGAAGATCTTGATCGTTGTTTTGTGTCTTTTCTGGTTGATCAGTAGTGGAGCCCAGTTGGGACGATCGGGGATCTAGCATTTGGGGTTGTCTTCTTTTATTTTGGTTCCATAGTCGGACCTTGATTGTATTCTGGATGATGTATGTTTAACTTGTATTTGTGTGAAGTGGCGATTGTAAGCCAACTCTTTATCCCTTTCTTATTCAGTACATGGGATTGTGTGAAGATTACCCCTCTTGCGACAAACCTACCATGCGGCTATGCCTCTAAGTCGTGCCCCGACACGTGGGAGATATAGCCGCATCGTGGGTGTTACAACAAAGTACCTCAAACATAATAAAATTACATCGAGGTCCATGGACCACCGAATGACCATTGCCGCCGTCAGAACGAGCCACGATGCGCCACTATTGCCGCTCCCATACCGGAGTTGGCCTGACCTTGTCGATTATGGCCGGGAAGTTTTCGTGCACGTTCCCCTATGGACCAGCGCCCTGGAGCCGCAGTCGTTGCCTTTGAATCCTCGAATAAATCTAAAGAACCCGACACCAAATATTGTCGTTGCGTACGCACGGAGAGAAACACTAACCTCGCCGCCCCAGGGAGCTGATAGGAATCTATGCCGGAGCTCCATCTAATTCGTCCCAATGGATGAACTTGAGGAGGATAGGATCCCGGAAGACTGACTTGAAAACGAAGCGCTGCCATCCGTCCAAACGGCACCCCAGTGAGGACTAAAACCGTACCTATCTACTAGGAGGAGCCGAGACACTAGGAATCTCCTCCCCGCCACTGGTCGCCGGAGCGGCAGGCAGAGGGGAGGTGAATCCACTGGCTCTCTGCCAAAGGTTTAATTCAGGAGAGGAAGGCTTTCCTAAGACGCCTTGGGAGAGAGGAAATAAAAGCTAAATTTAGGGTAGCTTTCTTATACTGATTTTGTACTATCCAGAGCTCAGAGGAGCTTTAATGGGTTTCAAAAAGTTTACTTCGTTGAGGCGAAGACCTAGAGACAACATCAAGCTATGCCATGCTGATGATGTGTCAATGGTGGATGAAGGAGGAAAAAGATTTAGGCACTCGATTTTGAATGTTTTCCTATTTTGATGTAAGGGTGTGTTTGTAAGGACTTAGAGCATCTCCAACCGTTTGGCCCCCCAGGGGCTTGAAATAGCGCCGCCCTCGGGGCGCCTCGACTGAAAAATTGGCGTGGGGGCAATCGGGTTCCTAGCCGCCGCCCCCAGGCGCTGATTTTGGCCCACTTTCGGTGCAAATCGGCCCACTTTTCAGCCCATTTTCAGCACAAATTCAACAGAAGCTATTTTTATCACATAGTTCATCACAGAAAATCAATAGAAATCAAATCAAATAGTTCAATACAAATTATATGGTTCAACAAATATTTCAACAAAATAAAAACTCATATTTCATCACACTTCTAGCTAGGCGTTGCCCTTGAGCCTCCATAGGTGCTCCACCAGATCCTGCTGCAGTTGTTGATACACCAGTGGGTCTCGGATCTCCTAACGCATATTGAGGAAGGCAGTCCAGGTTGCCGGTAGTTGGTGATCAACTTGGGCAAGAGGACCCTACCTGTAATATGGTTCAGTGTCAAACACTGGCTCTTCCTACTCGCTCTCAATGATCATGTTGTGCAAGATGACACAGCAAGTCATGATCTCCCACATTTGGTCTTTCGACTAGGTCTGAGCGGGGTACCGGACAACAGCAAATCGAAATTGGAGCACACCAAATGCCCGCTCGACATCCTTCCTGCAAGCCTCCTGGACCTTCGCAAAGTGGGAGTTCTTGCCTCCTGGCACATGGTTTGAGATAGTCTTCACAAATATGGACCATCTCGGATAGATGCCATCTGCTAGGTAGTATCCCTTGTTGTAGTGCCGCCCATTGACCTCAAAGTTCACCGGAGGCGAATGACCTTCAACAAGCTTGGCAAAGACAGGGGAGCACTGCATTACATGGATGCCATTGTGAGTTCCTGGCATACCAAAGAAGGAGTGCCAAATCCAAAGGTCATGTGTGGCCACTTCCTCAAGTACCACACTGCAACCGCCTTGGCGCCTTTGTACATCCCCTGCCAAGCAAATGGACAGTTCTTCCATTTCCAATGCATGCATTCGATGCTTCCAAGCATCCCAGGAAATTCTCTTGCTGCATTCTATGCTAGGATCCGAGCAGTGTCTTCAGCATTGGGTGATCGCAAGTATTACGGTCCAAACACTTCTACCACTGCCCTGCAGAACTTGTAGAAACACTCAATGGTCGTGGACTCAGCCATGCATCCATAGTCTTCTAGTGAATCACCGGGAGCTCCATATGCAAGCATCCTCATAGCTGTCGTGCACTTCTGGATTGAGGTGAATCCAATTGTGTTGGTGCAATCCTTCTTGCACTTGAAGTAGTTGTCGAACTCCTGGATGGAATTCACAATCCTGAGGAAGACCTTTCGGCCCATCCGATAATGGCGCCGAAATACTTTGTCACCGTGCAGTGGAGTGTCGGCAAAGTAGTCGGAGTAGAGCAAGAAATATCCTTCTAGTCGATGCCTCTACTTTGCCTTCAGTCGGCCCGGCGCCAAGCCACCTCGCCATGACTTTGCATTGCTCGCGAGCAGGCTGGCCAGGGCGGCGAGGACCATGAGATGCTCTTCGTCCTGGGCGTCGGCATCGGCCTCCTCCTCCAGCAGCACCGCGAGCGCCTCCTCGTCATCTGAGTCCATCACCAGGCAGACAAATGGATGAACACCTGGCGAGCGTGGTAGGCATGCAGCCGCTGGTATTCTGGCTCTACGCGGTCGGAGAGCCGGAAAACTCCCAGGGACATGGTGGAGGATGCCGTGGCGGAACCCTCTCTCTTTTCCGGCGGGGAATGGTCTATCTAGCGGCGGTGGGTGGGTGGGCGGCGCTGGGATCGGCAAGGCGGCAGGAGAGCGTGCGCGGGGGGGGGGGGTCTAGACATGCAAGATGCGTTTTCGCCTGACAATGGTGGCCCAGACGCGTTTTTCCCTTCCGACGGAGCCCCCAAGCGCCCCCAGCGCGCTGGGTTCGGCCTGGGATCGTCGGGCCAATAAATGGGCCGAGCCGGCGGATTTCGGCGTCCTGAGGGCGCGACTGTGTTTTTTTCGGCACCGACGCGAAAAAGTCGCCCGGGGGGGGCTGTTGGGGTGCGGCTAGAGATGCTCTTAGACCTTATGCGTAAGGCAGCGCCGACATTACCTACTCCTTGTTTCTTGCACTTAGGGCGTGTACAATGGTTCTATCTTAGAAATATCAAATAGGATAGATGATTAGGTGAAGGAGAGAGAAACCATAAAAAAATTTGTCTTCCCTTATCTCTTAATTAAGAGATGAGCTCTTAGCACAATTTCTCCTACCACATACTTAGAGCAACTCCAACGGGGCGACCCATTTCGTCCGCTGGCGTCTGGTTGGGTCGGCGCAGACAGAAAATTCGGGCCAATGCGCTGACCCAAACGGACGCGTGTCTGCTTTTTGTCCGTGAGCGACCCATTCCTGGCACATTTTTTAGCCGGATTTGCGTCGGCGCGGACACGAGACAGACACGCGCGCGCTCGCCTTCTCCTCCCCCGGGCCCGCTGATCGGTGGCACATTGGCCTCCCCCCATCCAACAGCAACCCTCGCCCACCTTCTTCGTCACCGATGCCGCCGCCCATTTTTTCCGGTGACTCTGCCAGCTGCCGGCACCGCAACATCCGCCCAGCAACGCCGCCAACTCCCACGTCACGCCACTGCTGTCTTGCCGCCGGGGAGCCGACTGCTTTCCACCCCCGCTCCCCCACCACACCGCCGCGACCGCGACCAAGAAACCGCCTCGCCGCCCCGGTCAGATCCTCACCGGCACGCTCGTAGGACACCGGCCCACTCATCGGACGCCGGCAAGGCAGCTAGCTGGTCCGTGCGCGCCGCGGCTCCCTTCGCCGGCCGTCTCCTTCGTCGACGCCCACAAGTTGTTCGACAGTTTGCCAAGGTACAAAATGGACTCCTCCAACGAGTTCTTCTTTCACAATTTCCTTTGCGACTCCGACGATTCGTCGTCCGATGACGAGGAGGAGATATTGGCTGCCGTGTTGGTCCATCACCACCTCAACAGCCAGCAGCCGTTGTTCCGTGGCTCCATTCCAGGCCACCTTCCGGCATTGAATCGTAACCGAGAGAGAGGGCATTTCCTTCTTTGGAAGGACTACTTTGATACAACAAATTCGTTGTTCAAACATCAAAAAATCCGCCACCACTTCCGTATGAGTAGGCATCTTTTCAACCAAATTAGAGAGGGGGTGGTCGTCTATGGTGACTATTTCGAGTGCAAAGAGGATGTCGTTGGCAAGATTGGTTTCTCCTCTTATCAAAAATGCACTGCCACCATCCGAATGCTTCCATATGGAGTGCCCGGTGATCTCATTGACGAGTACATCTGTATGAGCGAGTCTACATGCCTAGAGTCCATGTATAAGTCCTACAAGGCTGTTATTGCTTTGTTTGGCCCTGAGTACTTAAGAGAGCCGACTCCTGAAGATACAACCCGTTTGTTGACGATGAATGCCAGCAGGGGCTTCCCAGGGACGCTTGACAGCATAGATTGCATGCATTGGGAGTGGAAGAACTGCCCTTCTGCTTGGCAAGGGCAGTATAAGGGACATGTCAGGGCTTGCACTGCCATACTAGAGGTCGTGGCGTCTCAAGACCTCTGGATCTGGCACTCTTTCTTTGGCATGGCTGGATCACACAATGATATCAACGTGCTTCAACGCTCGCCGGTGTTTGCTAGGCTTGCCGAAGGCAACAGCCATCGGTGAACTTTACTACCAAGGGCCACAACTACGACAAAGGATACTACCTGGGTGACGGCATCTATCCTCAGTGGACCACTATTGCCAAGACAATCCCCAACCCTGTCGGAGAGAAGAGGAAAAGATTTGCCCAAGAGCAAGAGAGTGCTAGGAAGGATGTCGAGCGTGCCTTTGGTGTTTTACAATCTCGATGGGGCAGCATTCGGTATCCTGCTAATACCTGGAGCACGCAGAAACTGAGGGAGGTGATGACTGCTTGTGTGATCATGCACAATATGATCGTAGAAGACGAGCGCCCAGAACATCTGTACGATCAAGGGTTTTAGTTTCAAGGTGAGAATGTTGTGCCTGAGCATGGAGGAGCGATAACGTTTGAACAGTTCACCCAATTTCATCATTACATGCGTGATTGGGAAACTCAAGTGCAACTGCAAAATGATTTGGTTGAGCATATGTGGGCTCATGTTGGCAACCAATTGATGTATTTTCTTTTATTCGGCTTGCAAAACTATATGAGACATTTTTATTTTTATTTGGCTTTTAAACTATGTTATTTTATTCGGTTCAAACTATGTTATTTGACTATATGTTTAAATGCATATTCAATGTAAAAATGAGCTATTTGTTGAAACTAGTAATGATGTACGTGCAATACACGTTTATATTAGGTAGGATATTAGTTGCACGTTATATTAGGTAACATATATCTGTTGCACGTTGGTATTTGGTAAGATATCAATTACTTTTTTCACGGAAATGGTAGGATATTAATTACATGGCAGATTTCATGGGATAGCGTTGAGTCAAAACGTGTTTATAACCAATGGTAGTGGTGGGTAATTAGAGCGTTAAACGTGTTTGGTGCTCAATATTGAAGCGATTTAAACCGCTAGGTAAAATGATTTGACGGTTGAGATGGTTTGGATCTGCCCATTTGGGTCTTTTTATATTGGTATAGATAAGGCGGCCAACTCGTCACGCCGGCACATATGGGTCGGCACGTTGAGTGCGCTACTGACCCATATCTAAAATAGGGCGGACGTCGGGCGGGCGTTCGACTCAAATGGACAAAAAACAGACGAAATCGTCGTCCATTTGGGTCGCCCCATTGAAATTGGTCTTAGGGGTATCTAGTTACAGATAAGAAGATTGTACATATGTTTTTATTGTCTTATGACATGTACAGTGATTGATAAGATAGTTTTATCTTAAGCCTTATCAACGGGTTATCTCTTAGCCTTATCTTTAATAACCTCTTAAATAAGACTTTTAAATAAGACTTTTATACTAAAAGATGACCTCTTAAATAAGACTTTTTCTTACGATTTCTCTCTTTGACCTTTGTTTTATCAACTACTGTACACGATCCCTCGCCGAGCATTCTTTTCCCCCTTTTCGCCAAGTTCCCATCTAAAACACATTGACAATTTTGTTCTGCAAGGCAGAACGGCTCATCATGGACAAGTTGCCTAACGAACAGTCTTTACCTACTACTATCATGTGCTTCTAAACACTGACGAAACATACATCCGACAACATTCGCTCATAGCGAAAGGCTGTCGCACTTGTATACACATTATTGACTTGTAGCACAATTCTGAAGCTTACAAAATAAGGCCACAGTGCGTCTGCTCCATGCCAAGTCCATTTTTGCCACTTCCACAAGTTCAGGGACACCTTCACAGATTACATACACAGATATGAGAGCTACACAAGTCAAAAACTCCAGACGACCAGCAACAATGCAACGAACAACAAATCCACCAACTATACATACGGCGGTTGGTTCAGCGCGGAACATCATCGGATGGGCCATCTCTACTTACTGGCCGTCCGAGCCCGTGTGCCTTTGTAGCGACAGTGTCAGAAGAACCGCCTCTTCAGGTTCCTGGCCGTTGCTTGGTAGGAGCTCATGAGGAGCCCAACGCCTATACCAACTCCAACACAGACTCCCAGCCCAATCCCGACGCCAACCCTAACACCAGCGTTGAACCATGTGAGTTGCCCGTCGTCGTCATCAGAGTACCATCCTTCAGGGTATGCCCTGGTTCCCATGTTCATGTCACTCTCGTCTTCATCACACATAGCCTGAGAAAGAGACACTAATTAACTAACAGAAATTTTAGGGGTTCAATAAATAAGAAACTAAGATTCACCCCAAGCATGCTGTTCCAACTGAAGTGTGACAAAGCAAATACCCCGAGATAATGTCAGTAATAGACACGGCATCAAATGCTGTAATACCTTGACTTAGCAACAATTTCCCACTGTCACTGAACCTTGAACACAACAAGATTATCTGAAACAGCAAGATTGAAACAAAAACTCATGGAACCTAATACCTGTGACCTCACACTGACAGGCTCACACGGATCATCAAAGGAAACACTGCGAAAAATTTACCAAGAGACGGCTGGAAAGTAGACCTAAGCTAACAGGTGTAATTCTCCGTGCTTTGAAGTTTCAAACCCTTATTAACATATGACATGAGTCTGGTTGCAAAGTAAATTTGGCCACCTTTGTTGCATTGTTAGGTAATATCATAACATAAGAATACCTGTTTGATCCAATTTTGAAGAGGGGGCACATTATGCCGCTTGGTAATATGCGTATTATGGAATCAGGCTACTAAAGGATAATAGCAGTATCCCTACACCACCAGTTCCTATCTTACTACATAATATGCCGCTTGGTAATCTTTTTAAGATGAGATCTACATGTATGATCTAATGCATGATCACATGGCAAAAAGATTAAGTTACGTTCAACTTTATAATACTCCAAGCTATACTAGCCAACGCAGAAATAAATAATAGACTATGTGGCTAGGATTTCCATCCATATAGAATATATTTATCAAATGTACCGACAACACTAATACTAAAAATAATAATCACCATGACACTTCTAAATATTGTTTTAAATCTACAAGAGTACTTTGCAACAATAGGCAAAAAATACATAAATTTAAAAGTCTAGTAAAAGACATTTTTACCAGAATACCAGTCATAATCAGTTAACAACGGAAAGTTACAGGGAGGGTCTAACATCTAAAGCAGCTTTCCATTTTCGGGCGTAGCGATAGCACAGTTGGCGACAAATATTTGCTGAAAAGCAAGGCAAATTTGCAACCATAAACACCCTGAACGAGCAAAGCAGTTACAATAACGAGACACTACTATATCTATAGGAAGAACTGGAAGAGAAGTCCACACAAAATCTGGCTATCAGAGAATTTGCCTGTCATCTGGTGCCCATCATAGTTCAAACAAGTAGGCACATTCTGCAGCTTGTGCATATACTACATTATTAGGACCCTTTTTGTTGCCACAATTGTTCATATAGCAAAGCTACATCCCTTGTAGGTCGTACTAATCAGTAAGATGGAGCAACCATTCTGCAGCTTATGCATATACTACATTATTAGGACCCTTTTTGTTGCCACAATTGTTCATATAGCAAAGCTACATCCCTTGTAGGTCGTACTAATCAGTAAGATGGAGCAACCATTCTGCAGCTTATGCATATACTACATTATTAGGACCCTTTTTGTTGCCACAATTGTTCATATAGCAAAGCTACATCCCTTGTAGGTCGTACTAATCAGTAAGATGGAGCAACCATTCTGCAGCTTATGCATATACTACATTATTAGGACCCTTTTTGTTGCCACAATTGTTCATATAGCAAAGCTACATCCCTTGTAGGTCGTACTAATCAGTAAGATGGAGCAACCATTCTGCAGCTTATGCATATACTACATTATTAGGACCCTTTTTGTTGCCACAATTGTTCATATAGCAAAGCTACATCCCTTGTAGGTCGTACTAATCAGTAAGATGGAGCAACTAATGCTGTCGAATTTTGATTAACTCACCGCCAAAGGTGCTGATCGCCGGCGAACCAACCCGCCAGCAGCCTCTTCCGGGGTGGCCAGCCGCAGGGCTCGCGTAAGAACGGCGGGCTCACCTGCGCAGTACCCGGCAACATAGACCTCAAAGGCCGAGGCTGAGGCCGCCGCTGCATCGGCGGGGACGCAGTCGATCGCCCAGACAGGGGAATCGGCCTTGGCGTCAGGGCACCTTCGAAGGGTGCCTCGGAGGAGGGCGACGTCGCGGTGGTCTGCAACCTCGAAGGAGGCGTCGGGCGGGGGGAGGCGCGCGGCCGCGGTAGAGACGTAGGTGGCCTCGCCAGAGACTGGGTCGCAGCGGTCGAGGCGGAGAGGGAGCGAGGAGGGGGAGGCCTCGGTCCCGGCGTGGTGGATGGCCAGCGAGAGCCGTGGCGGGGCGGCAGCTCCGGAGCTGCGGGGCGATAGGCGCACGTAGAAGAGGCGGACCTCGAGGCAGGCGCCGGCGTCCGACGCCGGCTGGTCCATGCGCGCTGGGCGAGGTGGGAGGCGTGGAATTAGCTTAGGGTTCCGCCATTGGGAAGCTTAAAGGTGGGGATGAATACGGTTAATTCATTTTGAGATTATTAAAAGAAAGCAATTACTGTTTTTTAGAACAAATTGATCACTAATGGATGGGCCTAGACTGGGACGGAGACGGACTGGGCTTTACACGGACCGTTCGCCCTAGTCACCAAATACGCAGAAGGCAGAACCCAGTGGACTGTAGTCTGTAGAAGGCGAGGAAGGGAATATTTCCACGCGAAATCCACCACGATGAGCGGCGGCGGCCGGAAGCCGGTGGGCGACGATGCGGAGGTGGAAGCGCTGCTCCGGGCGGCGCAGGACGCCGTGCTCCTAAAGCTCCAGGCCAACTCCCACCTCGTCTCGTCGTCGTTCTCCGCCGCTTCGAACCCTCTTGCACTGGACGAGGGGCCCGGTCCACTGGACGACGACCTCGCCCGCCGCCTCGACGCGCTCAGGTCCCGCCCGCCGGCGCCGAAGCGGCCAGGTGCTGCCCCCGCCCCTACAGCCGGCGGGATGGACGAGATGGAGGCACGGTTCGCGGCGCTGAAAGGCGCGGCGGTTTGCCCTGAGAAGGAGACGAGGGTGCGGCTGGAGGATCTGGGAGGGGAATCGGACGAGGAGGACGAGGTGGAGAAGGTGATGCGGTGGGCGATGGACGCCGCGCGGCTCGACGTCGCCACTGCCGGCAGTGGTGCCAGCAACGCCGAGGAGAAGGAAGAGGGAGACAAGAGCAGCACGAGTAGCGAGGACGAGGAAGAGAGACTGGAACTGGAGGAGAAGAGGAAGGAGATGATGAGCAAGAAGAACAAGGCTAAGAGCAGGTGGTTCTTCTTTTGATCTTAAATGTACGTTTGATCTCATATCATCACAAGCAATACATGTGTGTTTGATCTCATGATCACAAGCAAAGAATCCAGCAAGTGAATCCAATCAGATTATCTGTAAGGGAGATTATGAGCTTGCATTGCTATCGCTGTGATGAACATAAGAACTTGTGCAATTGCTATTGATATTTCCTGATAGAAAGTCTTTGAAAAGATTTTAAAACCGATTATGTTCTTTCCAATCATATACAGATAAATCTATGTTTATAATGAACTTTGTACCCTAGAATAAGATGTGTACAAATCTATGTTGATAATTAACTTTGCCGAGTCATCTGGTAGCAAATTCAGTTTCAGCTAGCAGTCCTTCAGCACGAGGGAAATCAAGTGTTTCACTCATAAGCAGTGAAAAAAACATAACATACAGTCATAGTAACTAATAAGCTCAACAACAGAAAAAGACAACAAGGTCTGTTCATGTCAATCTTAAACGCAACCGATAAGCTCATCATCTTGATCAAACATCTTGCACGGAGTCGACAGAATGGATTTACTGGGTCTGGGTTCATAGATGGACAACAGACGTTACATATGCTCAGTGACCACAACGACAAGCTACATGCATTTCAGCCTGGGTGGAGTTCAAAGTATCACAGGAATGCTCAACACAGGAACGAGAACGCCAGCCATCCTAGAGAGAGAAGCTTCACTTTCCACTGCAAAAAAAAAAAAGAGATTGCAGAATTTAGAGGCCTTGTTGCTTGCGATTACAGGAGCAAAAGACATGGATTCAATGGTTCATGGCACTTTCACTTACGTGTTCATCATCAGAGTTATGTTGTCACCTTTCAAGAGTATCCTTCCTGCCAATTTCCAAAATAGAAATTAGATACTAGAACTTATGAGATAATGTTTATCCCTAGTTCTGTTAGGAAAAAGCTTGGTTACAAATGTACTAACCCAACGATTTCCTGGTGTTCTTCTTAATGTTGATTTCCTCAGCATCCTCGAGAACCAGGTTCATGTACTCATCAAAGCCCTGCAGAACACACAAACAGTATAAAAACCCAGCATTCCTCAATATGACACAATAAACCACACATGTACACAAACCATTCAAACAAGGATACAGTGAAAAAGGATATTTTAAATTGACTGTATGTGAAATCTGTTATTGGCATGCTTCAGACCAACTTGTCTCATTGAGATGATTATAATACAGGCAAATCTAATATACAAACAACAACAAAGCCTTTAGTCCCAAACAAGTTGGGGTAGGCTAGAGGTGAAACCCATAAGATCTCGCGACCAACTCATGGCTCTGGCACATGGATAGCAAGCTTCCACGCACCCCTGTCCATAGCTAGTTCTTTGGTGATACTCCAATCCTTCAGGCAAATCTAATATAGGCAGCCAAATAATCTGTTCTTTCTTCTCACAGTTTTAAAAGCAAAAGTTAGAGAAAGAGACAAGGGATATGGCAACAAAAGTCTGAGAAACTGGTGAGGGTATGGCAGCAAAAATATGACAGGCACAATACTGAAAAACCCAGGAGCCCATGTGGTGGACTTATTAAGATGCGACTCAAACATGTAAACTGGAAAGAAATGCAAACACAACTGAAGCAGCACACAGCATAGGCACATCACATCGTAACCTTATCACTCGTCGGTAAAACCAAACCATGACAAGAGAAAAATCATACTGAAGCCTTAGGCAGCAACCTATGCTTCAGTTCTAGAGAATGTGTAGGATGAAAGATTTAGTGTAATTTAAAATAAAGGCATTTTTAGCCCCCTGGACTATATACTTAGTTGTCCAAACACAATCACCGATACGCATCATATTCGTTAACAAGGGGAAGGGGGGATTGCAAGTCTTGAGGGTGATTCAAAACAACACATAGAGTGATAAAAAAATCATGAGACAGGACGCACCAAACACACATGTTTGACTAACAGTAAGTTACAAAGGGAAGGTCCTGAGCCTGGGGCAAAAAGTTACGATAAGCTAATTTCTAAGGCTAAAACTATTAATATCATTGACTGAGTAAGCACACTTGTGGTTACCATCCATCACCAACCACTATTTCTTTATCTAGATTGCAATCAAGTTACCACGAACCTACACCAATGATATTCACGACTCAAAAAACAATGCCCATGACCACTATGGTCCCAAAAGGAACACATCTAGAAAATACCTTCTACAAACACTTCAGTATCTAGTATGGTGAAGTTCTGACTAGGCACATGGATAGTGCTATTATTACTTGTTCGTGGCTCCACAAGGAACCAAGTAACTACTTGTTCCTTGATTTTAAAGGTCAAGATTGGGTTGGTTTCAGTGTTACAAAGAAATAATAAAGCTTGAAACTAGGTTATGTCCCTCTTGACCAGACAAAGCATAAGTTACACAAAGAAATGCTAGGTTTCACCCATCTATTAGCAGCTAGTTAGCATCAATTTCAGATGCTTAAACTAGAAAATACCTTCTACAAACACTTCAGTATCTAGTATGGTGAAGTTCTGACTAGGCACATGGATAGTGCTATTATTACTTGTTCGTGGCTCCACAAGGAACCAAGTAACTACTTGTTCCTTGATTTTAAAGGTCAAGATTGGGTTGGTTTCAGTGTTACAAAGAAATAATAAAGCTTGAAACTAGGTTATGTCCCTCTTGACCAGACAAAGCATAAGTTACACAAAGAAATGCTAGGTTTCACCCATCTATTAGCAGCTAGTTAGCATCAATTTCAGATGCTTAAAGAGTGCACATATCATGTTGGTTGTCCAAGCACTTAATTAATCTTTGGTATTGAGCATGCAGATTTATTTGCAAGTGTTTACCAATTCTTGAGAAAAGACGCCAACACATTTTCATGTTAGCTTTTAACAAAACAAACAAACAGATGTGTTCTACTAAGTTACCAGTGTTATCATTATACTAGAGTATTAATCAATTCACCCCCACTTGCTGAGATACAAGTAATACATGTTAATAATTTACCCTCAAAGCCACATGGTATGCAGATACAGAGTTACATTCACTTAACATACATGCGAACGACCACAGAGGGATTGGTGAGGCTAAATTCTATCAATTTGAACAAGAAATCGGTGAAGGAACTTACGATGATACGACCCTCGATCCGCATATCCTTCTGCTCGAAAAGCCAGATCTGGATGCGCGCTTTCTGCACCAAAATTAGAACCAAATTAGCTCGAGCGAACCGTCAGCAACCCTAAAACGTAAGGTGGAAAAAAAATACAGACGAATTGTTATTTTTTTCCCCTCAGTCAACACTTACGCTCTGGAGGAACCGGAAGATGAGATTCTGCCGTCGCGCACCAAGGATTCGCCGACCGTCGCAGCAGCGGGAAACAAAAGCGCCAAAACGTTAGGAAACAGATGCAAAAAGAGGAGGAGAGCATATGCGTGCGAGGGGTTCGGGGAGCGTACGATGGGCTGGGTCATGATACGCTGGACCTTGGTGGACGCCATGGCTGCTGCTGCGGCGTGAGCTGCTCCTCCGACTGAAGTGTCTAGAAGCTTCTGGAGGGAAGCGCGTGTGGGCAGGCGGAGCGGGGAGGTAAAAACCCTAGATACGCCGCAGAGGAAGGGGGAGACGGCAGGGTTTTGTTTTCGCACGGCGCGCGAGAAGAGGCGGCAGCGGGGGTGCCTCAAGATTGGTGCAAGGCTTCCGACTATGGGTCCGGATCAGAGGAGCTGTTTGGGCTAGGCCGCACGCGCTGGGCTGGGCTCGCTATCTTGGCGGTGATTTCATTAAGCCCTTTCCAAAAAACATGTCCCTTTGTACGCTAAAAAGTTTTAAAATTTCCTCTTATGCAAAAAAAAAACTTTGTTAAGTAATACACCACTGTAAATTTTGTTATGGCTCGTAAAAAATATCAGGCCCTCGGAGTTTTATCAACACTTTTGGGATCTGGTGAAAATGGCTACTAAAGCTCTGTTTGATGATTTTCATAATGGTACATTTAGATATAGCTAGGCTTAACTATGGGATTATTACTTTGGTTCCTACAACTAAGGATGCAAATCAGATTCAGAAGTTCGGGCCCATTTTCTTGCTAAATGTGAGCTTTATTTTTTTTATCAAAGTTCTCGTGAATAGGTTCAATGAGGCTGCTGGAGAGGTCATTTATCCAATACAAAATGCTTTTATAGATGCTATGATGTTTAAAGTGGATTTTGAAGGGAAAAAACATGTGATAAGGTCAAGTGGCCCTTTGTTTTGCAAATGCTCAAAATAAAAGGGTTTCCTGATAAATTGGTCGATACTATAAAGGGTGGTAATGTGTGTATAAAAGCCAATGAGAACTTGGGACCTTTTTCCTACACATAAAGGGTTGAGACAGGGAGATTCCTTGTCCTCCCTCATTTTTTGATTTGGCTGCTAATGCTTTAGCCATGATTTTGGATAATGCTAGAATAAATGGTTTAACTAAAGGAGTTTTAGAGAAAAATGTGGACAATGGGACTAACATGTTGCAATATGCAGGTGATACAAATTTTTATTGTAGGATGATTATGATAGTGCACATAATTTAAAACTTGTGTTGTGTTTTTCGAGCAAATGCCTGGATTAAAAAATAACTTTCATAAAAGTGAATTATTTTTGTTTGGAGTTGCTGCTAATAAAGCAGAAAAATCGCTACAATCTTTTATTGTCCAGTGGGCTCTATCCCTATGAGATAATTTGGACCAGCTATATATGATAAGAGGATTAGAATCAAGAGTTAGAAACCTCCCGGAGACAAAATGAAAAAAATGTAGCAATTGGAAAGGCAGGTTGCTTGCCAGTGTTGGTAGGATAACTCTTATTCAATACTCTTTGACTGGCATTCCTTATTTTATGCCTTCTATGGGCTCCCTATTGGGGTCAACAGGAGAATGGATTTCTTTAGGGCAAGATTGTTGTGGCAAGAAGAGGAAGATAAGAAAAGTACCACCTGGTAAAATGGTCTGAGGTGTGTAGGCCTAAAGATATGTGGGCTTAGGTATTCAAAACTTGATTATGATGAATAAAGCCTTGTTGTGTAAATGGTGGTAGAAGATTTTTAACTTTGATGGGCTTTGGCAGCAATTGCTTGTCAAAAAATACCCAAAAATAAAGGAAAAAACTATCGCCCACACGTGTGGTGTCTTGCACATCGCCCACACGTCTTCATTACCACTCATTTTGCCACGTCAGAACAGATGATATCAGCAGGAATCTTTTTGGTTTTCAGCTTAAAAATGTTTTATCTCCTAATAAAAAAATCTAATTAAAAATCTGTTTTCACCATTAAATCCATCTCGACGAGATCTTCAAAACTAGACCCCATCTTGATATGTTTCGACGAAAAAAATTGGCCCAAAAGTTGTCATGATGTTTACACTGTAGTTGCCATAGTGCTTAAACTAAAGTTGTCATATGGCAATTTTAGTTTGTAGAGCATGGCAATTTTAGTATTTTGATGATGGCAATTCCAGTACTTTGACCATAAAAATTATTTTTTGTATGAACCATGGCAATTTTAGGTTCATGTATCATGGCAATTTTAGTTTATTGTTTTTTTTGACCTTGAAAACAGCAGGAGAGGCTCCTACTGTGATGCATTAAATCAAAACAAGGTTACATAGTATGTACATGCTCTTGAGGGAAAGCCCTCAAGAAGGAAAGGACAAGGTGTCAACTATGAGAAGCTAATACAAAGAGTGGGTGACTGAAAAGATCAAAGGAGGGGGCTCAATTACAAAGATAGGGCAAATAAAATTATGTAGTCCCAATGAGCTTTGTCCACTCTATATTTGAGCCAAAGAAGATCTGCCTTGGTTCTCTGTCTTCAAGCTGCAAAAGATGGTGGTATATGACTAAATATAAAGTTGTTCCTTTCCTTCCAGATATTCCAGGCCACAATCCCCACAAATTCAAAGAAAAGTTCCCTATTAAAAGACCTTTTGGCAGCTTGGATGGCTTCAATTCTGGAATGGTTCATGTTCCAAATGATCCCCACTTTCAACCAGCAAGAAGAGCTGAAGGGGCAAGTAAAGATTAGATGCTCAATAGTTTCTTTCACCCCATAGCTACAAAGGACGCAGTTGAACCCACCATTGATGTTAAAGTGTCGCCTCCTAAGCATATTTCTAGTATTCAATCTGTCAGCCAGCAAGAACCACATAAAGATCTTAAGTTTCATGTGAAGTTTTGACTTCCAAATCCATGCAAACGGAGGCAACGCCACAATGTCTTTATGACAGTGCACATATTTTTTTGGGGGGGGGGGAATACGTTTGCCCCCAGACATAGGTCCAAGAATCCACTGCATCCGAGAGGTTTAGGCCTTCCGGTTTAAAAGTAAGCACTGATTAAAGTTCCTCGAACGCTTCTGGCGAGAGGGGAATGTGGAACATGTCGGACCAATCATTACCTGCATAGAATTCTGCCATCGAGCAATCCTCATTGATGACAAACGAGAAGAGACATGCAAAATGATCTGCCAAAGGAACTTCATGCCATTTGTCATGCCACATGGCAAAATTTTTACCATCACCAACCAACGGAGAAGATATGCCTTTGAAAATCGGCATTAACTTGCAAATTTGCTTCCACCAAAAAGAACCACAAATCGGAGACGCGTGAGGAACAGAGTTCGAGTAGTAAGAATCCCATATGCGTCTTACCCATGGCAGGTCGGCCCTGTTGTAGAATTTATCAAGAAACTTGAGCAGGCGACCCTGATTCTGGACTTTGATATTGATAACACCAAGACCCCCATGCGCCTTGGGACAGCAAACTCTTTGCCATGCAACCAATGAGTTACAAGATTCACCTTGCTCATTTTTCTTCGTCCAAACAAATCTTCATCTCACCTTATCGAAGTATTGCAAAAAACTTGCGTTTAGCTGCATCGTGCACATAGCAAAGTTGATCATGGAAGTAGCAACAGAGTTGACCAAAGTTATCCTGGAAGCATGAAAAAGGAGAGAGCACATGCTTGACAATCTTCTCTCAACTCTATCCACAAGAGGCAATCAATCGGTCATAGACGGCTTAGTGGTGCCGAGAGGAAGACCAAGGTAAGTAAAAGGCATTTTACCTATCTTGCAATCAAACTCAGAAGCTAGATCAACAGCAGCAGATGAGTCTACATTAATTGGCACCAAAATAGACTTTTGAAAATTAATTTTCAGACCCGAAGAGAGAGCAAAATCTTGAAGGATGTGCTTAATATGGAGAAATTGCTCCTTACAAGCCGGAAGAATAATGATTGTGTCGTCGGCGTATTGGATGATGGGGAATTTACCCCGCCTCGGGATTGGCAGACTCAGATTGCCCTTAGCAAATTCATCATTAATCACATACTTGTAAGTGCATCTAGTGCCACCCCTAGTTGGTTTTGGAGTATTGACGACAAACCTAGTTGAGGGACTAATGTGTTTGTGAGAATTGCAGGATAACACAGGTAGAAGTCCCTCATGATTCGGTTTTACTATCAGAGATGACCCCTAAAAATGTATGAAGACATTGAAGTCAAAGGTGGTATATGAAGATATTCACATTGAAGACTATGACAAGAGAAGACACTACATGAAGCCTATGGAGCTCGAAGACTTAGATCTTTTGTAGTTCTTTTTCTTTTGTGTTGAGTCATAGGAACCACCGTACTATTAAGTGGGGTCTAAGAGAACCAGTCAGAATGACTGAAGTGATGCCTAAACCAAAAACCTATGTCTTCGAGTGAAGACAATGAGAGCGAATCTTGTCCAGAGTTAGACAAGTCAGCTTTGCTTGTAGCCCAAGTAAAGTTGCCGTGTGAGTTTGAAATCTGACCGTTGGGACACGTGTCAGTTCCTTAGTGACCCAGGGTCATTTCGGACAAATCAGGTCGGGTTGCCAAGTGGCTATAAATAGCCCACCCCCTACAACCATAAACGGTTGGCTGCTCAGATTGAGAGTACGGCTTTTGTCGTTTGAGAGCAACCCACCTCGAAGACTTTGAGAGAGAATTCCTTGCGAGGATAAAGCCCTAACCACCCAGAGCCAGAGAGAATTGGGCATCACTTAAGTCTTCTTGTCTGTGTGATCTGAAGACTTATTACACTTGAGGACTGTGCATCCTCCAGCCGGTTAGGCGTCGCGTTCTGAGCATCCAAGAGACATTGTGGATTGCCGGTGAACGAAGTCTGTGAAGGTTTGGGAGTCTACCTTGAAGACTTACCAGAGTGATTGGGCGAGGTCTATGTGACCTTAGCTCAAGGAGAATACGGTGAGGACTGGGTGTTCTAAGCTGCGTGTTCAGGACTGGGTGTCCGGGACTGTGTGTCCTAAGGTTTAAATACCTAGCCGCTCCAACCAGACGTACAGTTGTCACAGCAACTGGAACTGGTCCAACAAATCATTGTCTTCAACGAGTCACTGGTTTCATCTTCACTTCACTTTACTTACTGTTACTCCTTGTGAAGTCATTGTATGTTTGCTCTATCATTTGTCTTCACTGAGTGACTGCGTGTTCTGTTTGGCTTCACAATATCTTCCTACCTGATCCTTACTACCTAGCTGCTATTAGTCTTTGTGCTTTCACTTCATTGAATACTTGACTATGGTTTGCCTAGTGTAGCCTACCTTCCGCTGCATGGTAATAGGTTTCTTTTTATCGTTTGTCTTCAAAACTCCCATGTTCTGAAGACTTTCATAAAAATCGCCTATTCACCCCCCTCTAGTCGATATAATGCACTTTCAATTGGTATCAGAGCAAGGTGCTCCCTTGTTCTGTGTGATTCGGTTTACCACCTGGAGTTTTAGCTATGTCGACTGTAGGGATAATTAAAGTCTCCGCTGCATGCCCCGTCTTTGATGGAACTGAATATCCCTACTGGAAGAATAAGATGCGTATGCATCTTGAAGCCATTAACGTCGACCTATGGTATGTCGTCGAGAACGACGTTCCCAAGGCTGGAGAAGGTGTCACTGCTGCTGATGTCAAGAAATTCGTTCAACTGGACTCTACTGCCAAGAATATCATCTGTGGTCATCTGACCAAAGGACAGTATGGCCGTGTGAGTGCTTTGAAGACATCCAAGCTGGTCTGGGACTGGCTCTCCAAGGTCAATGAAGGCATCTCAACCCAGAGAGATCAGAGAATCAGTGTCCTTCGTAACCTCTTCAACCGCTTCAAGCGAAATGATAATGAGAATGTCCAGCACACATTTGACCGACTCACTGACATCACAAATGAGCTTCAAGCCCTCGGCGCCACTGAGATTACCAAACACGAAGTCGTCAAGACGCTGCTGAGATCACTTGATAGTTCGTTTGACATCCTGGCCCTGATGATTCAAGAACGTCCTGATTTCAAGACACTCGATCCATCTGACATACTTGAGAGGCTCAACACACATGAGTTTCAGCTTTCGGAGAAAAGAGAGATCTACGGTCCAAACTATGGGCGAACTCGTGCCTTGAAGGCAAAAGCTGTCTCCTCATCTGAAGAAGAATCTGACAGCAGTTCTGATGAACCTGAAGACATTGGAAGGGAACTTGCTATGCTTGTCAAGAAGTTCCAAAAATTCACCAAGAAGAAAGGCTTCAGAAAGTCTTCCCGATCAAGTTCAAGGAATGATGAAGCTCCTGCTCATGACTACAAGAAGAAAACATGTCACAAGTGCAAGAAACTTGACCACTTCATCTCTGAGTGTCCACAGTGGGACAATGAGAACAAAAAGAAGAAGAAGAGCAAGGAATATGACTCTAATGACAAGAAGAAGAAGAAGAAATACTCAAAGTCTTCTTCCAAGTCTTCCTCAAAGTCTTCATCACACAAGAAGAGCTCATCTGGCAAGGCACGTGCATTTGTTGGCAAGGAAATGGATTCAGAGGAGGAGTCTGCTTCTGAGGAGGCGGAGGTGGAGTCTGAGGAGGAATCCGACTCAGGCGTCGCAAGTCTGGCTACAACATACGTTGCCAAGTCCATCTTCAACACTGAAGACAATGACCTCATCACCGACACCGATGCAAATGACAAGGACTACTCCGCGTCTACCTACTGCTTCATGGCACGCGGTGCCAAGGTAAACACACGCACTACTCACTATCAAACATCCAGTGACGATGACTCTGATTGTGGTTCAAAACCTAGCTACAAAACACTTGCTAAAATTGCAACTGAACAACAGAAAGCTATGGAACATATTCAAAAACTGTTAGACAGAAGCGATGATCTGTTAGGTGCTGAAATGACTCGATCTGAATCCTTAATTGAAGACATAAAAAATCTTCACGTTAAGTATCAGGAACTTGAAAGTCGTCATGAAACTCTCTCAACAACTCATGAAAAGCTTTCCTATGATTATCTTCAAAGGAAGCAAGATCTTGAGAAATTGAGAGCGGTTCATGAAGATCTTCAAATGTAAAACGAGTCACTTCGCGCCAAACAGATCAGTCCCGCTCAGGAAGGATTGGAACCACCATGTCTTAAATGCATTGAGCGTGATAATTCTACTTCTGTTGCTGAATGTTCTACTGCTACTGCTGTTGCAATATCTTCAACTGTTGATGCGGTAACTAACCCCTCTGCTGAGGATACCACCGCTATTGCTGATGAGAATGCTAGGTTGAAGACATTGCTTGAAACAGGGATGTACAAAAGTCTTCAAGGGCATCAGACACTATGTGATGTCCTCAAAAAGCAGATTCTGAATTGAAACCCTAGGAAAGAGGGTGTTGGGTTCGTAAGGAAAATGAATGCAGATGGCTCTTACTGGAAACCTGAGCAGTACCCCAAAACCATGTGGGTTGCTGCAAAGGAACCTTCAGCAGATCCATCCAATCTAACTGGCTTCACTTGTGCTAACCCCATTATCATTGATGAATCCTTTGATGCAAACTATATACTGTTTAAGAATCAGAATGGTGAAGTGTTTGCCAGGTACATTGGTACTAACTGCAGGAATGGACCGCCTATGAAGAAGATCTGGGTTCCGAAAAGGTGTCTTGAAAATCTTCCTGTGAATGTCTTCATGACACCTCATTTGAAGAAGACAAACCTCAAACCAAAGGCTTCATACGGTCCAAAGGCTTCATACAAACAGAGGACTCACCTGAGTCGCACTAACGCAAATGTTTTGCAGGGAAACCATACTCAGGCATATGAATATGAGAGCGGTTCATCAAACCGCCATGTTCATAAGACCAAGAACTATTCTGCTTATTCTTATGAGTACTATTGTCCGCCTGCAAGACTGTTTGCTAAGGCTTCAAAGCCAAAATTCTCAGATGCTGCACTTAGACTTATTGCTTCTAAGACACCCTTGAAAATGTGGGTGGTTAAGAAGGCTTAACTCTCTTTTGCAGGGAAAGGTCTCCAGCAGAAAACCTAAATCGTCTGACGCTATTGCTGGGGACCTTAAACATCTTGTAGGGCGCAAGATCAAATGCCCAAATGGTCTTACTATGTACTTCGTACCTGAATCGCTTGCTACTCTCCCTATTAGTCCTAACCTGGATCTAACCTTTCATAACCCACTGGTTCGTCAAATGTTTTCACTTCACAATGCTCTTGGTGAAGCCTATCCCCCTAACTGCACTGTAGGATACGACACCAGCGTCTTCAGAATGGATTATTGACAGTGGGTGTACAAATCACATGACTGGCAAAAGAAGTCTTCTTATGGACTCAACCTTACGTCCATCCGACAAGAGCCACATCACATTTGCTGACACTGGTAAAAGTAAGGTATTGGGTCTAGGTAGAGTTGCAATCTCAAGGGATCAACACATGGATAAAGTCATGCTTGTTGAATCCCTTGGCTTCAACTTAATGTCTGTCTCAATGCTTTGCGATTTGAACATGATCGTAATGTTTGGAAAATATCGTTGCCTTGTACTAATGGAATCTGACAAGTCTCTAGTGTTTGAAGGGTATCGAAAAGATGATTTGTACGTGGTAGATTTCTCAGCAGGGCCACAGCTTGCAGTATGTCTTCTAGCAAAGGCTTCAGAATGCTGGCTCTGGCATCGGAGGCTTGGACATGCTGGCATGAGGAACCTCCACACCCTTGCGAAGAAAAAGCATGTCATAGGCATCGAGGGCGTCAAGTTCAAGAAAGACCACTTATGCGGTGCCTGTGAAGCAGGGAAAATGACAAGGGCCAAACATCCCTCGAAGACAATCATGACTACTACTCAACCCTTCGAACTGCTTCACATGGATCTTTTCGGTCCCACTCATTACTCAACTCTAACTACTACTGCTTTCCTCTATGGCTTCGTTATTGTTGATGATTATTCTAGATATACTTGGGTGCACATAATCCTTTACAAGGCTGAAGTGCAGGATGTCTTCAGACGCTTCGCCAATCGAGCTATGAACAATTTTGGCGCCAAGATAAAGCACATCAGAAGTGACAATGGCACTGAATTCAAGAACACTGGCCTTGATACATATCTTGATACCTTGGGCATCACACATGAATTCTCAGCCCCGTACACGCCACAGCAGAATGGCGTCGTCGAACGCAAGAACAGAACACTAATTGAGATGGCCAGAACGATGCTAGATGAATACAAGACCCCAAGAAAATTCTGGCCCGAAGCCATTGATACTGCATGTCATACAATCAATCGTGTTTATCTTCACAAGCTACTGAACAAGACATCTTATGAGCTCCTTACTGGCAAAAAGCCAAATGTCAATTACTTCAGAGTATTTGGCGCAAGGTGCTGGATCAAGGACCCACATCACACCTCAAAATTTGCACCAAAAGCACATGAGGATTTTATGCTTGGATATGGAAAGGATTCGCACTCCTACAGAGTCTTCAATCTCTTTCATTACAAAGTGGTTGAAACAGTGGATGTGCGGTTCGATGAGACCAACGGTTCACAAAGAGAGCAGCTGCCAAGTGTGCTAGATGAAGTTCCATCCAGTGAATCAATCAAGCTAATGGGAACTGGAGAAATTATACCTTCTGAAGCTCATCCTGAAGAAGAACTTATCATTTCAGCACCTGATCAACATGAAGACAATGCTCAGCCTGAAGATATTCCTTCCAACAACGACAATGAACAGCAAGAGCAAAGTCTTCGCCCTGTACATCCTCGCGTTGCCAATGAAGTGCAGATTGAAAGAATAATTGATAGCATCAATGCACCTGGTCCACTCACTCGTTCAAGGGCAACTCAGCTAGCAAATTTCTGTGGGCACTTCGCATTCGTCTCAATATCATAACCCAAGAAAGTTGAAGAAGCCTTCATGGAACCTGAATGGATTCAAGCTATGCAAGAAGAGCTTCAACAGTTTGAGCTGAATAATGTGTGGGAACTGGTTAAGCGTCCTGATCCACGGAAGCACAATATAATAGGCACCAAATGGATATACCGCAACAAGCAAGATGAGCATGGTCAAGTTGTCAAAAACAAAGCTCGTCTCGTTGCTCAAGGATATACTCAAGTGGAAGGCATTGACTTCGATGAAACATTTGCTCCTGTGGCTAGACTTGAAGCCATACGCATACTGCTGGCATATGCAAATCATCATAACATACTTCTATATCAAATGGACGTGAAGAGTGCCTTTCTCAATGGCAAGATTGAAGAAGAAGTGTATGTTGCGCAACCGCCTGGCTTTGAAAATTCAAAACATCCTGACATGGTATACAAGCTCAACAAGGCACTGTATGGCCTCAAACAAGCCCCTAGGGCCTGGTATGACACACTCAAATACTTCCTGAAGAGCAAAGGCTTCATACCTGGTTCCCTAGATCCCACTCTTTTCACGAAGACATATTATGGTGAACTATTTGTGTGCCAAATATATGTGGATGACATTATCTTCGGCTGCACCAATCAGAAGAACAGTGAAGAGTTTGGATATATGATGCAAGAGCAATATCAGATGTCCATGATGGGGGGGCTGAAGTTCTTCCTTGGTCTTCAAATACGACAACAACGCAATGGCATCTTCATTTCTCAAGAAAAGTATCTCAAAGATTGCCTGAAGAAGTTCGGTATGCAAGACTGCAAAGGCTTCACAACACCAATGCCAGCCAAACATCATCTGAGTCCTGACGACAATGGTAAAGAGTTCGATCAAAAGGTATACCGCTCCATGATTGGTTCTTTACTTTATCTATGTGCATCTAGGCCAGATATTATGCTTAGTGTTTGCATGTGTGCTCGATTTCAAGCGGCACCAAAGGAGTCGCATCACTTAGCTGTGAAGCGAATTCTTCGATATTTGGCTCACACCCCAACTCTAGGATTATGGTATCCAAAGGGCTCAGAGTTTGATCTGGTTGGATTCTCGGATGCTGATTATGCTGGTGACAAAGTTGATCGCAAGTCTACATCAGGCACATGTCACTTTCTGGGACGATCACTTGTATGTTGGTCTTCAAAGAAGCAGAACTGTGTATCTCTCTCCACTGCTGAATCTGAATACATTGCTGCTGGATCTTGCTGCGCTCAGCTTCTGTGGATGAAGCAAACACTCAAGGACTATGGCATTCATCTGAAGCAAGTGCCACTTTACTGCGACAACGAAAGCGCCATCAAGATTGCTAACAACCCAGTTCAGCACTCGAAGACAAAACACATTGAAATTCGTCATCACTTTCTCAGAGATCATGTTGTGAAGGAAGACATTGATATCATACACGTAAACACTGAAGAGCAATTAGCAGATATCTTCACCAAGCCCTTGGATGAGAAGAGGTTTTGCAAGTTACGGTGTGAACTAAATATCCTGGAATCCTCAAATGTCCTGTGATCAGGCACACATCCTAACCCTTATGCATATTGATGACTTAGATGTGCAACACACGAAGTGAAGTATATCTTCAATCAATGAAGACATACATTCTAAGTGTGAATACATTAATGTGGAATTTGACTTCGGAGCGCCACGATAATTGTGCGCCGTGTCTGGGTCTAATACTTCCTATACGGTGGGTAACGCCACCACCAAACGTTCTATTTTGAAGTGTTTCACTCATGGCGTTACCTTGCAATGTCTTCACATTTGGTTTGGCTTCGAACTCAACATATTTTCATGATTATCTTCACTATGTTGATTATAGATATATATATATGCTAGTGTTCTGTCCTCTACAGCATTCACTTATAGCTATGTCTTCGTGTTGAATCTTTTGAACTAAGTGAATGTGATCGGACCCCCACTTCTCTATGCTTTCTATCTCAAACTCTATCTCTCCAAGTCATATGCATTCTATTGAAACTGTCGAATGTCTTCTCTGCGTCCTTGTCAGCAGAAGATACAGAGACAACCATTAAGTCCGTTTTCAATGCTCATTCCTCCACATGAAATCCGGAGAAGTAGGAACGACCACCCGACAATCCAGGCGTGCGTGGGACGTGGAACAAACCCCAAAATTCCGCATACTGGCCACGTGTTCCTCAGATGCGAATCGCCAGGGGCACCTGTGTAATAGCATAGTGTCGCCCCTGTGCCTATAAATACACACTCACAACGGTAATTATCTCTTCTTCCACCCTCGCACGAACCCTAGCGCCACCGCTAGCTCTCGACGACGCCGGCGACGAAGCGCTTCGCTGCCGCAACTTCTCCGACGCCGTCTTCACGCCGACCGCGGACATCGTCCTCTCCGCCATCGCCGTAGGTGTCCTCCGTCGCCAAGTTAGGGCACGGAAGAGTGAACTGCTCGGCCTCATCTCCCACTCCGTCTAGCAGTTCTCAGTGTGGTAAATAAAACTCCCTTTTTACAGCACCGTTGATCCTATTGATCTGTCACTTTCTACCACAAGCAGTTTCTGTTCACATAAGCTAAATCTCTCTCATACTGCATCTCATAACATGCCTAGTATATTCACTTGTGCTTCACAAAGTAGTTAGATTCCTCACTTGTACTAATCTGTGGATTCGTACAAATCTGGAACCAACTTCTTATCTATGAGTGAATGTCTTCGCACGATGAGGTCAATGTCTTCTAAACTGATTTATCTTCAAAATCTTCTGAGAATGCATATGACCTCTTCTCCTTCCCTCGCACCTTAATGCTATCACAGGTACATGTCCGTGGGAGAATCCTTTGGTTCTCATAGTCTGCATTCATTTGCAGAATTCTTACAGCATCACATAAATTCTCCTAAAGCCAGTTCCTGTTGGTCCAGCAAGAGAAAGCCGTTGAAGCCTTTGAACGTCTTGAAGCCTTTCAAGTTAAAGTTTATGGCTTCAGAGAAAGCAGCAAGGAAGGGGGGCAGACAACGTTGTGGTGGAACATCCAGAGATCTGCCTGATGAACTCGCAGAAATGTTAAGACAGATCCTGAAGAGGATTATAGTCAGCGCAAGACCCGTATCTAATGGATTCGACGCTATTGGGCAGAACAATGGTTCAAATACCGCTTCACAACCCAAGAGTATGCTGAGAAAAGTGCCATGAAAAGACCGTGGGGAGACATCTTATACAAGAACCTTCTACCCAAGTCCAGAGATGAAGCTATTGCCCAAAGCTTCTATCCATGCATGGTCCGTGGGCCACAGCCTGATGATGCACATCCGTCGTCACTACTCTGGTGTCATGACGACAATCTGTTCAAGCGAAACTTCCAGTTTGCCCAAAACTCAGTGAAGCAGAACAAGAAGAAATTTGGGTTAGACTTCAACCCTGGTCCCTCAGCACCAAGGGCAGATGGCATACGAGAAGCAGAACCCAATGTCATCGGTCCGTATGCCAACCTTGAAGGCCTCATCACCTACATCTTGGTTCAAGGGACTGCAGTGAATGAGCCTGCAGCTGACACTGAGTCCGATGACGCGCCTGCAGTGCCGAAGCCAAAGCAGTTGAAGAAGTCAAAAGCTTCAAAGCCGGCCCCTTCACCAAAAATCTCAAAGGCGAAGCCATTGGCGACTGCACCTCCTGAAGACAGTGTGCAGTCCGAAGACTTATCACGCGTCTCAAGGCACCAGAAGGCCAAGATGCCTCTGTCTCACACTGGCAAAGAGCTCAGAGCTGCTGCCATTCTGAGCAACGATGACATTGATCTGTCAAGTGATGAAGATCTTGCAGATGACGCTCTTGAGCAACTCATCAAGAGCAAAGAAGAAGCAGAAATCTTCAATGATCTGCCTCTCTTTGATGTCACCATCATCCACAACTTCATTGACGAGTGGTTTGACATGCCAAACATCAGCTTTGAAGATCTGCAGCTACCCATTGGCCTCAGTGTCGCCTTCCAAGGCGCCATTGCTTCAGAACTTGCTATTGCCCAACGCATTGTTGAGCTGAAGCAGAAAATTGACTATGAAAAGGCTCAGTTCAAGAAGCATATGGCCAAGCTCAGCGTGCAAGAAGTGAAGAACTTCAAGACAATGATGCACGAGCTCAAGGAAGCCTTTGTGAAGAAGCATGCAGAAGCTCAGGGTTCACGTGAGCGCATGAAGACTCTGGCTGACAGATGTGTGCAAGCCTATAATGAGGCTGAGAAGCGCAAAGCACTTGGGCGTCCTGGCATCGACCCCAGGATGGCCGCAAAGAAAAATAAGAAGCCTGCTACGGCTGAATCTGATGCACCAAGGCAAGAAGCAGTTCCGATTGTCTTCCCAACAAGAATGACTGGCTCGAAGCCAAAGAGCCGGTCAACAGCTTCAGAGCTCAAGAAGACAAGAACGGCTGAGGCTGAAGCCAGGAAGAGGAAACACTCTGAAGCCTCTCCTACTGCCCCCACCAAGAAAAAGAGAAAGACCAAGAAAGCTCGGGCTGCTCCCACAGAGCCCTTGATAGTTGAACCCATTTCTATGGTTCGTCCTGACGCAGAACGTCAATTGACAGTTCATGAGCCTGCTTCCACAGAGGCTCCTGAAGCTGAAGACATTCCAGCAGCTGATCCCATCGCTGCTGAAGACATTGGTCATCATGAAAATGTAGAAGATGATGCAGTCCTTCCTCAGTTTGAAAACAGCGAACTCATCAGCATTGGGCGTCCACTGACGCCACTTGCACAGGATGCTTCATGGGAAGATCGCCCACAAGAGGAAGAAGACTATGAGGCCCAGCCCACTCCAACTCCACAGGCGTCGTCTGCGTTCCGCAGGCTTCACAGAGGTCCAAGGCCTCAAGTCTCTGCTGAAGACATTCCGGCTGCATCAGCCGCAGAAGAAGAAGTACCACAAGATCCCACTCCCTTGTTCCACCAAGAAGCAGTTCTCCAGGAGAACATGCCTGTGACCGACCCTCCAGCTAGTCAAGTGGAGGATGAAAATCCTGAGGCTACCACAACCATCAACGAAGCTAATGTGGAGCCCTCCCCAGCAAAAGCTTCAGAAGACAGCGAAGCCACTGATCCCGCCACTTCTGTTCCTGAGTCTGCTGCCGGTCCCCAATTCAACTATCATGTTGAGCACAGGCCTCAGGTCCAGAAGCCAATCCCAAGACTGCCAAGGTTTCCAGGTCCTGCATCAGCACCTGGCTCCTTCAACATCAATGGCTTCAGGGCAGACAACACGTTCTTCGATAGCTCCAGGAACCCCTACTCAAGGAAAAGGATATCATCTGATCGGTTCTGGAGCTATCCTCAGCGAAGCTACTACTCTTGCATTCTTTACAACCAAGGTCGCATCTTCCCACACAAGCGCCTTGACGTTGAAGCTATAGCTGGTCTGCCCTGTCTAGAAGAAGCGTTGGATTGCTTCAAGCAAGTGGGTCTGCTGCAGTTTATTACTGATGAAGAGCATTGGAATGAAGAGCTGCTGCTACAATTCTATGCCACACTTCACATCAAAGGGTATAGCAGAGATCCGAAGACTTGGGTCCTGGAGTGGATGACTGGCAACGTTCATCACGAAGCCAATGCATTTGACATCATTGAGCTCACTGGCTTGCCCACTCCTGGCGATCTCTTCGAGCAAGGCTGTTAGCTGCATGCTGAAGCTATTGAGAGCATCTTTCAGCGGCCAGAACCTAATATGAGTCAAATGCTCAGCATGATGAAGCCATTGCCTCAAGATGATGCGTATCCCACAGAGTTCTTCGTTGAAGACCTTGAGTACCTGCCCAGAACCATCTATCACATCATCAGACGAACTCTCTGGCCTATCAAAGGGCACTCTCCAAATGCCAAGCTTCAGGGTGCAATGAAGACTTTGGTCTTCTATATACTTCATGGCAAATGCTTCAATGCACATGACTTCTTCATACGCCAACTTGCTGCATCAGGCATTGATCTGTTTGGTTTGAAGTTCTACGCCCCTTGGGTCATGCGGCAGATCAAGCTACACTCCGCCATCTCTTATCAGCCCTCAGCCCGCAACCATCGGATCTTCTTGCCTGACGTGGACATGTCTACTAAAGCCATATATTCTGAGCCTGCCAAGCAACCTCTAAGTCTTTAGAATGCAGAACATCAGAGTTTTACTCAGAACGTTGAAGGCGTTGAAGCAGTTTCTCGGGTGTATCCTTTGGCTGGCACTACACGTGCACCACACCCTGCTTCAACTGAAGCCACTGACAGTGCCACTGCTTCAAGACCCAAGAAGCGCACTCGTGTTCACAACGACTGAGAGCTTCTTGTGGCCCTACATCAGAAACAAGATAGGCATCATGACTGGCTGAAGCGTCAGATGAAAATCCTCTTGGTGGATGTTAATCGCACTCGAAATCTTGCCACCAAGAATGCTTTCGTTGCCCATGAAACCTATCGCCGCACATGGAAAGGGCTAACGCTGATGCTTTCTGAAGCTGATCTTCAAGAGGATGGCTTCACCGAGAGATTCAAGTTTGACTCCACACCTCCTTGAAGGGCTGTGCTGCTGGGAACTCCATCCCTTGAAGACTCTAAGTTCTCTTCCTCTGCTGCCACAGTCACTGCCAGAATTATTGAGGAAGAAGACGATGCTACTTCACCGCCACCTGCTTCAGCACCTCCAAGCTCTTCTGCACCGCCAAACAACACCAACAACCCTGCTACTTCACCTACTCCTCATGGGAATGAGTAGAGGCTCTATGTCTTCAAACCTTTTTGGTCATTACTGACAAAAGGGGGAGAAGCATATGAGATTGATAGTCTTCAAGCGGGTCCATATGGGCGGGTGCCTTATATTTTGCTTCGTGCTTACAACTCTCATTTTTTTGCTACATTTGGTTCTTATGAGTTGTAACACTTAAACTAGATGGTCGTCTGCTACTTATTCGCCACCTTGTTTTGCGAAGATAAATTCCGCATGTGCGACGATAAATTCCGCACTTATCTCATTCTGCAGACGTCCATTTTCCATTATGCATGGCATTATCTTCATATACTTTCACATGCATAGTGGATTGTCATCATAAGTTGAAGTGGATCTCCACAAGTACCACCTGCCATGTGCATTTGCATTCCAAAAGCAAATTAACTTATATGCACATATTCAGGGGGAGCCCTTGCAACTTATGAAGACAATTCCTTATCCTTTACAGTTTCACAGATTATATTCCCCGTTGAAAACTTCAACTAGTTTGTCATCAATCACCAAAAAGGGGGAGATTGTAAGTGCATCTAGTGCCACCCCTAGTTGGTTTTGGAGTATTGACGACAAACCTAGTTGAGGGACTAACGTGTTTGTGAGAATTGCAGGATAACACAGGTAGAAGTCCCTCATGATTCGGTTTTACTACCAGAGATGACCCCTAAAAATGTATGAAGACATTGAAGTCAAAGGTGGTATATGAAGATATTCACATTGAAGACTATGACAAGAGAAGACACTATATGAAGCCTATGGAGCTCGAAGACTTAGATCTTTCGTAGTTATTTTTCTTTTGTGTTGAGTCATAGGAACCACCATACTGTTAAGTGGGGTCTAAGAGAACCAGTCAGAATGACTGAAGTGATGCCTAAACCAAAAACCTATGTCTTCGAGTGAAGACAATGAGAGCGAATCTTGTCCAGAGTCAGACAAGTCAGCTTTGCTTGTAGCCCAAGTAAAGTTGCCGTGTGAGTTTGAAATCTGACCGTTGGGACACGTGTCAGTTCCTTAGTAACCTAGGGTCATTTCGGACAAATCAGGTCGGGTTGCCAAGTGGCTATAAATAGCCCACCCCCTACAACCATAAACGGTTGGCTGCTCAGATTGAGAGTACGGCTTTTGTCGTTTGAGAGCAACCCACCTCGAAGCCTTTGAGAGAGAATTCCTTGCGAGGATAAAGCCCTAACCACCCAGAGCCAGAGAGAATTGGGCATCACTTAAGTCTTCTTGTCTGTGTGATCTGAAGACTTATTACACTTGAGGACTGTGCATCCTCCAGCCGGTTAGGCGTCGCGTTCTGAGCATCCAAGAGACATTGTGGATTGCCGGTGAACGAAGTCTGTGAAGGTTTGGGAGTCTACCTTGAAGACTTACCAGAGTGATTGGGCGAGGTCTATGTGACCTTAGCTCAAGGAGAATACGGTGAGGACTGGGTGTCCTGAGCTGCGTGTTCAGGACTGGGTGTCCGGGACTGTGTGTCCTATGGTTTAAATACCTAGCCGCTCCAACCAGACGTACAGTTGTCACAGCAACTGGAACTAGTCCAACAAATCATTGTCTTCAACGAGTCACTGGTTTCATCTTCACTTCACTTTACTTACTGTTACTCCTTGTGAAGTCATTGTATGTTTGCTCTATCATTTGTCTTCACTGAGTGACTGCGTGTTCTGTTTGGCTTCACAATATCTTCCTACCTGATCCTTACTACCTAGCTGCTATTAGTCTTTGTGCTTTCACTTCATTGAATACTTGACTATGGTTTGCCTAGTGTAGCCTACCTTCCGCTGCATGGTAATAGGTTTCTTTTTATCGCTTGTCTTCAAAACTCCCATGTTCTGAAGACTTTCATAAAAATCGCCTATTCACCCCCCCTCTAGTCGATATAACGCACTTTCAATACTGCAATAACTCCACCGCTAAGACAAATAGTAAAGGCGACACTGGGTCCCCTTGACGAACACCTCTTTTGCACTGAAAGGAATTACCTGGAATAGAGTTCAACAGCACCAAGGAATGGCGAGAGCCCAATAATAATTTGATCCAATGAATCCATCTGTTATCAAACCCCAACTTTTCCATCATAGGAAAAAACACATCGTGCTCCACCAAATCAAAGGCTTTTTCAAAATCTAGCTTGAGGAGAACAATTTCTCTGCCAGAATGCTCGCATTGATGAATATATTCAAAAGTCCAAGCTAAACAGTCCTGAATGGATTTACCTTTAATAAATCTGTACTGATTCTCATGAATGATTTTGAGGATAACTTTCTGAAGGCGATCGGCTAGCAACTTTGTCAACAATTTGAGGCAACAATTGAGAAGCGAAATGGGACAAAAATCATTCACGGTGGTAGGGTTTAGCTTTTTAGGTATGAGGGTGATTAAGGACGAGTTGAGACAGTCCAAAAAATATTGCCTTCCCAAAAGCTCTGACAAAGATCATAAAAATCAAACTTGATTATCTCCCAGCAAGATTTCAAAAAACACCCATTAAAACCATCTGGTCTCGGGGCTTTGTCAACAGGAAGATGCTTAACTACCTTATCGATTTCGTCATGAGAGAAAGGTCGAGAAAGGTTAGTAAGATCAACATTGGCTGAGACAAGAACATCCAGATTGAACTTCATCTCAAGTGGAACCGAAACCCCCAACCTATCTCTAAACGCATGAAAAAGAGCAGCAGCTTTACTGTCATGATCTTCCAACACCACCCCATTATCAAGAGTCAGAGCAGCAATAGAATTATATCTTTGTCTTTCCGTGGCCATTCTTTGGAAGAACTTAGTATTTTTCATCCACATACTTGATATAACAAATAGTACATCTTTTGCGACGGTATTGCTTCTTGTAATCATGGAGACGGATAATGTGGGCTTTGAGAATTTGCCTAAAATTCCATTCATGAAGAACTAACTGACGTTCTTCCTCAATGCCGTCCAAAAGTTTCAGTGCTTTTTCTGAGTTTTCAAGCAGAAAGAGAGACGCGAGAGGGCCTTACTCCACTGACGCAGGGCGTGAGCAAGCGCTTTTAGTTTGCCATTAATTCTTTTAGTTGGATCAGCACACTGTAATGGAGACACCCACGAGTTCATGACCACCTCTTTGAAACCCGGGTGGGATACCCAAAAGTTTTCAAAGCGGAATAATTTGGATCTTGTGAAATTGGATTGAATAGAGAAGAGGCAAGGAACATGGTTTGAAACTGGTCGCAAGTGCTCTTACCGTAGTATTTGTTGGAAATATGCCCTAGAGGCAATAATAAAATGGTTATTATTATATTTACTTATTCATGATAATTGTCTATTGTTCATGCTATAATTGTGTTATCCAGAAATCGTAATACATGTGTGAATACATAGACCACAACATGTCCCTAGTGAGCCTCTAGTTGACTAGCTCGTTGATCAATAGATGGTTACAGTTTCCTGACCATGGGCATTGGATGTCATTGATAACAGGATCACATCATTAGGAGAATGATGTGATGGACAAGAACCAATCCTAAGCATAGCGCAAGATCGTGTAGTTCGTCTGCTAAAGCTTTTCTAATGTCAAGTATCTTTTCCTTAGACCATGAGATTGTGCAACTCCCGGATACTGTAGGAATACTTTGGGTGTGCCAAACGTCACAACGTAACTGGGTGAATATAAAGGTGCACTATGGGTATCTCCGAAAGTGTCTGTTGGGTTGGCACGAATCGAGACTGGGATTTGTCACTCCGTATGATGGAGATGTATCTCTGGGCCCAGTCGGTAAGACATCATCGTAATGAGCTCAATGTGAATAAGGGTTGGTCACGGGATGATGTGTTAGGAACGAGTGAAGTGACTTGCCGGTAACGAGATTGAACGAGGTATTGGGATACCGACGATCGAATCTCGGGCAAGTAACGTACCGATTGACAAAGGGAATTGTATACGGGATTGCTTGAATCCTCGACGTCGTGGTTCATCCGATGAGATCATCGTGGAACATGTGGGAGCCAACATGGGTATCCAGATCCCGCTGTTGGTTATTGGCCGGAGAGTTGTCTCGGTCATGTCTGCATGGTTCCCGAACCCAAAGGGTCTACACACTTAAGGTTCGATGACGCTAGGGTTATTAGGAAGACTTGTATGTGATTACCGAATGTTGTTCGGAGTCCCGAATGAGATCCCGGACGTCACGAGGAGTTCCGGAATGGTCCGGAGGTAAAGATTTATATATAGGAAGTTGTCATACGGTCACCGGAAAGGTTCGGGGGCATATCGGTATTGTACCGGGGCCACCGGAGGGGTTCCGGAGGTCCACCGGGAGGGGCCACCTCTCTCGGAGGGCCTCATGGGCCGTAGAGGAAAGGGAACCAGCCCCAAGTGGGCTGGGCGCATCCCCCCTTGGGCCCATGCGCCTAGGGTTGGGGGGGAAACACTAGAAGGGGCGCCCCCCTTGCTTAGGGGCCAAGCCACCCCCTTTGGCCACCGCCCCCCCTCTAGATCTCATCTAGAGGGGGCCGGCCCCCTTCCTCCTTCCCCTATAAATAGAGGGGCAAGGGGAGGTCTGCACACGACATCAAAGGCGCAGCCCCTCCCCTTCCCAACACCTCTCCTCCTCCGTTAAGAGCTTGGCGAAGCCCTGCCGGAGTACTACCGCTCCACCACCACTACGCCGTCGTGCTGCTGTTGGAGCTCTCTTCCTCAACCTCTCCCTCCTCCTTGCTGGATAAAGGCACGGGAGACGTCTCCGTTCCGTACGTGTGTTGAACGCGGAGGTGCCGTCCGTTCGGCGCTAGGATCATCGGTTATTTGGATCACGACGAGTATGACTCCATCAACCCCGTTCTCTTGAACGCTTCCACTCGCGATCTACAAGGGTATGTAGATACACTCCTCTCCCTGTCGTTGCTAGATGACTCCATAGATTGATCTTGGTGATGCGTAGAAAATTTTAAATTTCTGCTACGATCCCCAACAGTGGCATCATGAGCTAGGTCTATGCGTAGTTTCTATGCACGAGTAGAACACAAGTTGTTGTGGGCGTCGATTTTGTCAATTTACTTGCCGTTACTAGTCTTATCTTGATTCAGCGGCATCGTGGGATGAAGCGGCCCGTGAAGGAAATATGCCCTAGAGGCAATAATAAAGTTATTATTTATTTCCTTATATCATGATAAATGTTTATTATTCATGCTAGAATTGTATTAACCGGAAACATAATACATGTGTGAATACATAGACAAACAGAGTGTCACTAGTATGCCTCTACTTGACTAGCTCGTTAATCAAAGATGGTTATGTTTCCTAACCATAAACAAAGAGTTGTTATTTGATTAACGGGATCACATCATTAGGAGAATGATGTGATTGACATGACCCATTCCATTAGCTTAGCACCCGATCGTTTAGTATGTTGCTATTGCTTTCTTCATGACTTATACATGTTCCTATGACTATGAGATTATGCAACTCCCGTTTGCCGGAGGAACACTTTGTGTGCTACCAAACGTCACAACGTAACTGGGTGATTATAAAGGAGCTCTACAGGTGTCTCCAAAGGTACATGTTGGGTTGGCGTATTTCGAGATTAGGATTTGTCACTCCGATTGTCGGAGAGGTATCTCTGGGCCCTCTCGGTAGTGCACATCACATAAGCCTTGCAAGCATTGCAATTAATGAGTTAGTTGTGAGATGATGTATTATGGAACGAGTAAAGAGACTTGCCGGTAACGAGATTGAACTAGGTATTAAGATACCGACGATCGAATCTCGGGCAAGTAACATACCGATGACAAAGGGAACACCGTATGTTGTTATGCGGTCTGACCGATAAAGATCTTCATAGAATATGTGGGAGCCAATATGAGCATCCAGGTTCCGCTATTGGTTATTGACTAGAGACATGTCTCGGTCATGTCTACATTGTTCTCGAACCCGTAAGGTCCGCACGCTTAAGGTTTCGATGATAGTTATATTATGAGTTTATAAGTTTTGATGTACCAAAGGAGTTCGGAGTCCCGGATGAGATCGGGGACATGACGAGGAGTCTCGAAATGGTCGAGATGTAAAGATCGATATATTGGACGACTATATTTTGACATCGAAAAGGTTCCGAGTGATTCGGGTATTTTCGGAGGTACCGGGGAGTTACGGGAATACGAGGAAGAAGCAATGGGCCTTAGTGGGAAGGACCAGGAGGTGGCGCGTGTTGGGGAACGTTGTAGAAAACAAAAAAATTTCCTACGTTTCACCAAGATCAATCTATGGAGTCAACTACCAACGAGAGGAGAGTGCATCTACATACCCTTGTAGATCGCGAGCGGAAGCGTTCAAGAGAACGGGGATGATGGAGTCGTACTCGCCGTGATCCAAATCACCGATGACCAAGTGCCGAGCGGACGGCACCTCCGAGTTCAACACACGTACAGAGCGGATGACGTCTCCTACTTCTTGATCCAGCAAGGGGGAAGGAGAGGTTGATGAAGATCCAGCAGCACGACGGCGTGGTGGTGGATGCAACAGTGATCGCAGTAGGGCTTCGCCAAGCTTCTGCGAGAGGGAGAGGTGTAGCAGGGGAGAGGGAGGTTCCAAGACTTGAGGTGTGGCTGCCCTCCCTCCCCCTTTATATAGGCCCCCTAGGGGGGTGCGCCGGCCCTAGGAGATGGGATCTCCTAGGGGGGCGGCGGCCAAGGGGTGGAGTACCCCCCAAGGCAAGTGGAGCCGCCCCCTCCCCTAGGGTTCCCAACCCTAGGCGCATGGGGGGCCTAAGGGGGGGCACACCAGCCCACTATGGGCTGGTTCCCCTCCCCACTTCAGCCCATGGGGCCCTCCGGGATGGGTGGCCCCACCCGGTGGACCCCCGGGACCCATCCGGTGGTCCCGGTACAATACCGGTGACCCCGAAACTTTCCCGATGGCCGAAGCTACACTTCCTATATATAATTCTTCACCTCCGGACAATTCCAGAACTCCTCGTGACGTCCAGGATCTCATCTGGGACTCCGAACAACTTTCGGATTACTGCATACTCATATCTATACAACCCTAGCGTCACCGAACCTTAAGTGTGTAGACCCTACGGGTTCGGGAGACAAGCAGACATGACCGAGACGACTCTCTGGTCAATAACCAACAGCGGGATCTGGATACCCATGTTGGCTCCTACATGCTCCTTGATGATCTCATCGGATGAACCACGATGTCGAGGACCTAATCAATCCCGTACTCAATTCCCTTTGTCAATCGGTACGTTACTTGCCCGAGACTCGATCGTCGGTATCCCAATACCTTGTTCAGTCTCGTTACCGGCAAGTCACTTTACTCATACCGTAATGCATGATCCCGTGATCAACCACTTGATCACATTGAGCTCATTATGATGATGCATTACCGAGTGGGCCCATAGATACCTCTCCGTCATACGGAGTGACAAATCCCAGTCTCGATTCGTGCCAACCCAACAGACACTTTCGGAGATTCCTGTAATGTACCTTTATAGTCACCCTGTTACGTTGTGATGTTTGGCACACCCAAGGCACTCCTACGGTATCCGGGAGTTGCACAATCTCATGGTCTAAGGAAATGATACTTGACATCCAGAAAAGCTACAGCAAACGAACTACACGATCTTTGTGCTATGCTTAGGTTTGGGTCTTGTCCATCACATCATTCTCCTAATGATGTGATCCCGTTATCAATGACATCCCCATGTCCATAGCCAGGAAACCATAACTATCTGTTGATCAACGAGCTAGTCAACTAGAGGCTCACTAGGGACACATTGTGGTCTATGTATTCACACATGTATTACGATTTCCAGATAATACAATTATAGCATGAATAATAGACAATTATCATGAACAAGGAAATATAATAATCATTTTATTATTGCCTCTAGGGCATATTTCCAACAGCGCGCGCCCCTCCCAAGCCCAGTCCGAATTGGACAAGGGGTTTGGGGCGCGGCCCCTCTCTCCCTTCCTTCCCCTCTTCCCCCCTTTCCCCCTTCTCCTAGTTGGACTAGGAAAGGAGGAAACCTACTCCAACTAGGAGTAGGAATCCTACTCCCCTGGCGCGCCCCTCCTAGGGCCGGCCTCCTCCCCCCTTGCTCCTTTATATACGGGGGCAGGGGGGCACCTCTAGACACACAAGTTGATCTTCATGATCGTTCTCTTAGCCGTGTGTAGTGCGCCCCTCCACCATAATCCTCGATAATATTGTAGCGGTGCTTAGGCGAAGCCCTGCGACAGTAGAACATCAAGATCGTCACCATGTCGTCGTGCTGACGGAACTCTTCCCCGATACTTTGCTGGATCGAAGTCCGGGGATCGTCATTGAGCTGAACGTGTGCTAGAACTCGGAGGTGCCGTAGTTTCGGTGCTTGATCGGTCGGGCCGTGAAGACGTATGACTACATCAACCGCGTTGTCATAATGCTTCCGCTGTCGGTCTACGAGGGTACGTAGACAACACTCTCCCCTCTCGTTGCTATGCATCACCATGATCTTGCGTGTGCGTAGGAATTTTTTTGAAATTACTACGTTCCCCAACAGTGGCATCCGAGCCTAGGTTTTATGCGTTGATGTTGTGCACGAGTAGAACACAAGTGAGTTGTGGGCGATATAAGTCATACTGATTACCAGCATGTCATACTTTGGTTTAGCGGTATTGTTGGATGAAGCGGCCCGGACCGACATTACGCATACGCTTATGCGAGACTGGTTCTACCGACGTGCTTTGCACACAGGTGGCTGGCGGGTGTCAGTTTCTCCAACTTTAGTTGAACCAAGTGTGGCTACGCCCGGTCCTTGCAAAGGTTAAAACAACACCAACTTGACAAACTATCGTTGTGGTTTTGATGCATAGGTAAGAACGGTTCTTGCTAAGCCCGTAGCAGCCACGTAAAACTTGCAACAACAAAGTAGAAGACGTGTAACTTGTTTTTGCAGGGCATGTTGTGATGTGATATGGTCAAGACGTGATGAGATATAAGTTGTTGTATGAGATAATCATGTTTTGTTGAAGTTATCGGCAACTGGCAAAAGCCTTATGGTTGTCTCTCTATTGCATAAGATGCAAGCACCAAATAATTGCTTTACTTTATCGCTATGCGATAGCAATAGTTGCAAGAGCAGTAGTTGGCGAGACGACCATGTGACGACACATTGATATAGATCAAGATGATGGAGATCATGGTGTCATGCCGGTGACGATGGAAATCATGACGATACTTTGGAGATAGAGATCAAAGGCACAAGATGATGATGGCCATATCATGTCACATATTTTGATTGCATGTGATGTTTATCTTTTATACATCTTATTTTGCTTAGTTCGACGGTAGCTTTATAAGATGATCTCTCACTAATTATCAAGGTACAAGTGTTCTCCCTGAGTATGCACCGTTGCGAAAGTTCTTCGTGCTGAGACACCACGTGATGATCGGGTGTGATAGGCTCTACGTTCAAATACAACGGGTGCAAAACAGTTACACACGCGGAATACTCAGGTTAAACTTGACGAGCCTAGCATATAACAGATATGGCCTCGGAACACGGAGACCGAAAGGTCGAGCGTGAATCATATAGTAGATATGATCAACATAGTGATGTTCACCATTGAAACTACTCCATCTCACGTGATGACCGGACATGGTTTAGTTGATTTGGATCACGTGATCACTTAGAGGATTAGAGGGATGTCTATCTAAGTGGGAGTTCTTAAGTAATATGATTAATTGAACTTTAGTTTATCATGAACTTAGTCCTGGTAGTATTAGCATATCTATTTTTTAGATCAATAGCTCGCGTTGTTGCTTTCATATGTTTATTTTGATATGTTCCTAGAGAAAATTGTGTTGAAAGATGTTAGTAGCAATGATGCGGATTGGATCCATGATCTGAGGTTTATCCTCATTGCTGCACAGAAGAATTATGTCCTTGATGCACCGCTAGGTGACAGACCTATTACAGGAGCAGATGTAGACGTTATGAACGTTTGGCTAGCTCAATATGATGACTACTTGATAGTTTAGTGCACCATGCTTAACGTCTTAGAATCGGGACTTCAAATACATTTTGAACGTCATGGACAATATGAGATGTTCCAGGAGTTGAAGTTAATATTTCAAGCAAATACCCGAGTTGAGAGATATGAAGTCTCCAACAAGTTCTATAGCTAAAAGATGGAGGAGAATCGCTCAACTAGTGAGCATGTGCTCAGATTGTCTGGGTACTACAATTGCTTGAATCAAGTGGGAGTTAATCTTCCAGATAAAATAGTGATTGACATAATTCTCTAGTCACCATCACCAAGTTAGTAGAACTTCGTGATGAACTATGATATGCAAGGGATAACGGAAACGATTCCCAAGCTCTTCGTAATGCTGAAATTGACGAAGGTAGAAATCGAGAAAAACATCAAGTGTTGATGGTAGACAAGACCACTAGTTTCAAGAAAAGGGCTGAGGGAAGAAGGGGAACTTCAAGAAGAACAGCAAGCAAGTTGCTGCTCAAGTGAAGAAGCCCAAGTCTGGTCCTAAGCCTGAGACTAAGTGCTTTTATTGCAAAGGGACTGGTCACTGGAAGCGGAACTACCCCAAGTGATTGGCGGATAAGAAGGATGGCAAAGTGAACATAAGTATATTTGATATACATGTTATTGATGTGTACTTTACTAGTGTTTATAGCAACCCCTCAGTATTTGATACTAGTTTAGTTGCTAAGATTAGTAACTCGAAACGGGAGTTGCAGAATAAACAGAGACTAGTTAAGGGTGAAGTGACGATGTGTGTTGGAAGTGGTTCCAAGATTGATATGATCATCATCGCACACTCCCTATACTTTCGGGATTAATGTTGAACCTAAATAAGTGTTATTTGGTGTTTGCGTTGAGCATGAATATGATTTGATCATGTTTATTGTAATACGGTTATTCATTTAAGTAAGAGAATAAATTGGTGTTCTGTTTACATGAATAAAACCTTATACGGTTACACACCCAATGAAAATAGTTCATTGGATCTCGATCGTAGTGATACACATACTCATAATATTGAAACCAAAAGATGCGAAGTTAATAATGATAGTGCAACTTATTTGTGGCACTGCCGTTTAGGTCATATTGGTGTAAAGCGCATGAAGAAACTCCATGCTGATGGGATTTTGGAATCACTTGATTATGAATCACTTGGTGCTTGCGAACCATGCCTTATGGGCAAGATGACTGAAGACTCCGTTCTCCGGAACAATGGAGCGAGCAACTGATTGGAAATAATACATACTGATGTATGCGATCCGATGAGTGTTGAAGCTCGTGGCGGGTATCGTTATTTTCTGACCTTCACATATGATTTGAGCAGATATGGGTATATCTACTTGATGAAACATAAGTCTGAAACATTTGAAAAGTTCAAAGAATTTCAGAGTGAAGTGGAAAATCATCGTAAAAAGAAAAATATGGTTTCTACGATCTGATCGCAGAGACAAATATTTGAGTTACGAGTTTGGTCTTCAATTAAAACTATGTGGAATAGTTTCACAAATTCGTGTCACCTGGAACACCACAGCATAATGGTGTGTCCGAACGTCATAACCATACTTTATTGGATATAGTGCAATCTATGATGTTTCTTATAGATTTACCAATATCGTTTTAGGGTTATGCATTAAAGACAGCTGCATTCACGTTTAAAAGGGCACCATCTAAGTCACCATCTAAGTCCGTTGAGACGACACAATCTAAACTGTGGTTTGGCAAGAAACCAAAGTTGTCGTTTCTTAAAGTTTGGGGTTGTGATGCTTATATGAAAAAGTTTCATCCTGATAAGCTCAAACCCAAATCGGAGAAATATGTCTTCATAGGATACCCAAAGGAGACTGTTGGGTACACCTTCTATCACAGATCCGAAGGCAAGTTATTCATTGCTGAGAATGGATCATTTCTAGAGAAGGAGTTTCTCTCGAAAGAAGTGAGTGGAAGGAAAGTAGAACTTGATGAGGTAACTATACCTGCTCCCTTATTGGAAAGTAGTTCATCACAGAAATCTGTTCCTGTGACTACTAGACCGATTAGTGAGGAAGCTAATGATGATGATCATGTAACTTCAGATCAAGTTACTACCGAACCTCGTAGGTAAACCAGAGTGAGATCCGCACCAGAGTGGTACGGTAATCCAGTTCTGGAGGTCATGTTACTTGACCATGACGAGCCTACGAACTATGAGGAAGCGATGATGAGCCCAGATTCCGCAAAATGGCTTGAGGCCATGAAATCTGAGATGAGATCCATGTATGAGAACAAAGTATGGACTTTGATTGACTTGCCCAATGATCGGCGAGCCATTGAGATTAAATGGATCTTCAAGAGGAAGACGGACGCTGATAGTAGTGTTACTATCTACAAAGCTAGAATTGTCGCAAAAAGGTTTTCGACAAGTTCAAGGTGTTGACTACGATGAGAGTTTCTCACTCGTATCTATGCTTAAGTCTGTCCGAATCATGTTAGCAATTGCCGCATTTTATGAAATCCGGCAAATGGATAAACAAAACTACATTCCTTAATGGATTTATTAAAGAAGAGTTGTATATGATACAACCAGAAGGTTTTGTCAATCCTAAAGGTGCTAACAATATGTGCAAGCTCCAGCGATCCATCTATGGACTGGTGTAAGCATCTCAGAGTTGGAATATGCGCTTTGATGAGATGATCAAAGCATATAGTTTTATACAGACTTGCGGTGAAGCCCGTATTTACAAGAAAGTGTGGGAGCACTACAGCATTTCTGATAAGTATATGTGAATGGCATATTGTTGATCAGAAATAATGTAGAATTATTCTGCAAAGCATAAAGGAGTGTTTTGAAAGAAGTTTTTCAAAGAAAGACCTCGGTGAAGCTGCTTACATATTAAGCATCAAGATCTATAGAGATAGATCAAGATGCTTGATAAGTTTTTTCAATGAGTACATACCTTGACAATATTGTGAAGTAGTTCAAAAATGGAATAGTCAAAGAAAGAGTTCTTGGCTGTATTACAAGGTGTGAAATTGAGTAAGACTCAAAGCCCGACCACGGCAGAAGATAGAAAGAGAATGAAAGTCATTCCCTATGCCTCAGCCATAGGTTCTATAAAGTATGCCATGCTGTGTACCAGATCTATTGTATACCCTACACTGTGTTAAGCAAGGGAGTACAATAGTGATCTAAGAGTAGATCACTGGACAGCGGTCAAAATTATCCTTAGTGGAATAAGGAAATATTTCTCAATTATGGAGGTGACAAAAGGTTCGTCGTAAAAAGTTACGTCGATGCAAGTTTTGACACAGATCTGGATGACTCTAAGTCTCGATCTAGATACATATTGAAAGTGGGAGCAATTAGCTACAGTAGCTCCGTGCAGAGCATTGTAGACATAGAATTCGCAAAATACTTACGGATCTGTATGTGACAGACCCGTTGACTAGAATTATCTCACAAGCAAAACATGATCACACCTTAGTACTCTTTGGGTGTTAATCACATAAATGATGTGAACTAGATTACTGAATCTAGTAAACCCTTTGGGTATAGGTCACATGACGATGTGAACTATGGGTGTTAATCACATGGTGATGTGAACTATTAGTGTTGAATCACATGGCGATGTGAACTAGATTATTGACTCTAGTGCAAGTGGGAGATTGAAGGAAATATGCCCTAGAGGCAATAATAAAGTTATTATTTATTTCCTTATATCATGATAAATGTTTATTATTCATGCTAGAATTGTATTAACCGGAAACATAATACATGTGTGAATACATAGACAAACAGAGTGTCACTAGTATGCCTCTACTTGACTAGCTCGTTAATCGAAGATGGTTATGTTTCCTAACCATAAACAAAAGAGTTGTTATTTGATTAACGGGATCACATCATTAGAAGAATGATGTGATTGACATGACCCATTCCATTAGCTTAGCACCCGATCGTTTAGTATGTTGCTATTGCTTTCTTCATGACTTATACATGTTCCTATTACTATGAGATTATGCAACTCCCGTTTGCCGGAGGAACACTTTGTGTGCTACCAAACGTCACAACGTAACTGGGTGATTATAAAGGAGCTCTACAGGTCTCCAAAGGTACATGTTCGGTTGGCGTATTTCGAGATTAGGATTTGTCACTCCGATTGTCGGAGAGGTATCTCTGGGCCCTCTCAGTAGTGCACATCACATAAGCCTTGCAAGCATTGCAACTAATGAGTTAGTTGTGAGATGATGTATTACGGAATGAGTAAAGAGACTTGCCGGTAACGAGATTGAACTAGGTATTAAGATACCGACGATCGAATCTCGGGCAAGTAACATACCGATGACAAAGGGAACACCGTATGTTGTTATGCGGTCTGACCGATAAAGATCTTCGTAGAATATGTGGGAGCCAATATGAGCATCCAGGTTCCGCTATTGGTTATTGACCAGAGACATGTCTCGGTCATGTCTACATTGTTCTCGAACCCGTAGGGTCCGCACGCTTAAGGTTTCGATGATAGTTATATTATGAGTTTATAAGTTTTGATGTACCGAAGGAGTTCGGAGTCCCGGATGAGATCGGGGACATGACGAGGAGTCTCGAAATGGTCGAGACGTAAAGATCGATATATTGGACGACTATATTCGGACATCGAAAAGGTTCCGAGTGATTCGGGTATTTTCGGAGGTATCGGGGAGTTACGGGAATACGAGGAAGAAGCAATGGGCCTTAATGGGCCTTAGTGGGAAGGACCAGGAGGTGGCGCACGCCCCTCCCAAGCCCAGTCCGAATTGGACAAGGGGTTTGGGGTGCGGCCCCTCTCTCCCTTCCTTCCCCTCTTCCCCCCTTTCCCCCTTCTCCTAGTTGGACTAGGAAAGGAGGAAACCTACTCCAACTAGGAGTAGGAATCCTACTCCCCTGGCGCGCCCCTCCTAGGGCCGGCCTCCTCCCCCCTTGCTCCTTTATATACGGGGGCAGGGGGGCACCTCTAGACACACAAGTTGATCTTCATGATCGTTCTCTTAGTCGTGTGCGGTGCCCCCCTCCACCATAATCCTCGATAATATTGTAGCGGTGCTTAAGCGAAGCCCTGCGACAGTAGATCATCAAGATCCTCACCACGCCGTTGTGCTGACGGAACTCTTCCCCGATACTTTGCTGGATCGAAGTCCGGGGATCGTCATCGAGCTGAACGTGTGCTAGAACTCGGAGGTGCCGTAGTTTCGGTGCTTGATCGGTCGGGCCGTGAAGATGTACGACTACATCAACCGCGTTGTCATAACGCTTCTGCTGTCGGTCTACGAGGGTACGTAGACAACACTCTCCCCTCTCGTTGCTATGCATCACCATGATCTTGCGTGTGCGTAGGAATTTTTTTGAAATTACTACGTTCCCCAACAGCCTGGACCGACCTTACGCGTACGCTTACGTGAGACTGGTTCCACCGACTGACATGCACTAGTTGCATAAGGTGGTTAGCAGGTGTCTGTCTCTCCCACTTTAGTCGGATCGGATTCGATGAAAAGGGTCCTTATGAAGGGTAAATAGAAATTGGCATATCACGTTGTGGTTTTGGCGTAGGTAAGAAACGTTCTTGATAGAAACCTATAGCAGCCACGTATAACTTGCAACAACAATTAGAGGACGTCTAACTAGTTTTTGCAGCATATGCCATGTGATGTGATATGGCCAAAAGGATGTGATGAATGATATATGTGATGTATGAGATTGATCATGTTCTTGTAATAGGAATCACGACTTGCATGTCGATGAGTATGACAACCGGCAGGAGCCATAGGAGTTGTCTTAATTTATTTATGACCTGCGTGTCAACATAAACGTCATGTAATTACTTTACTTTATTGCTAACTATTAACCATAGTAGTAGAAGTAATAGTTGTCGAGACAACTTCATGAAGACACGATGATGGAGGTCATGGTGTCATGCGGTGACGATGATGATCATGGCGCCCCGAAGATGGAGATCAAAAGGAGCAAAATGATATTGGCCATATCATGTCACTATTTGATTGCGTGTGATGTTTATCATATTTTACATCTTATTTGCTTAGAACGATGGTAGCATAAATAAGATGATCCCTCGCAATAATTTCAAGAAAGTGTTCCCCCTAACTGTGCACCGTTGCTAAGGTCCGTTGTTCCGAATCACCACGTGATGATCGGGCGTGATAGGTTCTAACGTTCGCATACAACGGGTGTAAGCCAGATTTACACACGCAATACACTTAGGTTGACTTGACGAGCCTAGCATGTACAAACATGGCCTCGGAACACGGAAGACCGAAAGGTCGAACATGAGTCGTATAGAAGATACGATCAACATGAAAATGTTCACCGATGATGACTAGTCCGTCTCACGTGATGATCGGACACGGCCTAGTTGACTCGGATCATGTATCACTCAGATGACTAAAGGGATGTCTATCTGAGTGGGAGTTCATTAAATAATTTGATTAGATGAACTTAATTATCATGAACATAGTCTAAAAATCTTTGCAATATGTCTTGTAGATCAAATGGCCCACGCTAATGTTGCCCTCAACTTCAACGCGTTCCTAGAGAAAACTAAGCTGAAAGACGATGGCAGCAACTACACGGACTGGGTCCGTAACCTGAGGATTATCCTCATAGCTGCCAGGAAAGCATATATCCTTGATGCACCGCTAGGTGAAGCACCCGTTTTCCCTGCAGAACAAGACGTTATGAACGCTTGGCAGACGCGTAGTGATGATTACTCCCTGGTTCAGTGCGGCATGCTTTACAGCTTAGAACCAGGGCTCCAAAAGCGTTTTGAGCAACACAGAGCATATGAGATGTTCCAAGAGCTAAAAATGGTTTTCCAAGCTCATGCCCGGGTCGAGAGATATGAAGTCTCCGACAAGTTCTACAGTTGTAAGATGGAGGAGAATAGTTCCGTCAGCGAGCACATACTCAAAATGTCTGGGTTGCACAACCGCTTGTCTCAGCTGGGAGTTAATCTCCCGGATGATGCGGTCATTGACAGAATCCTTCAGTCGCTCCCACCTAGCTACAAGAGCTTTGTGATGAACTTCAATATGGAGGGGATGGAAAAGACCATTCCCGAGGTATATTCAATGCTGAAATCAGCGGAGGTGGAAATCAAAAAGGAACATCAAGTGTTGATGGTGAATAAAACCACTAAGTTCAAGAAAGGCAAGGGTAAAAAGAACTTCAAGAAGGACGACAAGGGAGTTGCCGTGCACGGTAAGCAAGCAGCCAGGAAGAAGCCAAAGAATGGACCCAAGCCTGAGACTGAGTGCTTTTATTACAAGGGAAACGGTCACTGGAAGCAGAACTGCCCCAAGTACTTAGCGGATAAGAAGGCCGGCAATACCAAAGGTATATGTGATATACATGTTATTGATGTGTACCTAACCAGCGCTCGTAGTAGCTCCTGGGTATTTGATACCGGTGTAGTTGCTCATATTTGTAACTCAAAACAGGAACTGCGGAATAAACGGAGACTGGCGAAGGATGAGGTGACGATGTGTAACGCCCTCGATGTGGCTATATCTCCCACGTGTCGAAGCACGACTTAGAGGAATAACCGCATTGAAAGCAATGTCGCAAGTGAGGTAATCTTCACACAACCCATGTAATACTTAAGGGAAAAAGATACATAGTTGGCTTACAATCGCCACTTCACACAATACATGAATAAAGAATTACAACATCCAAATACAATCAAGGTCCGACTACGAAACCAAAATAAAAGAAGAACCCCAAGTGCGACAAGGTCCCTGATCGACCCCAACTGGGCTCCACTACTGATCAACTAGAACGAAACAACATAAAGGGCAAGATCTTCATCGAGCTCCTCCTGAGCTTGGTTGCATCATCTGCACGGTTCAACGACACCTGCAAGCTGGTTTTGGAAGTATCTGTGAGTCACGGGGACTCAGCAATCTCGCACCCTCGCGATCAAGACTATTTAAGCTTATGGGTAAGGTAAAAGTATGAGGTGGAGCTACAACAAGCGACTAGCATATATGGTGGCTAAACATACGCAAATGAGAGCGAGAAGAGAAGGCAAAAGCACGGTCGAACAACTATGATCAAGAAGTGATCCTAGAACAACCTACGTCAAGCATTACTCCAACATCGTGTTCACTTCCCGGACTCCACCGGAAAGAGACCATCACGGTAACACACGCTGTTGATTCATTTTAATTAAGTTAAGGTTCAAGTTATCTACAACCGGACATTAACAAATTCCCATCAGCCCATAACCGCGGGCACGGCTTTAGAAAGTTCAAATCCCTGCAGGGGTGTCCCAACTTAGCCCATCACAAGCTCTCACGGTCAACGAAGGAATAGACCTCCTCCCGAGACATTCCGATCAGACTCGGTATCCCGGTTCTACAAGACATTTCGACAGGGTAAAACTAAACCAGCAACACCGCCCGAATGTTCCGACAAATCTCGATAGGAGCTGCACATATCTTGTTCTCAGGGCACACTCAAATGAGACTAGCTACGAGTAAAACCAACCCTCAAGTTTCCCCGAGGTGTCCCTGCAGGCAGCTCAGTTCGGACCAACACTCAGAGGAGCACTGGCCCGGGGGGGGGGGGGTTAAAATAAAGATGACCCTTGAGTCCGCGAAACCCAAGGGAAAAAGAGGCTAGGTGGCGAATGGTAAAACCAATGTTGGGCATTGCTGGAAGAGATTTACTTAAGGCGAACTATCAAGGGGTTCCCATAATAGCCCAACCGCTAAGGGACGCAAAATCCGGGAACATAACACCGATATGACGGAAACTAGGGCGGCAAGAGTGGAACAAAACACCAGGCATAAGGCCGAGCCTTCCACCCTTTACCAAGTATATAGATGCATTAATTAAATAAGATATAATGTGATATCCCGACAAGTAAACATTTCCCAACAAAGAACAACATCTCCATGTTCCAACGAGGAACAAACTTCAATCTTCACCTGCAACTAACAACGCTATAAGAGGGGCTGAGCAAAGCGGTAACATAGCCAATCAACGGTTTGCTAGGACAAGGTGGGTTAGAGGCTTGGTTCAACAATATGGGAGACATGATAAGCAAGTGGTAGGTATCGCAACATAGGCATAGCAAAAGAGCGAGCAACTAAGCAAGCAAAGATAGAAGTGATTTCGAGGGTATGGTCATCTTGCCTGAAATCCCGCAAGGAAGAAGAACGAGTCCATGAAGAAGACAAACGGACATAGACGAACGGGTCCTCACAAACACGACGTTATCGGAACCAACCCGAAGAAGCAAACACCGGAAAACAAAGCACACAACATAGTAAACAACCAACACAAGAACATGGTATGATATGCGGGATGCGGTATGCGATGCATATGCATGATTTGACAAGAGATGAATGAACCTAGCCTCAACTTGGAAATCCAAGTGTGCCACTGGAAAGATGAGGTGAAATCGCTTGAAAACGATATAAAGATCACCGGAATCGGAGCTACGGTTTGGAAATGGCAAGCGATTCAAATATGGCACAGGTCTGCGATATACAGCAAGTAGCCATCTAAATGCAACAAGACAAACATGCTACAGAACCCAAACATGGCAAAAAAATACATGGCAGGGATCCATTCAAGATGCTTAACAAAAGTCTAGCACTGAGCTACGGCCAATTCATCCATTAACAGGTTCAAACAAGCATGGCAAAAATGCATATGGTAAACAGATTTCAGACTTAGTGAAATTAACACAAGCCTGGAATTTCAGATCAGATAGCACTCTTTGGAGCATGAAAACTATATGCTACAGGACCTGAACATGGCAAAGTAAAGCATGGCATGGAGCTACTCAAAGAGCTTAACAAAAGTCCCTTAGTGACCTTGAGCCAAAAGGGATCAGAAAATACAATTGCAAACATGTGAACATGGCAAAAACATAATCAGATCACAGACTTAGTGAAAAACTGGAGCATGCAAATCAGATATCAAGTAGGCATGTTAACGAGCTCGATGCACTCACCACAGAGCAAGTCATGACAAACTAAGCATACACCCATGAAGAATACACAAAATACAAGCTAGACATGGCAAGAACAATAGCATAGCATGCACGGATCAATTACAACATCCTCGGCAAAATCGCTAACAAGTAGACAATCTGCCCGGATTCACGAAGTAGCAAAAGTAGAGCTCGATTGACTCAAGCTAGGGTGCTCCGTAATGCAAACAAGGAAATGGATGGATAGAGCACTACAAGATTAACAAAACATCCTTACTGATCATCCTCAAAAGAGGCACGGATCACTAGGAAACAACATGAACATATGACCATATGAGATAAACAGCTCAAGGACTTAGTGGAAATGCTAAGTCCCTGAAATCAGCATTACCAAGTGCCTCACTTTGCAAGCTTGTGCTAGTCACCACACACATCACAAAAATACATGGGTTGCACCTCTGGAAAGATGGCAAAACCCTTAACAAAACATATGTATATCTCATGGGCATATCATGCACACAATAATCATGGCAAAAATGACAAATAGCTAAATGGAGCAGCAGATCTGACAATTATCTCAAGTAGCACTCTTCTAACAGCATTTCAGGCATCAAGATGAACTCAAATGAAAATGATGCAATGAGATGAAATGATGTACTCTCTGAGACGAACATTTTGATATGCTATATGCATGAATCGGAGCTACGGATGCAAATTTACAATGCGATGAACATGTGCATATGAATCTGGGAATCTCAGGGACTTGGTGAAATTTTAACCTATCCGGGAAAAGTCAACGGGCGGACAAGGAGATCCGGGACGAGGAGATCCGGGACGCGGGGGCGGTGCAGATCTGAGACGGGACGTGTTTGGATGGGGAAGTGGTGGATTTGATCCATCTTCCTCGGATCCGGCGCGGGACGAGCTCTGGCGAACTCCTCGAGCTCCGGCGACGAAGGGGAGGCGGCGCGGGAGGCCGGAGGTGGCCGGACGGCGGCGTGCGGGCAAGGCGGCGGAGGAGGTCGACGCCGGCGAGCTAGGCGTGGGGCGGCGCGGGTGACGTGGCAGGCCCTCATTGGCCGGAGTGAGGTGGAGGGCGCAGTGGACATGTCCGGCCGGTGGCGGAGATGCGTCCGGTGGCGTGAGGTAGAGGAAGACTAGGGTTTCGACTGCGGGATTTTCGGAGGAAGACACATATTTATAGGTAGAGGGAGCTAGGAGAGTCCAAATGAGGTGCGGTTTTCGGCCACGCGATCGTGATCGAACGACCGAGATGATGGAGCAGGTTTAGGTGGGTTTTGGGCCACTTTGGAGGGGTGTTGGGCTGCAACACACACGAGGCCTTTTCGGTCCCTCGGTTAACCGTTGGAGTATCAACCGAAGTCCAAATGGTACGAAACTTGACAGGCGGTCTACTGGTAGTAAACCAAGGCCGCTTGACAAATCTCGGTCCAATCCGGAAATGTTTAACCCCCACACACAAAAGAAAGGTAGAAATGACCACCGGAGGAGAACGAAGCGCCGGAATGCAAAACGGACAACGGGAAAAATGCTCGGATGCATGAGACGAACACGTATGCAAATGAAATGCACATGATGACATGATATGAAATGCATGACACGCAAGCAATGACAACGCAACAACAGCGAATAACTGGACGACACCTGGCACATCGGTCTTGGGGTGTTACACGATGCGCGTCGGGAATGGTTCCAAGGTCGATGTGATCGCCGTCGGCACGCTACCTCTACATTTACCTACGGGATTAGTTTTAAACCTCAATAATTGTTATTTAGTGCCAGCTTTGAGCATGAACATTGTATCTGGATCTCGTTTAATGCGAGATGGCTACTCATTTAAATCTGAGAATAATGGTTGTTCTATTTATATGAGAGACATGTTTTATGGTCATGCCCCGCTGGTCAATGGTTTATTCTTATTTAATCTCGAACGTGATGTTACACATATTCATAGTGTGAATGCCAAAAGGTGTAAGGTTGATAATGATAGTCCCACATACTTGTTGCACTGCCGCCTTGGTCACATTGGTGTCGAACGCATGAAGAAACTCCATGCAGATGGACTTTTGGAGTCTCTTGATTATGAATCATTTGACACGTGCGAACCATGCCTCATGGGCAAAATGACCACGACTCCATTCTCCGGAACAATGGAGCGAGCAACCAACTTATTGGAAATCATACATACTGATGTGTGCGGTCCAATGAGTGTAGAGGCTCGCGGTGGCTATCATTATGTTCTCACCCTCACTGATGACTTGAGTAGATATGGGTATGTCTACTTAATGAAACACAAGTATGAGACCTTTGAAAAGTTCAAGGAATTTCAGAGTGAGGTTGAGAATCAACGTGACAGGAAAATCAAGTTCTTACGATCAGATCGTGGGGGAGAATATTTGAGTCACGAATTTGGCACGCACTTAAGGAAATGTGGAATAGTTTCACAACTCACGCCGCCTGGAACACCACAGCGTAATGGTGTGTCCGAACGTCGTAATCACACCCTATTGGATATGGTGCGATCTATGATGTCTCTTACTGATCTACCGCTATCATTTTGGGGTTATGCTATAGAGACTGCCGCATTCACTTTAAATAGGGCTCCGTCGAAATCCGTTGAGACGACACCGTATGAATTGTGGTTTGGTAAGAAACCTAAGCTGTCGTTTCTGAAAGTTTGGGGATGCGATGCTTATGTCAAGAAACTTCAACCTGAAAAGCTCGAACCCAAATTGGATAAATGCATCTTCATAGGATACCCTAAAGAAACTATTGGGTATACCTTCTACCTCAGATCTGAAGGCGAGATCTTTGTTGCCAAGAATGGATCCTTTCTAGAGAAAGAGTTTCTCTCGAAAGAAGTAAGTGGGAGGAAAGTAGAATTTGATGAAGTATTGCCTCTTGAACCGGAGAGTGGCGCAGCTCAAGAAAATGTTTCTGAGGTGCCTGCACCAACTAGAGAGGAAGCTAATGATGATGATCATGAAACTTCAGATCAAATTGATACTGAACTTCGTAGGTCCACAAGGACACGTTCCGCACCAGAGTGGTACGGCAACCCTGTCCTGGAAATCATGTTGTTAGACAATGGTGAACCTTCGAACTATGAAGAAGCAATGGCGGGCCCAGATTCTGACAAATGGCTGGAAGCCATGAAATCCGAGATAGGATCCATGTATGAAAACGAAGTATGGACTTTGACTGACTTGCCCGATGATCGGCGAGCCATAGAAAATAAATGGATCTTTAAGAAGAAGACAGACGTGGATGGTAATGTGACCATCTATAAGGCTCGGCTTGTTGCTAAGGGTTATCGACAAGTTAAAGGGGTTGACTACGATGAGACTTTCTCACCCGTAGTGAAGCTGAAGTCCGTCCGAATCATGTTAGCAATTGCCACATTCTATGATTATGAGATATGGCAAATGGACGTCAAAATGACATTCCTTAATGGTTTCCTTAAGGAAGAATTGTATATGATGCAGCCAGAAGGTTTTGTCGATCCTAAGAATGCTGACAAGGTGTGCAAGCTCCAACGCTCAATCTATGGGCTGGTGCAAGCATCTCGGAGTTGGAACATTCAATTTGACGAGATGATCAAAGCGTTTGGGTTTATGCAGACTTATGGAGAAGCCTGTGTTTACAAGAAAGTGAGTGGGAGCTCTGTAGCATTTCTCATATTATATGTAGATGACATACTATTGATGGGAAATGATATAGAATTCTTGGAAAGCATAAAGGCCTACTTGAACAAGTGTTTTTCAATGAAGGACCTTGGAGAAGCTTCTTATATATTAGGCATCAAGATCTATAGAGATAGATCGAGACGCCTCATTGGTCTTTCACAAAGTACGTACCTTGACAAGATATTGAAGAAGTTCAATATGGATCAGTCCAAGAAGGGGTTCTTACCTATATTGCAAGGTATGAGATTGAGCACGGCTCAATGCCCGACCACGGCAGAAGATAGAGAAAAGATGAGTGTCGTCCCCTATGCCTCAGCCATAGGGTCTATCATGTATGCCATGCTGTGTACCAGACCTGATGTAAACCTTGCCGTAAGTTTGGTAGGAATGTACCAAAGTAATCCCGACATGGAACACTGGACAACGGTCAAGAATATCCTAAAGTACCTGAAGAGGACTAAGGATATGTTTCTCGTTTATGCAGGTGACGAAGAGCTCGTCGTAAAGGGTTACGTCGATGCTAGCTTCGACACAGATCTGGATGACTCTAAGTCACAAACCGGATACGTGTATATTTTGAATGGTGGGGCAGTCAGCTGGTGCAGTTGCAAGCAAAGCATCGTGGCGGGATCTACATGTGAAGCGGAGTACATGGCAGCCTCGGAGGCAGCACAAGAAGCAATCTGGATAAAGGAGTTCATTACCGACCTAGGAGTTATTCCCAATGCGTCGGGCCCGATGACTCTCTTCTGTGACAACACTGGAGCTATTGCCCTTGCCAAGGAGCCCAGGTTTCACATGAAGACCAGGCATATCAAGCGTCGCTTCAACTCCATTCATGAAAATGTTCAAAATGGAGACATAGATATTTGTAAAGTGCATACAGACCTGAATGTCGCAAATCCGTTGACTAAACCTCTTCCTCGAGCAAAACATGATCAACACCAGAACTCTATGGGTGTTCGATTCATCACAATGTAACTAGATTATTGACTCTAGTGCAAGTGGGAGACTATTGGAAATATGCCCTAGAGGCAATAATAAAATGGTTATTATTATATTTCCTTGTTCATGATAATTGTCTATTGTTCATGCTATAATTGTGTTATCCGGAAATCGTAATACATGTGTGAATACATAGACCACAACATGTCCCTAGTGAGCCTCTAGTTGACTAGCTCGTTGATCAATAGATGGTTACGGTTTCCCGACCATGGACATTGGATGTCATTGATAACGGGATCACATCATTAGGAGAATGATGTGATGGACAAGACCCAATCCTAAGCATAGCGCAAGATTGTGTAGTTCGTCTGCTAAAGCTTTTCTAATGTCAAGTATCTTTTCCTTAGACCATGAGATTGTGCAACTCCCGGATACTGTAGGAATACTTTGGGTGTGCCAAACGTCACAACGTAACTGGGTGACTATAAAGGTGCACTACGGGTATCTCCGAAAGTGTCTGTTGGGTTGGCACGAATCGAGACTGGGATTTGTCACTCCGTATGACGGAGATGTATCTCTGGGCCCACTCGGTAAGACATCATCGTAATGAGCTCAATGTGACTAAGGGTTGGTCACGGGATGATGTGTTACAGAACGAGTAAAGTGACTTGCCGGTAACGAGATTGAACGAGGTATTGGGATACCGACGATCGAATCTCGGGCAAGTAACGTACCGATTGACAAAGGGAATTGTATACGGGATTGCTTGAATCCTTGACATCGTGGTTCATCCGATGAGATCATCGTGGAACATGTGGGAGCCAACATGGGTATCCAGATCCCGCTGTTGGTTATTGGCCGGAGAGTTGTCTTGGTCATGTCTGCATGGTTCCCGAACCCGTAGGGTCTACACACTTAAGGTTCGATGACGCTAGGGTTATTAGGAAGAATTGTATGTGATTACCGAATGTTGTTCGGAGTCCCGGATGAGATCCTGGACGTCACGAGGAGTTCCAGAATGGTCCGGAGGTGAAGATTTATATATAGGAAGTTGTCATACGGTCACCGGAAAGGTTCTGGGGTATATCGGTATTGTACGGGGGCCACCGGAGGGGTTCCAGAGGTCCACCGGGAGGGCCCAACTCTCTCGGAGGGCCTCATGGGCCGTAGAGGAAAGGGAACCAGCCCCAAGTGGGCTGGGCGCATCCCCCCCTTGGGCCCATGCGCCTAGGGTTGGGGGGAAACCCTAGAAGGGGCGCCCCCTTGCTTGGGGGGCAAGCCACCCCCTTTGGCCGCCGCCCCCCTCTAGATCTCATCTAGAGGGGCCGGCCCCCTTCCTCCTTCCCCTATAAATAGAGGGGCAAGGGGAGGGCTGCAAACGACATCAAAGGCGCAACCCCTCCCCTCCCCAACACCTCTCCTCCTTCGTTAAGAGCTTGGCGAAGCCATGCCGGAGTACTATCGCTCCACCACCACCACGCCATCGTGCTTCTGTTGGAACTCTCTTCCTCAACCTCTCCCTCCTCCTTGCTGGATCAAGGCGTGGGAGACGTCTCCATTCCATACGTGTGTTGAACACGAAGGTGCCGTCCGTTCGGCGCTAGGATCATCGGTTATTTGGATCACGACGAGTACGACTCCATCAATCCCCGTTCTCTTGAACGCTTCCGCTCGCGATCTACAAGGGTATGTAGATACACTCCTCTCCCTCTCGTTCCTAGATGACTCCATAGATTGCTCTTGGTGATGCATAGAAAATTTTAAATTTCTGCTACGATCCCCAACAGTATTTGGGTAGGAGGAGGTCCAATGATTCGACGTGAGAAACCAGTCCAATTGCTCTAAAAGGGGATTTTGCTGCATATTACTCCATGTAAATGTAGCACCATGAAGAGGAATTTCCACCAAACTTTGGGATCTAATAATATCATTGAAAGTTATCATATCGGCCAAGACACCTCCAGGACGATTTCTATTTTTCGACGAGCGAATGAAATTAAAGTCACCCATAAGAACCCAATCCTCCGAAGAGACAATTTGCACATCATATAGCCATGAGACAAAATTTAAACGTTCTTCTCCCATACATGGGCCATAGATGTTTGCAAGGGTCCAAGCATGAGACGAGTGCATGGATTTAAACGAGATAACTAAAGCCCATTGCGCCGAGAAAGTTATTGAGCCAGAAAATCTTGCACTATTCCAAATAACAAGAAGCCCACCCGAGGCACCTATCGAGTGAACGAATGCAAATTTATCAAAACGCTTCGGGCAAAACTTACGTAGATAAGAATGATCAAAATGATCGTGTTTTGTCTCCTGAAGGCAAATTATTGAGCACCCCGAATTATCAATATGAGAACGCAATGCCAAATGCTTTTCATCGGAGCCAATACCGTGCACATTCCAACAAATCATATTCCATGAACTGGCAGCACGATTCATACCAAAATAAGGTTCAGTGATTCACACTTGGAAGGAAACCTAATAAGAAATAAAACATACTTGGCACCACACAACCAGATAATAAATAGAGATCCTGAACGATTGAACGCAAACATAACCTGATAAAGGCCTAAGATAATAAAAGGCAAATGGCGCATAGAAGTGAAGCATAGAAGTGAAGAACCGTGCCATCAGTTCTTGGGCTGAGAATTCTCCCTCGGAGCAAGCAGCTTATCTTCATAGAGCTCAGCCGGAGGAATGCCACACTCCATAGACCCCATCCGCTGAATAGCGGCAATGGAGAGAGGTGCTGGAGCAGGACTGGGCACCGAGGATGGAGCAGGATCAGGGACAGCCAGGACCAAAGCAGGGGCAATTGCAGATTTGCATTTACGTGAATCAGGCGGCATGTTCACCTTAAACCCTCGATACATGTTGTTGCGGCTGCTCCTACGAACCTCAGAAGTGACCAAAGGAGTTGCAGCCCTTGGCTTTCTTCCTCTCTTATTGACTGGATGAACTTCATGTGCATCAGAGAAGGTGGACAGGACAGCTGGAATAATGTCCTGAGACAGAGGCACTAAACCACCTTTGTCATAGACAACATCAATAAGACCAAATTCATTAGTAGTCAGAGACTGCATATCAAGGCACCCAGGAGAATCATCAAACCACAGCTTACGAGCCACTTTCCTTGACACATGTGTATGAACAGAGCTAGCAGCAAGGACAACTTGAACACCCAGAAACCTGATCAACTTAGGGGGGATCACCGGCACATTGAAGAACAATTTATCCAAATAGGGCTTTGGGCGGAGATGCCCTTAATCACAGACAATGCAAGGCCAAACACATCAGGAACAACTTCAGAACTGTGTGAAGCAAAATCAGACAAAATTTCATGCTGAAAGCTATCTCTCATCAAACAAAAGTTGATCTGTAGAGTTCGATTGTTGCTGGTGTCAATATAATTAACAGAGCCTGATGACGCAACATTAGCATTTATAACAAGAGGCTCATCATCCATGGAAGTAGAAACAAAGATGTTATCATTATAAGCAGAAAGAGGACTGTCAGCAACATTAGGGTCAGGGACTAATCCATCAGAAAACCTCACCCCCTGCTCCCTCAGCATCTCTTGATAATTGATCTATCCTCTGACAGGAACAAAGTTTGGCGAAGGAGGAGCAAGCAGCTGCAAATTTGCAGTACTCCCACCAGATGCCCCAACCCCACCTGGACCAAACACCCCATTGTGGACCAACCAAGTCTGCAACCTGACTTGGAAAGCTTGTTCAGCTATTGTATGTGGTACAAATAGCGGATGGGCATCACCATTAGGAGGCAAAGGATCCTCACCAGCAAGAGGAACATCATGTTCAAACACATTTGCTCCGTCAGACCGGAGCATAAAAACAGGCATAGTCCAGGAACGCCTCTGTCCCTCCATCTGACGCATAACAAAATCCTTTGGTACCACAGAAGGACTCATAATCCAAGCCTGAACAAGGACCCCTGACAAAGGCTTGATACGTCTCCAACGTATCTATAATTTTTGATTGTTCCATGCTATATTATATCCTGTTTTGGACATTATTGGGCTTTATTATACACTTTTATATTATTTTTGGGACTAACCTATTAACCGGAGGCCCAGCCCATAATTGTTGTTTTTTTGCCTATTTTAGGGTTTCGCGGAAAAAGAATATCAAACGGAGTCCAAACGGAATGAAACCTTCGGGAACGTGATTTTTGGAACAAACATGATCCAGAGGACTTGGACCCTACGTCAAGCAATCAACGAGGAAGGCACGAGGTAGGGGGCGCGCCTACCCCCCAGGCGCGTCCTTCACCCTCGTGGGGCCCATGTTGCTCCACCGACGTATTCCTTCCTCCTATATACCTACGTACCCCCAAACTACCAGATACAGAGCCAAAACCCTAATTCCACCGCCGTAACTTTCTGTATCCATGAGATCCCATCTTGGGGCCTTTTCCGGAGCTCTGCCGGAGGGGGTATCGATCACAGAGGGCTTCTACATCAACACCATAGCCTCTCCGATGAAGTGTGAGTAGTTTACTTCAGACATACGGGTCCATAGTTATTAGCTAGATGGCTTCTTCTCTCTTTTTGGATCTCAATACAAAGTTCTTCCCCTCTCTTGTGGAGATCTATTCGATGTAATCTTCTTTTGCGGTGTGTTTGTTGAGATCGATGAATTGTGGGTTTATGATCAAGTTTATCTATGAACAATATTTGAATCTTCTCTGAATTCTTTTATGTATGATTGGTTATCTTTGCAAGTCTCTTCGAATTATCAGTTTGGTTTGGCCTAGTAGATTGATCTTTCTTGCAATGGGAGAAGTGCTTAGCTTTGGGTTCAATCTTGCGGTGTCCTTTCCCAGTGACAGTAGGGGCAGCAAGGCATGTATTGTATTGTTGCCATCGAGGATAACAAGATGGGGTTTATATCATATTGCATGAGTTTATCCCTCTACATCATGTCATCTTGCTTAAAGCGTTACTCTGTTCTCTTGAACTTAATACTCTAGATGCATGCTGGATAGTGGTCTATGTGTGGAGTAATAGTAGTAGATGCAGGCAGGAGTCGGTCTACTTGTTTTGGACGTGATGCCTATATACATGATCATACCTAGATATTCTCATAACTATGCTCAATTCTTTCAATTGCTCAACAGTAATTTGTTCACCCACTGTAATACTTATGCTCTCAAGAGAAGCCTCTAGTGAAACCTATGGCCCCCGGGTCTATTTTCCATCATATTAATCTTTCAATACTTAGTTATTTCCTTTGACATTTATTTTACTTTCATCTTTATTTCTCTTTATCATAAAAATACCAAAAATATTATCTTATCATATCTATTAGATCTCACTCTCGTAGGTGACTGTGAAGGGATTGACAACCCCTTTATCGCATTGTTTGTGAGGAGTTTGTTTGTTTGTGTAGGTGCAAGGGACTCGTGCGTGGCCTCCTACTGGATTGATACCTTGGTTCTCAAAAACTGAGGGAAATACTTACGCTGCTCTACTGCATCACCCTTTCCTCTTCAAGGAAAAACCAACGCAGTGCTCAAGAGGTAGTAAGAAGGATTTCTGGCGCCGTTGCCGGGGAGTCTATGCAAAAGTCAATATACCAAGTACCCATCACAAACCCTTATCTCCCGCATTACATTATTTGCCATTTGCCTCTCGTTTTCCTCTCCCCCACTTCACCCTTGCCGTTTTATTCGCCCTCTCTCTCTCTCCATCCCCCCTCTCTTTCTCTATTCGCCTCTTTTTTTCCGTTTCTTGCTTGCTTGTGTGTCGGATTGCTTGCTTTTTGTTATGGCTAGTCCCCTATCTTCTCCGTTGTCTCTTGAAAATGAAGTTCTTAATTTTAAGCAAAGGGAAGGAGAAAACCTAAAAGACGCTTGGTATAGAATTTGTAATGCTCAAAATAGATCTACCAGGAAGCAATCTACTTCTATTCTTCTTTGCAATTTTTATGCAGGTGCTATTCCTTGGCACAGATATGTCCTTGATACCATTACCGGAGGGAACTTTTTGGGTAGCCACACTTTTGATTCCTATAATGCTATGATAGATTTGTTTGGCTCACCCCCTCTTTTGGTTAATGGAACTATGTTAACTTTGGAGCATGTAATGCAAAAACTTGAAAGTATTGAAAATAAAGTTGCAACCGTAGAGTTAATTGAAAATTTCGATGAAAATATCCACAACCAAATTACTCAATATGGATCTAAAGTAGAAGTCACTTTGAAAAATATTAAGGAGAAGGAACCCATAGTTAATGAAAGAATAAATCATGATTCCACTAGAATCAATAAACTTGAGGGTATCATTACCAACTTGGGAACCACTTTTTCTTCCGTAAAGAATACCTCAAGTCCTCCAACTAAAATTGCTAAGCTTATGTATGTTCCTAAAAATAAGGGTGAAACCTCTAGCAAAGAAACTGCAGATCTCAAATCTATAAGTATTCACCCTAATCTTTTTACTACCATTAAGGAACCATTTGCTAATAATGATTTTTTTTCAATTTTGTGCCTAGAAGTTTGATTATTGATAAAAGTAAAGAAACTCCTAAAAGTGATAGATGTCTCATTAAAGAATTACCAACTAAAGATACCTAGATCTATCTTCGCTTTTATGCCTAGCTAGGGGCGTTAAACGATAGCGCTTGTTGGGAGGCAACCCAATTTTATTTCTATTCCTTGCTTTTTGCTCCTGTTTAGTAATAAATAATTTATCTAGCCTCTGTTTTGGTTGTGTTTTTTGTGTTTAATTAGTGTTTGTACCAAGTAGAACCGTTGGGAAGACTTAGGGAAAGTCTTTTTAATCTTGCTGTAAAAAATAGAAACTTTAGCGCTCACGAGAAATGCTGCCATTTTTATTTGGAAAGTGATATTTAGTTAATTCTTTTTGCAGATGATTAATAGATAAATTCCTCACGTCCAGCAATTTATTTTATAATTTTTGGGGTTCCAGATCTTGTGTTAGATACAGATTACTACAGACTGTTCTGTTTTTGACAGATTCTGTTTTTCGTGTGTTGATTGCTTATTTTGATGAATCTATGGCTAGTAAAATAGTTTATAAACCATAGAGAAGTTGGAATACAGTAGGTTTAACACCAATATAAATAAATAATGAGTTCATTACAGTACCTTTAAGTGGTGTTTTGTTTTCTTTCGCTAACAGAGCTCACGAGATTTTCTACTTTAAGTTTTGTGTTGTGAAGTTTTCAAGTTTTGGGTAAAGATTTGATGGATTATGGAACAAGGAGTGGCAAGAGCCTAAGATTGGGGATGCCCATGGCACCCCCAAGATAATATAATGACACCTAAAAGCCAAAGCTTGGGGATGCCCCGGAAGGCATCTCCTCTTTCGTCTACTTCTATCGGTAACTTTACTTGGAGCTATATTTTTATTTACCACATGATATGTGTTTTGCTTGGAGGGTCTTGTATTATTTGAGTATTTATTTGTTAGTTTTCCACAATCATCATTGCTTCACACACACCTTTTGGAGAGAGAGACTCATGATTCGGAAATTGTTAGAATACTCTATGTGCTTCACTTATATCTTTTGAGTTATATAGTTTTTGCTCTAGTGCTTCACTTATATCTTTTAGAGCACGATGGTCGATTTGTTTTATAGAAACTTTTGTTCTCTCATGCTTCACTTAGATTATTTTGAGAGTCCTACAAGACAGCATGGTAATTTTCTTTAATTATGTTAGGCATTCAAGATTAATAATAAAATTTTCTTATGAGTGTGTTGAATACTATGAGAAGTTTGAAACTTGATAATTGTTTTGAGATATGGAGATGGTGATATTAGAGTGGTGCTAGTTGAGTAGTTGTGAATTTGAGAAATGTTTGTGTTGAAGTTTGTGATTCCCGTAGCATGCACGTATGGTGAACCGTTATGTTAACAAGTCGGATCATGATGTATTTATTGATTGTCTTCCTTATGAGTGGCGGTCGGGGACGAGCGATGGTCTTTTCCTACCAATTTACCCCCTAGGAGCATGCGCGTAGTACTTTGCTTCAATAACTAATAGATTTTTGCAATACGTATGTGAGTTCTTTATGACTAATGTTGAGTCCATGGATTATACGCACTCTCACCCTTCCACCATTGATAGCCTCTCTAATACTGCGCACCTTTCGCCAGTATCATAAAACCACCATATACCTTCCTCAAAACAGCCACCATACCTACCTATTATGGCATTTCCATAACCATTCCGAGATATATTGCAATGCAACCTTCCACCGTTCCGTTTACTATGACACGCTTCATCATTGTCATATTGCTTCACATGATCATGTAGTTGACATTTTAGTTGTGGCAAAGCCACCGTTCATAATTCTTTCATATAAGTCACTCATGCATCATTGCTATCCCGGTACACCGCCGGAGGCATTCATATAGAGTCATACTTTGTTCTAGTATCGAGTTGTAATCATTGAGTTGTAAATAAATAGAAGTGTGATGATCATCATTCATAGAGTATTGTCCCAATAAAAAAAAGAAAGGCCAAAAAAAGGCCCCAAAAAAGGGCAATACTACTATCCTTTTTTCCACACTTGTGCTTCAAAGTAGCACCATGATCTTCATGATAGAGAGTCTTTTATGCTATCACTTTCATATACTAGTGGGAATTTTTCATTATAGAACTTGGCTTGTATATTCCAACGACGGGCTTCCTCAAATGCCCTAGGTCTTCATGAGCAGGCAAGTTGGATGCACACCCACTTAGTTTCTTTTTGTTGAGCTTTCATACATTTATAGCTCTAGTGCATCCATTGCATGACAATCCCTGCTCACTCACATTGATATCTATTGATGGGCATCTTCATGGCCCATTGATACGCCTAGTTAATGTGAGACTATCTTCTCCCTTTTTGTCTTCTCCACAACCACCATTCTATTCCACCTATAGTGCTATGTCCATGGCTCACGCTCATGTATTGCGTGAAGATTGAAAAAGTTTAAGAACACCAAAAGTATGAAACAATTGCTTGTCTTGTCATGGGGGTTGTGCATGATTTGAATACGTTGTGTGGTGAAGATGGAGCATAGCCAGACTATATGATTTTGTAGGGATAACTTTCTTTGGCCATGTTATTTTGAAGAAACATAATTGCTTAGTTAGTATGCTTGAAGTATTATTATTTCTATGTCAATATTAAACTTTTGTCTTGAATCTTTCAGATCTGAATATTCATACCACAATTAAGAGAATTACATTGAAATTATGCCAAGTAGCATTCCACATCAAAAATTCTATTTTTATCATTTACCTACTCGAGGACGAGCAGGAATTAAGCTTGGGGATGCTTGATGCGTCTCCAACGTATCTATAATTTTTTATTGTTCCATGCTATATTATATCCTGTTTTGGACATTATTGGGCTTTATTATACACTTCTATATTATTTTTGGGACTAACCTATTAACCGGAGGCCCAACCCAAAATTGTTGTTTTTTCCTATTTTAGGGTTTCGCAGAAAAAGAATATCAAACGGAGTCCAAACGGAATGAAACCTTCGGGAACATGATTTTTGGAACGAACATGATCCAGAGGACTTGGACCCTACGTCAAGCAATCAACGAGGAAGGCACGATGTAGGGGGGCGCGCCCTCCATCCTCGTGGGGCCCACGTTGCTCCACTGACGTACTCCTTCCTCCTATATATATACCTACGTACCCCGAAACTACCAGATACGGAGCCAAAACCCTAATTCCACCGCCGTAACTTTCTGTATCCACGAGATCCCATCTTGGGGCCTTTTCCGGAGCTCCGTCGGAGGGGGTATCGATCACGGAGGGCTTCTACATCAACAACATAGCCTCTCCGATGAAGTGTGAGTAGTTTACTTCAGACCTACGGTTCCATAGTTATTAGCTAGATGGCTTCTTCTCTCTTTTTGGATCTCAATACAAAGTTCTCCCCCTCTCTTGTGGAGATCTATTCGATGTAATCTTCTTTTGCGGTGTGTTTGTTAAGATCGATGAATTGTGGGTTTATGATCAAGTTTATCTATGAACAATATTTGAATCTTCTCTGAATTGTTTTATGTATGATTGGTTATATTTGCAAGTCTCTTCGAATTATCAGTTTGGTTTGGCCTAGTAGATTGATCTTTCTTGCAATGGGAGAAGTGCTTAGCTTTGGGTTCAATCTTGCGGTGTCCTTTCCCAGTGACAGTAGGGGCAGCAAGGCACGTATTCTATTGTTGCCATCGAGGATAACAAGATGGGGTTCATATCATATTGCATGAGTTTATCCCTCTACATCATGTCATCTTGCTTAAAGCGTTACTCTGTTCTCTTGAACTTAATACTCTAGATGCATGATGGATAGCGGTCGATGTGTGGAGTAATAGTAGTAGATGCAGGCAGGAGTCGGTCTACTTGTTTTGGACGTGATGCCTATATACATGATCATACCTAGATATTCTCATAACTATACTCAATTCTGTCAATTGCTCAACAGTAATTTGTTCACCCACCGTAATACTTATGCTCTCGAGAGAAGCCTCTAGTGAAACCTATGGCCCCCGGGTCTATCTTTATCATATTGATCTCCTATTACTTAGTTATTTCCTTTGCCATTTATTTTACTTGCATATTTATTTATCTTTATCATAAAAATACCAAAAATATTATCTTGTCATATCTATCGGATCTCACTCTCGTAGGTGACCGTGAAGGGATTGACAACCCCTTTATCCCGTTGGTTGCGAGGAGTTTATTTGTTTGTGTAGGTGCGAGGGACTCATGCGTGGCCTCCTACTGGATTGATACCTTGGTTCTCAAAAACTAAGGGAAATACTTACGCTGCTCTACTGCATTACCCTTTCCTCTTCAAGGGAAAACCAACGCAGTGCTCAAGAGGTAGCAAGGCTCACAAGGACTAAACCAACTCAACAGCTTGCCGAAGTGAGAAACTGCTTTCTCCACCCAATATTGCGTCTGATAATCTTGCGGAAAGGCAAGCAAAAGAACCCAAGTATATCGACCAAGAACCGGCATGCGCATATTGATTGCTTCATCATGTTTAACAAAAGAGACCTCTACTCCCTCATAAAGCATATATGTTTTCCCAATGAGAGCATCTCTAAGCGGCACAGTATGGATGCAAAACAGACCAAGTCCTAGGGGGGAATCCTCAAGGAAGCGAATAGAGTAACCATCATGGTTGAGCATACCAACAAGAGCAGGTCTGGCCTCCTGCCTCAAATGAACTAGGATAGCTCGGCTGGTCTCCGCGATGAGGAAGCGGTCATGGTTCAATGGTGGGTGACCACTAAGCGCCATATCCACCCGAGCCTTGCGATCAAGGGCCCCCTGCTCCACCATCATGCCATGGGGCAGGAACGCGAGCGGGTTGACAGGGAAGTTCGCCATCTTCTTGGAGGAGTAGGGAACGAGGGTGGCACATGACGAGGAGGAATATGAGGCGTCTAACGGCATGTGAGATTGTTTTATGGGAGCCTTTGGAATCCAAACCGTCAACCTAGAAAATCTCAACCTTTTGCAGCCACCACCGCATGACCATAGGCCCAACAAGACTGACAGCGTGGGGACACCGATCAATTGGAAGCAACATGCCCACCAGAAGGCACCTGACGCAAAAACATTGCTAGTTTTTGGGTAACCATTGGAGATTTGGCTTGGTAGAACTAATCTTATCAAAACGATTACGAATCTATTGGCATTGTTTATGGGAATGGCCGAACGAGAAACAATGAAAACAGTGCCGCCAAGCCTGACAGTCCAAAGCCAGGTGACCAAACGAGAGACAAGTCGTACATGCCAAATAATGATTGGAAATAAAACAAGATAACATCCTTACCTGAATATCCCGCATGGAAAAGATCTCTGATATCTTCTAGCGAGAAAATCTTGCGCGAATTCAAAACTGGCTCAGTCCAACCATCACCAAAAATCCTGGGCTGAAGAATAGGCGAGCACCTAAACAGAGACCGCGATTCCAGGAAAAACTTGAACCGACCAAATTTGAATGCATAATCCATATGAGAAACATCCAATGAAGCACCCTCAGGATTAGGATTGCAATTATGATCAGGGCAAATAGAATCCTCCTTACCCCCAGCATTGAAAGCAGCAATCTGATACGTCTCCAACGTATCTATAATTTTTGATTGCTCCATGCTATATTATCTATTGTTTTGGACATTATTGGGCTTTATTATCCACTTTTATATTATTTTTGGGACTAACCTATTAACCGGAGGCCCAGCCCAGAATCGATGTTTTTGCCTGTTTTAGGGTTTCGAAGAAAAGGAATATCAAACGGAGTCCAAATGGAATGAAACCTTCGGAAACGTGATTTTCTCAACAAACAAGACCCGGGAGACTTGGACCCTACGTCAAGAAAGGAAACATGAGGTCATGAGGTAGGGGGCGCGCCCACCCCCACCAGGCGCGCCCTCCACCCTCGTGGGCCCCCTGTTGCTCCACCGACGTACTCCTTCCTCCTATATATATCCACGTACCCCCAAACGATCATATACGGAGCCAAAACCCTAATTCCACCGCCGTAACTTTCTGTATCCATGAGATCCCATCTTGGGGCCTGTTCCGGAGCTCCGCCGGAGGGGGCATCGATCACAGAGGGCTTCTACATCAACACCATAGCCTCTCCGATGAAGTGTGAGTAGTTTACCTCAGACCTACGGGTCCATAGTTAGTAGCTAGATGTCTTCTTCTCTCTTTTTGGATCTCAATACAATGTTCTCCCCCTCTCTTGTGGAGAACTATTCGATGTAATCTTCTTTTTGCGGTGTGTTTGTTGAGATCGATGAATTGTGGCTTTATGATCAAGTCTATCTATGAATAATATTTGAATCTTCTCTGAATTCTTTTATGTATGATTGGTTACCTTTGCAAGTCTCTTCGAATTATCAGTTTGGTTTGGCCTACTAGATTGATCTTTCTTGCAATGGGAGAAGTGCTTAGCTTTGGGTTCAATCTTGCAGTGTCCTTTCCCAGTGACAGTAGGGGCAACAAGGCACGTATTGTATTGTTGCCATCGAGGATAACAAGATGGGGTTTATATCATATTGCATGAGTCTATCCCTCTACATCATGTAATCTTGCTTAAGGCGTTACTCTATTTATAACTTAATACTCTAGATGCATGCTGGATAGCGGTCGATGAGTGGAGTAATAGTAGTAGATGCAGGCAGGAGTCGGTCTACTTGTCTCGGACGTGATGCCTATATACATGATCATACCTAGATATTCTGATAAGTATGCTCAATTTTGTCAATTGCTCAACAGTAATTTGTTCACCCACCATAGAATACTTATGCTCTCGAGAGAAGCCACTAGTGAAACCTATGGCCCCCGGGTCTATCTTTATCATATTGATCTCCTATTACTTAGTTATTTCCTTTGCTATTTACTTTGCCTTTATTTTAATTTGCATCTTTATCATAAAAATACCAAAAATATTATCTTATCATATCTATCAGATCTCACTCTCGTAAGTGGCCTTATAGGGATTGACAACCCCTATTTGCGTTGGTTGCAAGGATTTATTTGTTTTGTGCAGGTACGAGGGACTCACGCGTAGCCTCCTACTGGATTGATACCTTGGTTCTCAAAAACTGAGGGAAATACTTATGCTACTTTGCTGCATCATCCCTTCCTCTTCGGGGAAAACCAACACAGTGCTCAAGAGGTAGCAAGAAGGATTTCTGGCGCCGTTGCCGGGGAGGTCTACGCAAAAGTCAACATACCAAGTACCCATCACATACCCTTATCTCCCGCATTACATTATTTGCCATTTGCCTCTCGGTTTCCTCTCCCCCACTTCACCCTTGCCGTTTTATTCGCCCTCTCTCTCTATCCCCCCTCTCTTTCTCTATTTGCCTCTTTTTGCCTGCTTGCTTTCTGTTTGCTTGTGTGTTAGTTTGCATGCTTGTCACGATGGCTCAAGATAATACTAAATTATGTGACTTCACCAATACCAACAACAATGATTTTATTAGCACTCCGATTGCTCCTCTTACCGATGCTGAATCTTGTGAAATTAATACTGCTTTGCTGAATCTTGTCATGAAAGATCCGTTCTCCGGCCTTCCTAGTGAAGATGCCGCTACCCATCTAAATAGCTTCGTTGATTTGTGTGACATGCAAAATAAGAAAGATGTGGATAATGATATTGTTAAATTGAAGCTATTTCCATTTTCGCTTAGAGATCGTGCTAAAGCTTGGTTTTCTTCTTTGCCTAAAAATAGTATTGATTCATGGAACAAGTACAAAGATGCTTTTATCTCTAAGTATTTTCCTCCCGCTAAGATCATCTCTCTTAGAAACGATATTATGAATTTTAAGCAACTTGATCATGAACATGTTGCACAAGCTTGGGAGAGAATGAAACTAATGATACATAATTGCCCTACTCATGGTTTAAATTTGTGGATGATTATACAAATTTTTTATGCCAGATTGAATTTTGCTTCTAGAAATCTTTTAGATTTGGCCGCGGGAGGAACTTTTATGGAAATCACTTTAGGAGAAGCTACTAAACTCCTAGATAATATTATGGTTAATTATTCTCAATGGCATACTGCAAGATCTACTAATAAAAAGGTGCATGCGATAGAAGAAATTAATGTTTTGAGTGGAAAGATGGATGAACTTATGAAATTATTTGCTAATAAGTATGTTTCTCTGATCCTAATGATATGCCCTTGTCTACTTTGATTGAGAATAATAATGAATCTATGAATGTGAATTTTGTTGGTAGGAACAATTTTGGTAACAACGCGTATAGAGGAAATTTCAACCCTAGGCCTTATCCTAGTAATTCCTCTAATAATTATGGTAATTCCTACAGCAATTCTTATGGAAATTATAATAAGACGCCCTCTGATTTTGAATCTAATATTAAAGAATTTATTACTTTGCAAAAGAATTATAATGCTATGATTGAAGAATAATTGCTTAAGATCGATGATTTGGCTAGGAACGTTGATAGAATTGCTCTTGATGTTGATTCTTTGAAACTTAGATCTATTCCACCGAAGCATGATATCAATGAGTCTCTCAAAGCCATGAGAATTTCCATTGATGAGTGCAAAGAAAGAACCGCTAGGATGCGTGCTAAGAAAGATGCCTTTATAAGAGCGTGTTCTTCTAGTTCCTATGAAAATAAAGACGAAGATCTAAAAGTTATTGGTGTGTCCCCTATTAAATCTTTGTTTTGAAATATGAATCTTGATAATGATGGGACTGAATATGATCCACCTTCACCTACAAGGCGTTCTAAGAATTCGGAATTTGTTGATCTTGATGCTAAATTTGATAAAAGTGGGATTGAAGAAATTAAAACCCTAGATGTTGCTAAACCCACTATTATGGATTTCAAGGAATTTAACTATGAAAATTGCTCTTTGATTGATTGTATTTCCTTATTGCAATCCGTGCTAAATTCTCCTCACGCTTATAGTCAAAATAAAGCGTTTACTAAACATATCGTTGATGCCTTGATGCAATCTTATGAAGAAAAACTTGAATTGGAAGTTTCTATCCCTAGAAAACTTTATGATGAGTGGGAACCAACTATTAAAATTAAAATTAAAGATCATGAATGCTATGCTTTATGTGATTTGGGTGCTAGTGTTTCCACGATTCCAAAGACTTGTGTGATTTGTTAGGCTTCCGTGATTTTGATGATTGCTCTCTAAACTTGCACCTTGCGGGTTCCATTATTAAGAAACCTATGGGAAGAATTAATGATGTTCTTATTGTTGCAAATAGGAATTATGTGCCCATAGATTTTATTGTTCTTGACATAGATTGCAATCTTTCATGTCCTATTATTCTTGGTAGACCTTTCCTTAGAACGATTGGTGCAATTATTGATATGAAGGAAGGAAATATTAGATTCCAATTTCCATTAAGGAAAGGCATGGAACACTTTCCTAGAATAAAATAAAAGTACCTTATGAATCTATTATGAGAGCCACTTATGGATTGCCTACCAAAGATGGCAATACCTAGACCTATCCTGGCTTGTTATGCCTAGCTAGGGGCGTTAAACGATAGCGCTTGTTGGGAAGCAACCCAATTTTATTTTTATTTCTTGCTTTTTGCTCCTGTTTAGTAATAAATAATTTATCTAGCCTATGTTTTGGTTGTGTTTTTTGTGTTTAATTAGTGTTTGTGCCAAGTAGAACCGTTGGGAAGACTTGGGGAAAGTCTTGTTGAACTTGCTGTAAAAAACAGAAACTTTAGCGCTCACGAGAACTGCTGTCATTTTTATTTGGAAAGTGATATTTAGTTAATTCTTTTTGAAGATGATTAATAGATAAATTACTCACGTCCAGCAATTTATTTTAGAACTTTTTGGGTTCCAGATCTTGCACTAGATACAGATTACTACAGACTGTTCTGTTTTTGGCAGATTCTATTTTTCGTGTGTTGTTTGCTTATTTTGATGAATCTATGGCTAGTAAAATAGTTTATAAACCATAGAGAAGTTGGAATACAATAGGTATAACACCAATATAAATAAAGAATGAGTTCATTACAGTACCTTTAAGTGGTCTTTTATTTTCTTTCGCTAACGGAACTCACGAGATTTTCTACTTTAAGTTTCGTGTTGTGAAGTTTTCAAGTTTTGGGTAAAGATTTGATGGATTATGGAACAAGGAGTGGCAAGAGCCTAAGATTGGGGATGCCCATGGAACCCCCAAGATAATCTAAGGACACCTAAAAGCCAAAGCTTGGGGATGCCCCGGAAGGCATCCCCTCTTTCGTCTACTTCTATCGGTAACTTTACTTGGAGCTATATTTTTATTCGCCACTTGATATGTGTTTTGCTTGGAGCGTCTTGTATTATTTGAGTCTTTGCTTGTTAGTTTACCACAATAATACTTGCTGTACACACCTTTTGAGAGAGCCATGCATGATTTATAATTTGTTAGAATACTCTATGTGCTTCGCTTATATCTTTTGAGTTATATAATTTTGCTCTAGTACTTCACTTATATCTTTCAGAGCATGGTGGTGGATTTGTTTTATAGAAACTATTGATCTCTCATGCTTCAATTAGATTATTTTGAGAGTTTTAATAGCATGGTAATTTGCTTTAAATCCTAATATGCTAGGTATTCAAGAAGAAAAAATTCTCTTATGAGTGTGTTGAATATTATGATAAGTTTGATACTTGATAATTGTTTTGAGATATGGAGATGGTGATATTAAAGTCATGCTAGTTGAGTAGTTGTGTTGAGAAATACTTGTGTTGAAGCTTGTGATACCCGTAGCATGCACGTATGGTGAACCGTTATATGATGAAGTCGGAGCATGATTTATTTTTTGATTGCCTTCCTTATGAGTGGCGGTCGGGGACGAGCGATGATATTTTCCTACCAATCTATCCCCTAGGAGCATGCATGTAATACTTTGCTTTGATAACTTGTAGATTTTTGCAATAAGTATATGAGTTCTTTATGACTAATGTTGAGTCCATGGATTATACGCACTCTCACCCTTCCACCTTTGCTAGCCTCTCTAATACCGCGCACCTTTCGCCGGTATCATACACCCACCATATACCTTCCTCAAAACAGCCACCATACCTACCTATTATGGTATTTCCATAGCCATTCCGAGATATATTGCCATGCAACTTTCCACCGTTCCGTTTATTATGACACACTCCATCATTGTCATATTGCTAGCATGATCATGTAGTTGACATCATATTTGTGGAAAAGCCACCATTCATAATTCTTTCATACGTGTCACTCTTGAGTCATTGCATATCCCGGTACACCACCGGAGGCATTCATATAGAGTCATATTTTGTTCTAAGTATCGAGTTGTAATTGTTGAGTTGTAAGAAAAATAAAAGTGTGATGATCATCATTATTAGAGCATTGCCCCAGTGAGGAAAGGATGATGGAGACTATAATTCCCCCACAAGTCGGGATGAGACTTCGGACGAAAAACAAAAAAAAGAGAAAGAAAAGAGGCCATAAAAAAAGAAAAGGCCCAAATAAAAAAAAGAAAAAAATATGAGAGAAAAAGAGAGAAGGGACAATGTTACTATCCTTTTACCACACTTGTGCTTCAAAGTAGCACCATGATCTTCATAGTAGAGAGTCTCTCATATTCTCACTTTCATATACTGGTGTGAATCTTTCATTATAGAACTTGGCTTGTATATTCCAATGATGGGCTTCCTCAAAATGCCCTAGGTCTTCATGAACAAGCATGTTGGATGCACACCCACTTAGTTTCTTTTTGAGCTTTCATATACTTATAGCTCTAGTGCATTCGTTGCATGACAATCCCTACTCACTCACATTGATATCTATTGATGGGCATCTCCATAGCCCGTTGATACGCCTAGTTGATGTGAGACTATCTTCTCCCTTTTTGTCTTCTCCACAACCACCACTCTATTCCACCTATAGTGCTATATCCATGGCTCACGCTCATGTATTGCGTGAAGATTGAAAAAGTTTTGAGAATGTCAAAAGTATGAAACAATTGCTTGGCTTGTCAGCGGGGTTGTGCATGATTTAAATATTTTATGTGGTGAAGATAGAGCATAGCCAGACTATATGATTTTGTAGGGATAACTTTCTTTAGCCATGTTATTTTGAGAAAACATAATTGCTTTGTTAGTATGCTTCAAGTATTATTATTTTTATGTCAATATGAACTTTTGTCTTGAATCTTTCGGATCTGAATATTCATACCACAATTAAGAAGAATTACATTAAACTTTTGCCAAGTAGCACTCCGCATCAAAAATTCTGTTTTTGTCATTTACCTACTCGAGGACGAGCAGGAATTAAGCTTGGGGATGCTTGATACGTCTCCAATGTATATATAATTTTTGATTGCTCCATGCTATATTATCTACTGTTTTAGACATTATTGGGCTTTATTATCCACTTTTATAATATTTTTGGGACTAACCTATTAACCGGAGGCCTAGCCCGGAATCGCTGTTTTTTGCCTGTTTTAGGGTTTCGAAGAAAAGGAATATCAAACGGAGTCCAAACGGAATGAAACCTTCGGGAACGTGATTTTCTCAACAAACAAGACCCGGGAGACTTGGACCCTACGCCAAGAAAGGAAACAGGAGGCCACGAGGTAGGGGGACGCGCCCACCCCCACCAGGCGCGCCCTCCACCCTCGTGGGCCCCCTGTTTCTCCACCGACATACTCCTTCCTCCTATATATATCCACGTACCCCCAAACAATCAGATACGGAGCCAAAACCCTAATTCCACCGCCGTAACTTTCTGTATCCACGAGATCCCATCTTGGGGCCTGTTCCGGAGCTCCGCCGGAGGGGGCATCGATCACTGAGGGCTTTTACATCAACACCATAGCCTCTCCGATAAAGTGTGAGTAGTTTACCTCAGACCTACGGGTCCATAGTTAGTAGCTAGATGGCTTCTTCTCTCTTTTTGGATCTCAATACAATGTTCTCCCCCTCTCTTGTGGAGAACTATTCGATGTAATCTTCTTTTTGCGGTGTGTTTGTTGAGACCGATGAATTCTGGGTTTATGATCAAGTCTATCTATGAATAATATTTGAATCTTCTCTGAATTCTTTTATGTATGATTGGTTATATTTGCAAGTCTCTTCGAATTATCAGTTTGGTTTGGCCTACTAGATTGACCTTTCTTGCAATGGGAGAAGTGCTTAGCTTTGGGTTTAATCTTGCGGTGTCCTTTCCTAGTGACAGTAGGGGCATCAAGGCACGTATTGTATTGTTGCCATCGAGGATAACAAGATGGGGTTTATATCGTATTGCATGAGTCTATCCCTCTACATCATGTCATCTTGCTTAAGGCGTTACTCTGTTTTTAACTTAATACTCTAGATGCATGCTGGATAGCGGTTGATGAGTGGAGTAATAGTAGTAGATGCATGCAGGAGCCGGTCTACTTGTCTCGGACGTGATGCCTATATACATGATCATACCTAGATATTCTGATAAGTATGCTCAATTTTGTCAATTGCTCAACAGTAATTTGTTCACCCACCGTAGAATACTTATGCTCTCGAGAGAAGCCACTAGTGAAACCTATGGCCCCCGGGTCTATCTTTATCATATTGATCTCCTATTACTTAGTTATTTCCTTTGCTATTACTTTGCCTTTATTTTACTTTGCATCTTTATCATAAAAATACCAAAAATATTATCTTATCATATCTATCAGATCTCACTCTCGTAAGTGGCCTTATAGGGATTGACAACCCCTATTTGCGTTGGTTGCGAGGATTTATCTGTTTTGTGCAGGTACGAGGGACTCACGCGTAGCCTCCTACTGGATTGATACCTTGGTTCTCAAAAACTGAGGGAAATACTTATGCTACTTTGCTGCATCATCCCTTCCTCTTCGGGGAAAACCAACGCAGTGCTCAAGAGGTAGCACAGTCCATTTTGAAGCATGTGCACTAGAGGCACCACTCTTTTTAAGATGAGCCTTAATTACCAGAGGTTTACCTTGATGGCCATGCGCTGCATTTAAGAGATCTGTCAGGATATTATGAAGGTAACATTGATGAGTGCGCTTCCGATTGGAATGAATCAACCAGTCAGAACCAACCTCGGATTCCCGGCTATCCAAATGAAAGGGCTTGCCATGAAAAAGATTGAACGAACAATGAAATGCTAGCATGCGACAACCCTTCAGAGCACAAATAAAATGACCCACTCTGTTGGAGGCTACCGAGAAACGGAAAAGATTATCCGAGAGTTTAAACACGTTGAACCTCTTGAGATTGCCCTCCAAGCAGGATCAGAGCGCCATGGAGACCGAATCCACATCCAAACGAAAAGAACTCGAATGGAAAAGAACCACCAGAAAGAACTCGAAAGAAGAGATAGATCCATTAAAATGGACCGGAGAATTGAATCGACGACACACCTGAGCCGCCACCTTATGGCCGTACGAGAAGTCCCAATCGATGAGGGCATCCATCCTAACAATCTAAGATGATCCATGGAGAGATCCATCGGCATGGTGGGAGCAGGTGGGAGGGGGGAGAGGAGGGGTGGGAGCATCAGCACTCGTTGTCGTCATTGTTTTTAAAACTTATTTTATTTATTGTTTATGACAAGTCTAGTTTCGTAATTCCCCGTTTTATAATATGCCAAAATTTACTTTTAAATCCAGAAAAAAATAGCTGAAACATATCATGGCAATTCATGTACAATAGACATGGAAACTTTTAACCAAAAAATTTCGTCCAAATATATTGATATGAGATCTAGTTTCGAAGATTTCGTCGCGAGTGATTTAATGGTGAAAACGGATCTTCAATCTGATTTTTCATTTAAGAGAAAACATTTTAAAAACTGAAAAACCAAAAAGATTTCCACATGCATGCATGCGGTGATGTGGCGTAGTCTATGTGCTATAGAGCATGTGGGCGGGTTTAGCTCCCATCACACGTGCGTGGGCGTTAGCGTTGTCCAAAACAAATATACGCCTTTCTTAGATAAGTCATAAGCAAGGGGATCCTCTGTTTTGGTCTGAACTGATTAAACATCAAGATCATTTCCTCTCCTCATGCAGATTTATGGTTGGGAAATGGGAAAATAACCCCGAACCTCTTTTTTTAAAACTGAACAGGTGAGAAAACATGCCCGTCTCGTTCGCTTCCAAGCCGCCACTGCTGCTCTCTCGTCGCTAGAGATAGTCTCGCTGTTGCTCCTTCGTTCGCTTCCAAGCCATCTCCTTTATTGCTTGATGTATCACGTGTCATGCTGGTCATATGTTTGAAGTAATGCTTGGGAGGAGCCACCAATCAAATCCACTACAAGGCGTCGAGCTTGACCGCACGGTTCCAGTTTACGCGCAGCTCTACGTGGTGCACCGCCGGCTATGCCGTGTTGCGGGCTGTGAAGTCCTAGCTCCATGTGCAGCTCCGGATGCACTTGACATCAGCGTGGAAGAGTGCCAATGAGTTCGTGAGGTGACACAAGTCGTGTTGTGGTAGTTCGACTGCCTCCTCTTTGGTAAGCTACATGCCCAACTATTGGCATAGTCGTTGCAGTTTGGCAGTGGCCTTTGTGCATGGCCATTCAAAGTTTGTGCATGTGGGTGGCTTTTGTGCATGGCTGTTGAGTTTGTAACAACTGGGTAGCTAAGGAGAAAACGGCTAGCTAGCTAGCCAATTTACATGGATATATGCAGCACCAGCCAAACAGCTCAAAGTATTATTAATACTTCAAAATACTGTGATATATCAAAACTATGGTATTTTATACCTACATGCAAAAACATTGTAGTTTTTCAATACTGTGGTCTTTTAATACTTCACCATCAAACACAACCTATAAGTTTTAAAATTTCCACTTATACAAAAAAACTTTGGTACTATGCTGTCAAAATGAAAAGTCTAGTAATATATATATCACATAAATCTTCAAGAAAGGATTTTTTTTTGCAAAAAGGCCAAAGGCCGTATATTAAATAGCACACACCCTAACAAAAACTCTTACATAAATTGAAAAATGCATTCAAATCCTTGGGATGTCGTAGTCTTCTTTCTCGCCATGAGAAAAACTCGATTTCACCTATGGGAAGGGATGCAAGTGGGCATTCCGCATAGTCCCGTATAAGCAGGGAATTAGTTCAAGTATTTCTCCGATCTGGAAAGTTATAACTAACATGGTTAAGTTTTTTTTGAGGGCTACTAACATGGTTAAGTTTGACTGTGAAGAGGGGCGGATCGGGTGCCGCTCTGCACCCCTACCTTATGTATGTGCCTCCAGCTCTGCCTCTAGAAGCTTGTAGAAGCAGCGGCCAGAAAGTTGTTGATGTAGACCAGAAATTGCCGTGACCGTAGTCATAACAAATCGTTAGAAAATAATAGTTGTTTTTTCATAATAAAAAGGGAAACTACTACTCGAATATCCATTTCTGAGCCTAAGCTCATCTACACCCGGTCAAGAAAAAATTCACAAAAAAATCAAACACAAAAATCTAATTTTTTTGCATGGCAGATAATTTGGTGCATGAGGTGCACTCCAAAATTCAGATAATTTGGACATACGAGTAGCTCTCAGAAAAAAGACTATTTGGGTCAGAACAATATATGAACAATATTTTTTACAGACCCTAAATTTGTCTTTTTTTGCCGAGAGCTACTCAGATGTTCAAATGATCTAAAATTTGAAGCACACCTCACGCACCAAATTATCTACCATGAAAATGTTATTTTTGAATTTTCTAGTATTTGTTCTGAATTTTTTCTTAATTGGGAGTGCAGATGAGTCTGGGCACCGAATCGCTGCTCTCAAATACTATTCATGTATTCTTACTTTCATTTATTTTTTTGGGTGTGGAAAGCACTTCTACTCATGTATATGATGGCGGAAGATGGCGGCCGGCACCGGCCGATTTTAGAGCGTGCTCATTCGATGCGCGTAGAGGGTCTGCTAGATCGGTTTGTGCTTCAGGTTGCCGGATAAAATGATGTGTGTTGATGCGAGGCCGGAGCACATCATCAAGTTTGTAGGAGTGGCGATCCTAGTTGCCATGCAGGTAGCTTTGGGTTGATCCATGCACTTATTTTGTCCAGTCCTGTCGAATGATATAATAAAAATGGTTGTGTGCATCCCTTCAAAGCCCGGGGTACTCCTCCTTTTTCGAAATAAAAGATAACACAAATTATGTTAAAAAGTTGACGAGGTTCCTCAAACAAGCCATGAAGTCCCCGGCCCAAAGATCACATCAATCGAGGTAATTTTTGTTGATGAATGCTTGCAGGAAACTTTGGGCAGGGAGGATCAGATCAAGGTCGTCGATCTAACATCGAAACCAGATGCCCCAATACCTAAGCCAAAGATCGGAGGCAGGTTTTGGGTCCTAGCCGACGATGAAGATGAAGAAGACGATGATGCATAGCTTGATTCTCCTAGAGTCATGAAGCCAAAGTCGCCCGAGATGCTATCTAGGTTCACGGCACCACTTGCTGAATCTTTCATGAAGCTCGCGCCTGGCGAGGGGTGCAAAGACAGGAGGGTTGCGGAGCCAAGACCGGCGGCTCTCGGCAAACCCTCATCGATGAAGATCAAACCTTGGAAGGGACCCCTCCCCAAGGTAAATTTGCCGCAACCCACTTTATCAGATTTTTCCATTGGATGGTTGGACGAAAATCACTCGCAAGAAGAAGAAAAAGGTTCCTCCGGCAGCAGTTCATCCACTGCCAGCGGCCGTCGGTCCAGGAGCGATCCGGGCGGCGCGGCTGGTTCGTTTGAATCTGCTGCTAGGAATTGGTGGGCCAGTGGAGGAAACTTCCGGCCTAGGCCCGATGCGTGCTGGGTATGTGGCCTAGTGCGTGGCCCAGGAACCGGCAGCGGACCTTCCTTCTCCGGGCGGGTTGCATGGGGACGCGTTGGATCGCGTGTCGCATGCACATACGGAGATCACGCAGCGCAGAATTGCCCGGCCAGGGTTTCCTAAGCTGCCCCCCGGTCGTGCAGCGAGAATTCTGCCCTTTGTTCGATTGTCCTCCGAGGCCATGGCCGGATGTGGGAGGGGCTTGCTGCCGCCACACAAACCCGCTCCACCGCTGCCGAAGGACGCACCCCCACCCGCCCGGACCGCGCCCCCACAGCCTAAGGCGGCGTTGCAGCCCAAGCCGGCGCCGTCGTAGCAATGGGTCGGGGCGCAGCCGCATAGGCCTGCGCCGCTGCCACTCGCGGTGCCGCCGCCACGCCCGACGGCGCAAGCTCCAGCGGGAGGGCAGGCTGCACGGGATGGCCGTGGATCGGACGGCCCGTACCCAGCTGTAGATGGGACAGCGACGGGCAGAGGATTTGCCGTCGTGGCACATGGAGATCGCGACCCTCCTTGTGGCCGTTGGGGCGATGATGGGGTCAATGTGTACGGGGATGGACAACATTGTGGTTCATCGTCGACTGGCGGCAGCCGCGGTTACGCCTGGCAAAGTGACGGATCAGAGGAGCGTTCGTTCTATGCGCCACCGGGAAATTTTGTGGAGGGGGCTTCTAGCCCAGATTATAGGTCCCGTGGAGGATACTGGGGTTTTCGTGGTGGTAGGGGTGGGGCTAGGAGGCCGTCCTAGTATTGGCAGTGCCCCCCTCCTCCGCTGCCACAGGCCACTGCCAACACGGCCAAGACTGAGGCCCTTACTGTTGCGGGCCAGTCGTCGGAGACGGTGGAGTTGGTGCAGCCATCGGATTTATCGGGCGAGGCCATGGCGATGGTCACCGCTCTGGCTTCTACCATGGTTCCAGTGACCTTGCAAGATGGGGCTAAAGGTCGTGAGCATGTTTCTAACAAACTTTCCGACAAGTCTGATAGTGAGAGGGCCGCTAAGTGGGCGCGCAAGAAAGAGAAGATGTTGTGCTATCGTTGCGGTGAGCAAGGGAATTTTATTGCAGAATGCAATACGGAGCTTTGTGATACTTGTCTCAAACCTGCACATGAATCGGGTGAGTGCCCGGTGTTGCTGTACCCATTACCGACGGTGACCATGTATGGGGTTTGCTGTGCGGACTTGATGTTTTTTGAGTCACCTACTCCTTATGTTACCCCAGACACACCGCAGAACTTGACTACAGGAGTGGTCAAAGTTACAAAGGGATACCTATCTGAGGTGAGGATCATGCAGAGGCCGAATGAGCTGGCTCCCAGGAACTCTCATTGGGAGCTTATCCGGCTGGATGATAATCTGTATAAGGTTGATTTTCCGTCAGCGGAAGATCTGAAGAAACTCCTTAAGTTTGGTATAACACGTGTGCCTAGTATAGAGTGTTTTCTTGAGTTTGATGCTTGGAAGCAAACAAAACCAAAAGGCACACCTTTATCTCTGGTCTGGGTTCGATTTTCAGGGGCACCTTCAAAGACTATCAATGATGCCAGGGTGGTCTGCAGTCTGGGGTCACTGATTGGGAAGACTGAGCGTGTTGATATGCAGTTTACCCGGACTCACGGGGTGGCCAGGTTACTTGTCAGCGTTCTGGCTATTGAGCATATACCGGATGTGGTCAGGTGGACGCATGCCGGCATGGTGTACAAATTGGATATTGAGTTAGAGGATGCTGAGATGTTTTAGGAGGCACTCCTGGGAGGGGGTGATGTTGACATGTCTGATAAGGATGACGATACGGGTAATAGGGAGAAGCACGATGATGGTGGATCGCGAGAGGGTTCTAATTTGGCAGGTAGTAAACCCACTCCGCAGCACCGGACAATGGTGCAGCACCGACTTCGTCCACACCTGTGCACACTCTGAGGTTTGGGTCCTTTGGGATGCCGTCTTCTGCGCCTCCTCGACTGTGGGTTGATCGAGTTGAGAGTGGCGATGCAGATGAGCATGTGTTGCCGCCCGTCCCGATTGCCTCCCTTCTCGTTGAGGAGTCCCCGACTGTGGAGTTGAGGGGTGTTTCGAGCCCGTAGTGCTTGGCCCGCATCCCGAGTCCGAGGAGGGATGGCGAGGGGCCGACGGACACGGCTGGGTAGGAGGCCCAGATGAGGCTGGCGCCGACGTCGGGACCCGAGCTTCAGACCCCGGCGAAGGTCTGTAGTGGGCCGGTGGACGACGCTCGCAGCCCGGGGCCGACACGAGCTGGCGAGGGGCCGTCGGACGCTACCGGGCAGGAGGCCTAGGGGAGTCCCGCGCTTTCGCATGTGCTCGCGCTTCAGGCCTCGATGGGGCCGCTGGAGGGATCTACGGTGCGGTGGGTCACGGGCAGGTGGCCCCCGACTCATTCGCGAGGGCTTCCCTGACACGATCTTCACCGACAACAGATGGACCACATCGGTAGGTGGTGGGAGATACGGGAGGAGGCCCTGGAGGCGCCAGGTCGCCTTCCTCCCCTTCGCCTGGTCTTGTCAGGATAGACAGACTCGAGGAGGAGGTCTTCTCACCGTAGGCACGGACTACGGAGGAGGTGATCGCGTTTGACGGCCATCCGGACCCGGTGCTCTTGGGCAGGCGTGTCATTAGCTGGGTTCAGGACCAGCCAGACGCTGACGACTTTCATCTTGGTCGTGCTATGAGGGTCGCCAAGCTTAGGGACGTCGAGTCTCAGACAAGTATGTCGGTTAATAAGCAATGTTATATTCTGCATTTTTCTGAGCATGAGATCATTAGTAGAGCTTATGACATAGGAGTCTCTCTTGGATCTAATGGAGAAAAAAATGTTAAATCAGTTAAGGATATTTTAGACTTAGAGGCTGAGAGAGTTTCAGAATTGATTCGAGCATTAGCGGCGGTTAAGCCTATGTCAGATCCTGACATTAATAACTTGGGTGTCCCTTCACTTGAGACTTTTTGTGACGAAATGATGCTGTCTTCGGATGCCGAAGAAGAGGCAGAAGGGGTAGAGAATGAACTGTCGAGTGATCCCCCGTCTTTCTCTGAGGGGGTACAACAGAATATAACTCATGGATAGGACGTGTTGTTGTTAGATAAACCTAAACGATCCTGGAAGAGGAAGATTTATCCAACGTCGGCAGTCTGTAGGAGTGAAAGAGTGAAACTCAAGAAAAAAATTCCATGATGAAATATGAAAGGGATCTTTTGGAATAGCAAAGGTCTGGCAGACTTGGCTAAGAAAAGATTCCTCGCTGAAACAACCATCGAAGATAAATTAGACTTCATCGCACTTCTTGAGACCGGTAGAGACAACTTCACGTCCCAGTTCCTCGGCTCTCTTACAGCTGGCGTTGATTTTGATTGGCACTGCCTCCTGCGGAGAGGGCGATCCAGTGGGATTCTCTTGGGAGTGAAGTGCGAGAGTCTTGAGGTTGTAAATGTAGTACGAGGAGATTATACGGTGAAGTTCTGGGTTAGGTCGAAATTGGATGGTTTCCGATGGTCCTTAGTGGCAGTATATGGCGCTGCCCAACCAGAATTTAAACCCGAGTTCTTGGCGGATCTGGTTTGGATATGTGGGGTGAAAGGCTGCCACTTTTGGTGGGTGGCGATTTTAACATTATTAGGAGGAAGGAAGAAAAGAACAATGATCATTTTGATGGACGATGGTCGTTTATGTTCAATATGATCATTAAGAGTCTTAATCTCAGGGAGATAGAACTCCCAGGTAGAAAGTTTACCTGGGCAAACTCTCTTCCTACTCCTACTTACGAGAAGCTTGATAGGGTACTTGCGAGTGTGGAATGAGAACAGAAATACCCCTGGTATCGGTGCACGCGATGCAAAGGGCGATTTCCGACCACACACCCTTGTTAGTTGACTCGGGTGACGCAACTCATATTGGCAATAAAAACATTTTCTCGTTTGAACTCAGTTGGTTCGAAAAAGAAAATTTTATTGAGATGGTGGCAAGAGAGTGGGCTAGGCCAGTTGTGGGCACATCCAACATGGAATGCTAGCAGAATAAGATTATACACTTGAGACAATTCTTGAGGGGTTGGACCAGAAATGAGATCGAGTGGGATTTATAAAAAAGAGAAGGAGAGACTTCTCCAACTAATTCAGATGCTAGATTTGTGGGCAGAAACGAATCTGCTAGACGAGTCCGAGCAAGCATGCAAGTCATAGGCCGAGGCCAAATTGCGTGGTTGCTTAGAGAAGAGGAAATGAAATGGGCCTTGCATGCTAAAGTTCTTAAGGTCGCCCAAGGGGATGACAACACCCAATTTTTCCATATGATTGCTAACGACAAGCATAGGAGAAAGAAGATTATTCAGCTTGAGCAAGATGAGGGAACATTTGTGGGCCATGAGAATCTGAAGATTTACATATCCAACTACTACAAGCAGTTGTTTGGACCACCGGTAGATAACGCGGTGACTCTAGATGAGAGTGTGGTGGAGGATACCCCTCAGTTACAGTCAGGGGATAATGAGACCCTTTCTGCACCTTTTACTAAGAAGGAGGTGTTTGAGGTGATCGCTCAAATGAAACCGAATAAGGCACCGGGACCAGATGGGTTCCCGGCAGAATTCTATAAGAAGTGTTGGCATATTGTGAAAGATGATCTTATGCTTATGTTTCATGATTTATTTAATGGGCATCTACAACTGTTTCACTTAAATTTCAGCACAATTACTCTTCTGCCTAAGAAGGAGGAAGCCATCCGCATAGAGCAATTCAGGCCCATTTGTCTATTGAATGTGAGTTTCAAGATCTTTACGAAAGTGGCCACCAAAAGGCTGACAAAGGTTGCCCATTCGGTGGTGCAACCAAGTCAGACCGCCTTCATGCCTGGAAGACACATCCTAGAGGGGGTAGTTGTCTTACACGAAACTTTACATGAAATCCACTCAAAGAAACTCGATGGAGTTATATTCAAAGTGGACTTTGAAAAGGCCTACGATAAGGTCAAATGGCCCTTTCTGTAGCAAGCCATGCGCATGAAAGGTTTTAATGAACAATGGAGGAATCAGGTGGATTCCTTTGTCCAGAGAGGTAGTGTTGGGATAAAGGTGAATGATGATATTGGTCATTACTTTCAAACGCATAAAGGCTTGAGACAAGGAGGCCCGATGTCTCCGATACTGTTCAATATTGTGGCAGACATGTTGACAGTTCTCATAGGTCGGGCCAAGGAGAAGGGCTTGGTAGGTGGACTGGTTCCCCATTTGGTGGATGGGGGAGTCTCCATCCTACAATATGCGGATGACACAATTCATGGAGCACGACCTCGCAAAAGCCAGAAATATGAAACTCGTATTATGCCTATTTGAACAATTGTCGAGGTTGAAGATCAACTTTAACAAGAGTGAATTATTCTGCTTTGGCAGTGCCAAAGAAGACCAAGACAATTACAAGAACCTGTTCGGTTGTGAACTGGGATCTTTACCCTTCAGTTATCTAGGTATTCCAATTCACCATAGGAAATTGACTAATAAAGAATGGAAATGTATCGAAGATCGATTCGAGAAGAAACTAAGCTGCTGGAAGGATAAGCTTATGTCTTATGGAGGAAGGCTCGTATTGATAAATTCGGTACTAACGAGTATGCCGATGTTTCTCCTGTCTTTTTTCGAGGTGCCCAAAGGGGTACGCAAGAGATTAGACTTCTATCGATCTCAATTATTTTGGCAGCCTAACGAGGTTAAGACAAAATATCGCCTGGCAAGATGGGATATTATTTGTCGACCAAAAGACCAGGGGGGTCTTGGGATCGAGAACCTCGAGGTGAAAAATAAGTGCTTGTTGAGCAAATGGCTCTATAGTTTATCGCTGCATTCCGAAGGAATGTGGGCACAAATCCTACGCAATAAATATTTGCACTCCAAAACTCTAGCCCAGGTTACTGTAAGACCCAATGACTCACCATTTTGGAAGGGACTCATGAGAGTGAAAGAAACCTTTTTCCATAGGGTGAAGTTTATTGTTGGGGACAGAACAACAACAAGGTTTTGGGAGGATACATGGTTAGGTGACACACCGCTAGCTCTCCAATATCCTTCCCTGTATCATATTGCTCAACGTAAGGAAGATTACGCAGCAACGATGATGCAGACGGTACCTTTGAATATCCAGTTCAGGAGGTCTCTAGTAGGAGAACGTTGGACCTCTTGGCTACACTTAGTCAGGAGGTTAATGGAAGTTCACCTATCAGATCAGGGATACTCTTTCATCTGGAAGCTAACGAGTAACGGAATGTTCATGGTTAAGTCGATGTACTTAGATCTCATAAATTCTGGCCCAATCCCACGATCGCTTCACATTTGGCGAGTTAAGATTCCCTTACAAATTAAGATATTTATGTGGTTTGTTCACAAACAAGTGATCTTACCAAAGATAACTTATTAAGGCGGAGATGGGTAGGTAGCTCGCCTTGTTGTTTTTGTGTTCATGATGAAACAATACAACATTTATTTCTTTATTGCCCTCTCGCGGAGTTACTTTGGCGGTCTGTTCATGTAGCCTTTAATATTATTCCTCCAGATAGCATTGAAACGTTATTTGGAATGTGGCTAAATATGGTGACTACTCATATCGCGTCTAATATTCGGATTGGATTATAAACACTTCTTTGGGCTATATGGAACTGCAGGAATGATATGATTTTTAACAAAAGACCTATGTTTAATTTCTTGCAGGTTATATTCAGGGCTACGGCATGGATCCGTATGTGGTCATTACTCACCCCTACGGCATCCAGGGAGCAGCTGGCTACTGGGTGCAACCGATGGAAGATGGCAGCATGGTTTTTTTTTTTTTTCAACCGGTTTGGATGGCGGTCGCTACATAGGATAGATCCTTAGTGTATTTCCGTCCAGCCGGATGCGGCTTTGAGCTTTGTACTCTTTGTTTCTTTGCTCCTTTTGTGAGCTGTACTTTGCAGACCAGACTTTGTTTGCTTCGTCGTTTTTAATAAAGTGACCGCATGCATCTCTTCGATGCAGAGGCCGGGGGATGACCTCCTTTTCAAAAATAAAATAAAAAATGAAGGCGTGAGATGGTTTCATTAGCATTTCGACCACGGCTAAAGTTGTCTTTGACAATTGACATACATTTTGATCAAATAATTGCTGGCGTGAATCATCTCAAATTCTCAATGGAGCAAAGGGTTGGAGTCGAAGACAAGTTTAGAGGCAAAGGCAAGGCATCGTACATGTAGTTGCTTGAGCTGTCTCCATGCAATACTGCGATGTGAAAACCGTTTGGGGACGGCAGCTGTCTCTACCGTCGTATACATGCATGCCTATATCGGTACGGACGCCGCTCGTCCCACTGAAGAATAGCTTTCGACCTTTCGAAAACCCTGCCTTTTCGTGGTACAATGTGTGCCTCCCAACTCCCAACTTTCTCGCAAAAAAGGTATGAAAAGTTGTAATCTATTTAACCGAGCTTTTACAGCTCGCTTACAGAAGAAGCCGCATACATGCTCGTGCCATGACAGCCATTGACGTGGATGGTATTGGCATGTAGCAACCTTGATCTGTGATAGTCAGTGTGGACTTGTACATGGTGTGCAGCCCCCACTTAACAGACAAAAAGAGAGTGTCATTGCTTGCAGTTGCAGCTCAGGGGATCAGCGAGCTGTTCATCTCTGCTACAGAGCTCCATGTGCCACTTCCACAGTTGGTACTGATCAGTGTAGCATCTATGAGCAGTATATACATACCTTTTAGATAGTGGAAATCAACAGTGTGAGGCGATTAAATGATTAATCAAGGCATGCAGGCAGCAAGATGTTGAGTTTTTTCTTTTTCAAACACAATGAGATGGCCGAGATTGTCCATATCTAGTCCTACACCAACCAGTTCATCTAGAAGCAAAACATAACAAGGACAAGGTAAGCGATTCAGCCGTTGCATTTGATCCACGTAAACGACCATGAGGTTCCGACTCTATTTATTTATTTCGGCTACTCTCTCATCTGTCCGTGTGAATGAAATGAGGAACTCTGAACTTGTTTCGAATGAAACGAAACAAAGTAAACCACTTGACAAAAAGTAAGTTCTGTGAATAGGAGAGAGTGATTGATTGGCACTAGAGTGTCCTTGCTAGCTAGCAGTAGCAGTAGCAGTAGAGGGCCACATTTGCCCTAAGGGGAAGCTGCAAAGAGAGCCCCAATGGTGGCAAATGGGGCCAAGCAAAGAAGAAGGAAGGATAGTGGACTGCATTGCAAGAAAGGGTGACATCTTAACCTTCCCAGACTAGCTTAGCCTAACCAACCATTGATACAGAGCACTAAGCGCACAGTGTATGTTCAAAGGCTCCCTCCTCCCTCTAGCAGCTGAAATCGAATCGATTTCTCGCAATCTTTATTTTACATTATGGAGACAGTGGCTATCAGTGTAGGCCCTCAACCTCAACAGTGTTGGCCCTGGTGTTGCTCCTTACTCAAGCTATGTGCTAATCATTTCGTAATCTGCTTTGACAAAAAGGTCCCCGGTTGCTACAGTGGTCCCCTAAATCAAGCACCTCTGATGGGCCTCATTAACCATAATCACCTTTAGTTTTGTCCACTAATGGTGCCCCTAGAGGTTAGTATTAGAAATTAGTGGCAATGTTTTAAGACCAAGGAGGCTTGTGCTATGCACTAGTATCAAAGTTCCGCGATCGGGCGTCGGTGCTTCCACGCTTCGAGCATTTTAGCATTCCAAGACTATGGCAGAAATCGAACTATGTCATGTGAAAATCATAAAACCGATGCAAAAGTCTTACATTTATTGAAATCCTTGGTTCCAGTCTTCCCACAACCTAAATTTCATTTCATGAGGTGCCATTCAAGTTACCAAAAAGAAGACACTGATTTCTACATTTTCCAGCACTCTGCAAATTGCATGATTAACTAATCTGTTAAATGTGACCCGCAAAAAAAAAAACAAATCTGTTCAATGCGATCCACATCAAATTTGTAATCAGTGTGTGAGAATGAGGTTTCCATTAGACTCTACTCCATGAAGTAGGACTAAGAACTAGTACAAAGGTAATAAAGATCGTCCTCCCTCTTGTTTGTTTAGTCAGTTCACCTAGATGGATTGCTATCCATCTAAGCAAAAATAGAAGGAGAAAGAGAGGCTACAGCTTGAGCTAACTCACATCAGAGATGGTGAGTAATTAGCCTCACCGGTCAAATCAATCGCACAGCATCCATGCCTAGTTCTAGTCCTGTGCCGTAGAAAAACGTTATTGGCACAAAGATAACTAACATAAGCAATAATAATTACTGGCTACTAGTACTTTGTGACACTGACCTGTTAACACACATATCCATGAACTATGTATTTCTATGCCACTGGCACTGATATTTCATTGTCTTTGTAGAAGCATTGAACCAGTAGCCACTAGGCAGACCAATTCCACACCCTGCATTTTGTGCAAAAATGCAAATGAAATCAAATTTGATCGAGTAATATCACTGCCATTGAGAAAACCAATCTGTATATCAAGCGAGAAGGTTTCGAAAGGTTGACTGCGGGCATCCTGAAATTAGCGACATCTAAAGCATAACAGAGATGAAGTAGCTTAGGGGTCATACATACTAAGGTGGGGATTTTTTTTCATTTCTTAGTTCTGAGAGACACCTGAAATACACATGGGGTGCACAAGAAACTGAAAGTCATAATAATTGGAGCTAGCTTGCAACAGAAGAACAATAATATTAAGTCGCGGACGCAAGATGACTCCAAAAATAATTGAAAGCAACAATCGGACATGTTGGCCAGTTGCTCTTAGCTTCCTCTGAAAATCCATGCACCTATTCATCATAGCCCTTGGCGTAGCTAGCTTATCTGTGACGTGTCCAAACCAGAGATTCATTCAAACAAGGAAAAACGAGAGAGCATCCCAATATTCAAAAGGTTATTGACCACATGCATGCTATTGCTTGCTTCCACTGCGTGTCTTTCTGGTGAAGGGCCCTTCTCATCAAGTTCTCCGCCTTTTGATCTGATTGTCTGCAGATGTCTGTAATGCGGACAACAAAATTTGCGTTGATTCTACTTCATCTCCCTCCCTCTCTCATTCTTTGATTTGTTATCGAACAACCTGGCCGAGCTAGAACAATTCTTGGAACTGATGCTTCACCCAACTGATCATGTCCTTTTTTGTCATATATATATATATTGGAAATATGTTTTCATTTTTTCCTAATATTGAGAGGCCCAAATCCATTCAAGAGTGGTTAACCTATTGCTGAAATAACGATCAGTGAAAAGGAAAAAAATGTGTCCATCCGAGAGTAGTTAACTAATCGCTGAAATAACGATCGAGAAAACAACAATCTTGCTTCCCTCTGTTAACAAAACAACACTCTTGCTCACCACATGTATTCATCATCATGGAGTAGCAAGAGGCCAAATTCAGGCCACCGCCTCGATCTAACTAACAATATCTCAATCTTGGCCCCATTTAGATTTTCCCCTTCGATTCATGCGATAGAAACAGACCCTTCACTGAATCAATTGATTTCGAAAACATTTTCCCCTTTGATTTCTTGATCTTTTTTACCAAGGCAGGATCGATCTCTTAATCTTCGCCGAGCACATAGATATAAGAGTAAAATCTGTTTTACAAACTTAAATGGATTCAGAGACACACCACTGATGTGTAACACCTTACATGACCGTGTAAGGCTTCCTTGAACTAGTTGCCTTTCAGTTAGTTACCAACAGATGTAGACGTAGACGGGGTATGATGTATCTACGCGTGTAATTTTCTCCTCAGCTCAATTAGTTGCTCATTGATTCTTGGCGATTCGTTATGGATGTCATCCACATCAATCTACGTTGCATGAACCTGCAGGGGATTATTATTACTCAATGAAATGATGTATAGTACAATTCAGTGGATGTACATCGTTTCCTGAAAATTCAGTGGCGCTGCAGGTGAGGTCGCAGACAAGGATCCTGCAGAGAATGATTCAGAGACAAGTTACACCGAATTAATGCGCGCTGCACGGTGAGGAGCAAGGAACCGTGTTGAAGCGTCGCGCGTGCGCGATCGCCGAAAGCGCCGCGGCCGCGGCGAGGGCGACCGGCGTCGGAGATGGGCCAGGACCGGCGACGTCGGAGGTACATGATTGAGAGAGAGGGAGGGCCGGGGAGCAAAGGACGAGCTGAAGGGGACCAAAGGTTGCTTTTTTTGGGACCCGGCCCCCCTGCAGATCATCTTTCTGCTTCCTGCTAACTGTTAAGATCAAGATTTTTCATAAAAGGATCAAGACTTTCCATGCAGATTTCTCTTGAGAGACAGGCAATACAAAGAATGGGGTTTGATTATTCGAAGGCGGAAACCCGACTGAAAATCAGATGAGTGAATACTACTTGGTATACTGCCTCAGTATTACTGTCTTTTTCTTAGAATTTACTAACATACATTGCTACTGTTTTGTAATTGGTTATGTGTATAAATGGTTTTCAAACTGGAAGTGAGATATAATTAAGAACGTAATTAATTATGATGATCTAGCTAACCAGGCAAACAAAAAGGGCTCATGGCTGTTTTGCTTTAGACAATTTTTTTAGAAATGGGTTTTGCTTTAGACAATGGCAATTAGGAGATGTCTTGTGTTTCCTGTCAGAAAGAGATGGCTTAAGCTCTTGGGAGTTGCTTAGGACTGGGTGCATTTTCCTTTTCTCTCAGTTAGTTCCAGGAGAGATCTCCGATTTGAACAAAGCTGTTTTCACCTAATCTCTGGCTGAAGCTAGCCCTGTTGCAATTAATCTTTTCTTTTTATAAAAATTTCTAATCTCATACATAACCAGAACAAATCAAGACTGACAGGATGCCTAAAATTATTCTGTTGCACTGCACACAAGCACAACCAGCATTGTCTCACCAGATCATCTAGTCCATCACAAAAGTACATGCTCTGCCAGTACAAGATCGCATTGATTGATAATTCAGCCTGGTATTTATTAGCAGCTAGCACTGCACTTAAGCATTGCTGGTTTGATCAATAATTTCTGAACAGTGCCACCTACTGCTGCTGATATTAGTATCTCCCCTCATCAAGGGATTAATAACCCAAGTTCGATGGAGCATAATCAAGCAGGAAAGAAAATTAGCCAGCAATACTGATGGATCACTGTGACAATCAATGAGATCATCGTCCAGGGAGAATCTTGCTTTTTGGCTGCAACCGGTGGATTGATGGGAACTGCTCAAGAAATAAACCGATCGATCGATCGGTCGAGATCGTACAGTTGATGTGAGATCTATGGTTGCAAGGAGATTTGAAGGGGACGTCTCCTACAGTTGGCCCTGTGCGCTGTCCATACCATCATGGACGTCCATCTCCGGCGACAAGCCCTTGTCCCGGCAGCTGCTGCTGGGGCCGCCCGGCGACGTCTATGACATGTGAGGCCCATGTCACTGGGGTGAACTTCAACTTTCATGCTGAATTGCGGAGTACACTGCTGCATGACAGCGATTTGTGTCAACACGGACTGGACTCTCTCTCTCTCTCTATCTCTCTTTCATTGTTGATGGCACAAAAAACCTAGCTTAATAAGTTTCTTTAGGAAGAAACAAGTTAACTTAGCTAGATTTCCTGTGTGTGTGATTGTTTTGTAAAGCATAACTACAAAGAAAGCAAAACAAGTTTGCTCTGGTTTTTTCAATAAAAATATGAAATGATCTTTTTTCTTGCGGGTGATGAAATGATCTTGATACACTCTGGAGCTAGCTCAGAGCATCTCCAGCCGTGCCCCCAACAAGCCCCCCAAGGCCTTTTTTCGTCGCTGGCGTCGAAAATTCGGCCTAGTCGCGCCCTCAGAAGCCCAATTTTGTCAGTTAGGGCCGAATTTGATGCCCCCAGAAGTCCAATTTTCACCGGTTAGGGTCGTTTTCGACGCGAAAAGAAGTGGGCCCGCTGAGTCAGTGACTCGCCGCCTTTGTTGTCCTCATCGCCTCGGTTCCCGCGGGAATCAATGCCAAGGCTGTCGCGCTGCCGCGCCGATCAGGCTTCCATTGATGCCCCACGAGCGACGCAGTGAAGACGCGGCCGACGCGCGTCCCGCCCGCTCCCGCCACGCGGCACACGGCGGCAGCCCTCCCACCACCCATCGCGGCTATAAAAGACGTCCTCCCTCGCCGGTGAACGCACACACCCTTGCCACCGACGCCCCTCTCTCCCGCTCTCGCCGCTGACGCCCCTCTCTCCCACTATCTCCCCCGCCGACGGCAATGGCCGAGCGCTTCTCAGGCGACGGTGTGGCGGCGAACGGCTTCGGCCGCGGCCATCTGCACGAGGACGAGGCGCGCCTCCTCTATGAGGCCGACTACCCGGCGCCCCCGGACATGCGGGTGCCGGGCACCTGGAGGCTCAGCGCCGGCGGCGTCCCGGTGCCGCCCGCGCCCACCAGAGCTGCTCGACGCGTCGAAATCGCGCGCACCCGGTCCTCGCTTCCGGAGCCGGCGCGGAACCAGCCGAGGTACGCCCCCGACAACAACGCGCTGTGGACGGTGTACTTCGAGCGGCGCCACGAGGAGCAGGTCGCCTCCACCAACGGCGTCGAGTCCCGCGGCCACCTCAACTTCGAGTGGCGGCGCCAATGGTGGGGCGTCCCCGCTGCACCCTCAAAGCCATCCTCAAGCACATCGAGGCCGGCAACACGCCGTTCCTGGAGTACCCGGCGCCCCCTCCTCCCGCTGCTGTGGTAGCTCCTAGACGCCGCGGCGAATGGAGACGGCGACCTCCTCCTCGTCAGGCTTTGGCTCCCTTTCCTCCGGCTTACCGGCGCTTCGCCCCGTCAAGCCGGAGCCACAGGAGACGCCGCTTGGGCGCCGCACCGCGACGGTGCCCTCATCATCAACGAGGGCGCCCGCCCTCATCATCAACGAGGGCGGCCGCCTCTCTCCCCTTTCTTCCTGCCTCATCAGGTTGAAGACCGAGCCGGGGTTGCTCCCCGTAAAGAAGGAGCACGAGGCCATGGCCGCCGCCGACGAGACCGCCCTCAAGTGGGCGAGGGTGGACTACGTCCGTGAGCAGATGGAGCGCCAGCGTCGCGCCTTCGAGGAGATCGTTGCTCGGCGCCGCGGACGCGAGGATGGCGACATCGTCATCCTCAACAGCGATGAGGAGGAGGCGCCCGGGCCGTCCAACCCCCCACGCATCGGCAACGCTGTTCAGAGGTGTAGCAGGGACGACGGCGGCACGCAACACGGCGGCAACGATGATGGCGACGACGGCGGTGGTGACTACACCCGGTTCTACAGGCTCCTCGACATGTAGAAGGTGGGAGGCGGCGGCGGCATAGTAGTGCTAGGCGTAGTCGTCGTTTTTAGTTACTTTACTTTGTCTTTTTAAGTTTTGGTACAAATATCAATGAAATCGCTTAGTTTGGACGAATTTGTGTCGTGTTTGGCCAATTTTATTTTTCGAAAAACGGCGTCTGGGGGCGACCTGGTGGCGGTTGCTGGGAACCCGATCAGCCCTACGCTGAAATTATCGTCGGTTCGCCCCCAGGCAGCGCTATTTCAAGCCCCTAGGGGGCCGAACAGCTGGAGATGCTCTGAACTACCCGGAACAGTCTATTAATCAGGCACCTGATTCATTTTAAAAAAATCAGGCACCTAAAAAAACAATTTGCGTCAGTCACTTACGATTTAGGCCATCAGATCAATATCCATCTGTTAGACACGTGCCACCACTATTTATCTTCTTCCTCCACACGATTGATACGTCTCCGACGTATCTATATTTTTTATTGTTTCATGTTATTATATTATCAATTATATATATTTTATATATCATTTTATATCATTTTTGAAACTAACCTATTAACCTTGTGCCTAGCGCCTAGTGCGAATTGCTGTTTTCTGCATGTTTTTCTGGTTTTACAGAAAATCCCTACCAAACAGAGTCTAAACGGTGCGAAACTTTTTGATGATTTTTTCTAGACCAGGAGGGACCCTAGAAGCTTCAGGGAAGGACCAAAAGCCAGACGAGGAGGCAACAAGACAATAGGGCGCGCCCTGATGTCTTGTGGGTCCCTCGTCGCCCTTTTTGACCTAATTCCAGTGCTATAAATTCCCAAATATTTGAAACCAACAGAGGAAGCTACAAAACAATTCTTCCGCTGCCGCAAGTTTTTGTTCACCCGCGATCCCATCTGGAGGCCTTTAGTGATAATCTACTGGAGGGAGAATCGATCACGGAGGCCTTCTTCATCAACCTTATTGCCTCCATGATGATGTGTCAGTAGTTCCACACAGGACCTAAGGGTCCATAGTAGTACCTAGATCTCTCTCTCTCTCTCTCTCTGATCTTCAATCCAATGTTTTCTTCGGAGATAGATTCGATGTAATCTTTTGCGGTGCGTTTGTTGGGATCCGATGAATTCTGGGTTTATGATCAGGTTATTCATTGAAAATAATTGAGTTATTTCTGAACTTTATTATGTGTGATTATTATAGCTTTGTATTTCTCTCCGATCTATCCGTTTAGTTTGGCCAACTAGATTGATTTATCTTCAGCGGGAGAGGTGCTTTGTGGTAGGTTCAATCTTGCGGTGTCCTTACTCTGTGACAGGAGGAGTAGCGAGACACGTATTTGTATTGTTTCTACTAAGGGTAAAACGACGGGGTTTGATCATATTGGTTGGTCTTATTCTGTCTACATTATGTCATCATACAACATGCATTACTCTGTTTGTCATGAACTTAATACGTAGAGAGGCAAGCATATACGGGCTCTCGAAGTGGAGTAATAGTAGTAGGCGTCAGTAAGTTTAACGGTCTACTTGTCATAGATGTAATGCCTATGTAGTGATCATGCCATGAATAACATCATAACCATGCGCTTTTCTATCAATTGCCCAACAGTAATTCGTGTACCCACCATTTGCTATGTTCTTGAGAGAGATGCCTCTAGTGAAAGCTATGCCCCCATGTCCATCTAAATCATGTTGCTAAAACCCTAACTTCCTTGCTGAAATTTATTTACTTTTATTTAGTTTTGAAATTTATATATCTCCCCTTCAGAATTAATCCTTGCAATTGACGAGTGTAAGGGGATTGACAACCCTCTTGCCCGCGTTGGGTGCTGATACGTCTCCATCGTATCTATAATTTTTGATTCTTCCATGCTATTATAGTATCAATGTTGGATGTTTTATATGCAATTATATGCTATTTTATATCATTTTTTAGGATTAACCTGTTAACCTAGTGCCCAGTGTCAGTTGTTGTTTTGCCTGTTTTGGTTTTCTAGAAAATCAGTACCAAACGGAGTTTAAACGCTACGGAACTTTTTAGCGTTTTTTTGGACATAAGAGATCCTGAAAGCTTCAGGAGGAGACTAGAGGACATATGAGGAGACGACAAGGTGAAAGTGCATGTTTACTCCCACATGTGGGGTGAATGGGAGACTTTTAGAAATTCGATAAACTCTGATGAATTTGACGAAGATTAGAGTGAAGAAATAGAAAGGCAAGGAAACTAATTCAACACAGTAACAAAAAGCATGCATACAAGATACATACAGGTGAACATGTAATCATACAAGCATACAAGCATGAGAAGATGGACTAAAGAAAGGAAAAACAGCATGATGAAAGCCTTCAGTTCAAATTCTTTAGAGGATATATCAAAAATTCGTCAGCAGCGGAAATACAAAAGGTAAGAGTGAGGAATTTGAAACCACATAGGCTCAATGAAGACACATCAATTTGGTAGGCCAGTTCCAGTTGTTGTATCAATTGTATGTCTGGTTGAGGCAGCTGAGATGAACTCAGAGGACACTTAGTCCTCACTGTATTTCTCTTGAGCCAAGGTCACTTAGACTCGCCCAATCACTCGTGGTAAGTGATAACCCACAAGTATAAGGGATCACAATAGTTTTCGAGGGTAGAGTATTCGACTCAAATTTATAGATTTGACACATGGGGAGCCAAAGAATATTTGTAAGTATTAGCAGTTGAGCTGTCAATGCAACCACACCTGGAGATTTAAAATCTGCAGCAAAGTGATTAGTAGCACAGTAATATGATAGTTTGATAGTGATAGTAATGATAGTAACAACAACGGTAACAACAGTAGTGATAATTTGGTAGCAGTTGTAACAACAGTTACAACAATTGTAACTTAGCAAGAACAATATGTGAAAAGCTCGTAGGCATTGGATCGGCGATTTCATTGGATGATATTCATCATATAATAGTCATAACCTAGGGCGATACAACACTAGCTCCAATTCATAAATATAATGTAGGCATGTATTTCATAAATAGTCATACGTGCTTATGGAAAAGAACTTGCATGACATCTTTTGTCCTACCCTCCCGTGGCAGCAGGGTCCATAAGGAAACTAAGGGATATTAAGGCCTCCTTTTAATAGAGAACCGGAACAAGGCATTAACACATAGTGAATACATGAACTCCTCAAACTACGGTCATCACCGAAAAGTATCCCAATTGTTGTCACCTTGGGTTTTACGGATCATAACACATAAGAGGTGCATATGACTTGCAAGATCGGATCAAGGACATAGATATAATGGTGAAAACATAAACGATTCAGATCTGAAATCATGGAACTCGGGCCCTAGTGACAAGCATTAAGCATAGCAAAGTCATATCAACATCAATCTCAGAACATAGTGGATACTAGGGATCAAGCCCTGACAAAACTAACTTGATTACATGATGAATCTCATCCAACCCACCACTGTTGAAAGTGCAAGTATCCCTGGGTGGTTTTGGTAATTCCTAACAACATATAGCTCATTGAGCTAATGCTATTCCAAGATGAATATTTCAGGAAAGTTCAATGGTTGGCATGGCATGGATTAGAAAGTGGACCCTTCAAAATGCTAAGGATAAAAGATTGGCTCAAGCTCAAAGCACAAGACTCTACATTTTCTATTTTAGTGATCCAAGATCACATTGAGTCTATAGGAAAAGCCAATACTATTAAGAAGGGATGAGGTGTTGCTTAATGAGGTGCTTGCTCAAAGTGCTTAGTGATATGCTCCAAAACCCTCCACTACTTTCTCATATCCACATATGTCCCACACCAAATATCCAACTCGGCCCCACCGATTCTTTCTATCCGGCGCCACCGAGTTTAGTTGACATAGCCACTGCCAGAAACCCTAGTCTTTTCGGTCTCACCAATAGGGATCTTGGTCTCACCGAGATGGGATTGTAATCTCTCTGTTTCCCTTCGTAACGTTTCGGTCAAACCGAGATGAGCGATCGGTCCCACCGAGATTGCAATGTAAACTCCCCATTTCCCTTTCGTAACACTTCGGTTCAACCGAGATGAGCGAATCGGTCCCACCGAGTTTGCCTGACCACCTCTCTGTTAGTCCATTACCAAAATCGGTCTCACCGAGTTTGTGTGATCGGTCTCGCCGAGATTACGTTATGCACTAACCCTAACGAAATCGGTCCCACCGAGTTGACATGTCAGTCCCACCAAGAATCCTAACGTTCACATTTTGAACTAAATCGGTCTGACCGAGTTTCATGATTCGGTCCCACCGAGTTTGGTGATTTGTGTGTAACGGTTAGATTTTGTGTGGAGGCTATAAATACCCCTCCACCCACTCTTCATTCATGGAGAGAGCCATCAAAACATGCCTACACTTCCAATACATATTTTCTGAGAGAGAACCACCTACACTTGTGTTGAGATCAGGATATTCCATTACAACCACATAAATCTTGATCTCTGGCCTTCCCCAAGTTGCTTTTCACTCAAATCTTCTTTCTACCAAATCCAATCCTATGAGAGAGAGTTTAGTGTTGGGGAGACTATCATTTGAAGCACAAGAGTAAAGAGTTCATCATCAACACACCATTTGTTACTTCTTGGAGAGTGGTGTCTCCTAGATTGGCTAGGTGTCACTTGGGAGCCTCTGACAAGATTGTGGAGTTGAACCAAGGAGTTTGTAACGGCAAGGAGATCGCCTACTTCGTGAAGATCTACCCTAGTGAGGCAAGTCCTTCATGGGCGGCGACCATGGTGGGATAGACAAGGTTTCTTCTTCGTGGACCCTTCGTGGGTGGAGCCCTCCATGGACTCGCGCAACCGTTACCCTTCATGGGTTGAAGTCTCCATCAACGTGGATGTACGATAGTACCACCTATCAGAACCACGCCAAAAATCTCCGTGTCTACATTGCGTTTGCTCCCTCCAAATTCCTCCCTTTACCTTCATGTGCAATTGTTTTACATTCCACTGCTATACTCTTAGAATTGCATGTGTAGGTTGATTACTTGTTTGTGCTAAGTTGCTAAAATCTGCTAAGAACTAAAATTGGGAAAAGGCTAGATTTTTATTTGGTCAAGTAGTCTAATCACCCCCTCTAGACATACTTTCGATCCTACAAGTGGTATCAGAGCTTTGGTCTCCATTTGCTTTGATTTCCATAGCTTTTGGTGGTCATAGCCTTGGTTTCACAACCTAGGAGAGTATGGCGTCTAGCGATGGAAATTACCATCGTAGAGGTCCTTACTTTGATGGTACAAATTTTGCTAGTTGGAAGCATAAGATGAAAATGCATATTCTTGGACATAACCCCGCCGTTTGGGATGTTGTGTGTATTAGCTTGCAAGGTGAATTCTTTGATGGGAGAGAACCAAACCATGAAGCTACCGCGGAAGAGTTGAAGATGCTATAATACAATGCTCAAGCTTGTGATATTCTCTTCAATGGATTGTGCCCCAAAGAATTCAACAAAATCAGCCGTCTTGAGAATGCAAAGGAAATTTGGGATACTTTGATTGATATGCACGAAGGTACCGACTCCGTCAAGGAATCCAAATTGGATGTGCTTCAAAGTCAACTTGACAAGTTCAAAATGAAGGATGGTGAAGGTGTCGCTGAAATGTATTCTAGGCTTGCTCTCATCACAAATGAGATTGCCGGCTTAGGAAGTGAAGAGATGACCGACGAATTCATCATCAAGAAGATCCTAAGAGCCTTGGACGGAAAATATGATACCGTGTGCACATTGATCCAAATGATGCCCAATTACAAAGATCTCAAGCCAACGGAAGTCATTGGAAGAATTGTTGCTCATGAGATGTCACTCAAGGATAAGGAAGAGCTTCACAACAAGTCAAGTGGTGCTTACAAAGCCTCATGTGATGCTCCCACATCATCAAGCGAGAAACAAACCTTCAATGAAGAATTGAGCCTAATGGTAAAGAACTTCAACAAGTTCTACAAGAGTAGAAGCAAAGAAAGAAGTTCCAAGTCAAGGTCCTACAATGACAAAAGATCTTCTAGTCGTTAGCGTAATTGCTACAATTGTGGAAGACCCGGACACTACTCCAATGAGTGTACGACTCCCTAGAAAAGAAGAGAAGATTCTCCCAAAAGAAGAAGTAGAAGAGAAGAATGACCACCAAGAGAAAGAAGGAGTAGAGATGATCGTTATGAACGAAAACCCTCTCGGAGAAGCAAGCATTCGGAAAGGAAAGAAAAGTCATCAAGGAGCTACACAAAAAGAAGACATCAAGCTCATCTTGGTGAATGGGCATCCGGCTCCGATTCCAACAATCACTCTGAAAGAAGTTATCACTCTGACTCCGAATATACTCAAGATGAAGGTGTTGCCGGTCTAGCACTTGTGTCAACCAACTCCTACGACATATTTGACTCACCAAATGAAGGAATTGGAAGGTGCTTCATGGCCAAAGGTCCAAAGGTAACACATCCCGAGTATGTTGATTTCAATAGTGATGAAGATGATTTGCTAGGTGATGATGATTTACTTGTTGACAACTCTAGTGATGAAAACTATGATGAAACATCAATTAATCATGCTAATCAAGATAAAACGAATGATGATGATAAGAAGGAGATTGAGCATCTAACTAAAGAACTAAACACTTTTAAGTTATCTCATGAAACTACCTTGGAAAATCATCGAGAACTTTTAAAGACCCATGATGAGCTACTCTTTGAAAAGCTCAACCTTGAGAAAGAGCATGAGTTTTTAAAGGCAATCAATGATGATCTTCGCAAGAAACGTTCTTACATTGCCAAGCACTTACTCTTGTCTACTTACATGCCACAAGTTAAATCTAGCAACAAGAGCAAGAAAGATTCTTCATCTAGTAGTAACAACAATCATGCTAAATCCAATATTGTTGCTTCTAGTAGTTCTCTTGATTCCACTAATGGTTCTCTTAGCCAAGTTACACTTGAGCAAGAAAATAGCTTATTGAAGGGAATTATAGAGAAAGGTGTTTACAAGAGCCTTGCCGGGACTAAGCAATTTGAGGAAATTGTACGCAAGCAAGGAAGACACCGGAAGAATCAAGGTGTTGGTTTTGAACGAAAGTTCAATGCCAATGGAGTTGAGTGGGAAGAAGATCAATACCCCAAGACGAAGTTTGTTCCTCAACAAGAGAAGTATGATCCTACTTCTTTCAAAGGTACACAAGCTTAAGATGATCTTCCACCACAAGACCACAAGCAAAAAGGCAAGGACAAGCTTCGAGAGGAGATTGATGCATTTGAAGAAGCACCCAAGGCCTTGGTCAAGTGGGTTCCCAAGATCACATCAAGTTCTAGTTCATCAAGTACAACTACAACTCCAAGGGTTCCCATCAAGGTGGTGTGGATCCAGAAGAAGAAGAACTAGAGAGTTCTTGAGGGTGACTCCGCCAACATACTTCACTCTTATCATTTTGGCGAGGACAAGTGCAAACAACTTCCATATCTTGCACTAGTTCAAGGAGTCACAAACCCTCTTGTGGTAAGACAAGGGACAAGGTAACCTAATACTTTCATGGACATCATCTTGTGTATGCATCACTCTATGGCCCTGTTTGGTTTGGTTGTGGATTTCTAAAAGCAGCTGTGAAAAATCTGCTGTGGAAAAACAGATGTGGAAAATCTTATGTGAAAAAGATGTAGGTCATTTGGCAAACCAACTGATACAGCTTTTTTAGATTTTGGCCCGCAACGGAATCAGATTTTGGAAAGCATGTCCTGGGCTGCTTCCGCTTTTGGTTCAGATTTTGGCAGCAGATTTCTGAAATCGGATTCTGCTGGGTTCGCCCTTTGGTTCAGATTCTGCTGCACGGTAGCGGAATCCGTCGATAAAAGCTGAACCAAACAGGGCCTATGTCTATGGATATCCTTGTTTGTTCCTTGTGGGACTAACCCGTGTAGGTATTGAAAGTGCAACTCACTCCAAGGGATTGCTCCAAATGATCTACATCAACATTGAGCAGCTACATCTTCAACACCTACATGAAGTCATCATCGACAAAACCCAAGGCTAGTTCATCCCTCTCAGGGGGATATCACATCTAGGGGGAGCTTTACTCTAACCAATTGAGCTAAAGCAACTCTAATGGTGTGAACACAACAATGCTTTATGTAAAAGTGGTAACCCCACTTGTGCTTAAACGATGAGTATGACCTATGATCAAATGTTCTCATTTGACTCTTAAGTCAATATACTCGTATATAGATGACCTAGTCATCGCCAAATTGCTTTATAGATGCTAGAGTGTTTGTGCATGCTTTGTCACATATTTCATTTGCCATCTTATTGTGTGAGCATGTTGGTTGCATACTTTACCATTCGAGGACATCCATTTGTTGCTTTGATTGTTTGGCTTTTTTCTCTTTTGCCAAATGATGGACAAGAATGCCTAAGAACTCCCTCTAGCTATCTATGCTTTTCTCATCTCAAACTCTATTCATGCTACATCACAAAGTTTGAACAAGTCAGATTTGAACCACTCTGTGTGAGGAGTACTCGGAGTTCTCGATTTGTCATAGACTTAAACATCCAAAACCTCTTTGTGTATCTCGGTCTGACCGATTCATCCTTTTCGGTCCTACTGAGTCACTAAGTTGATCTAGGTTTTCAATCTCGGTGCAACCGATTAGAACCTTTCGGTCACACCGAGTTGCAGTAACTGCCTGCAGTTTTTCATCTCGGTGCCACCGAGTCGCTCCACTCGGTCACACCGACAGGGTCAGGTTATATATACCGATGGGCCAAAATTTGGAAATTTTTCCGAACCTCCTCGCCCACGCATAACCTACTCTGCCTCCTCGGTTCTCCGGATCGTCTTCTTGTCGCCAGCGACCTCCCGCCGCTGGTCTCCGCCGCCGTCAATGGAAATCTTCACCGCCGTTGCCGCCGTAGCAAGTTCGTCGCCGAACTAGGGTACGAACTTGATCTTTGTGCTAATCCATAACTCCGATTCTTAGCACATTGCTTTGCCACGATTGAAATCATCTTGTCCAGCGAAAACATCCCGTAGATTAGTTTTGATTTGAAAATTTAGGGTTAGGTCTCCGCCGAATTCATCTCGGACCGACCGAGTTATAGAAATCGGTCTCACCGATTTTGGCTTAGGCCAGAGCACACACGTTTTCGGTCTGAGCGAAAATTGCAAATCGGTGTGACTGAGTTCAATTCTCTGTGAAACCCTAGCAGTCTCGGTGCCACCGAACCGTGACTCGGTCTGACTGAGTTCACTAGTTTAGGTTCCCAAAAACTGCTTCGGTATCACTGAGTTTACAAATCGGTAGATCTGAAATGCTTTCTGTGAAGAACTAAAACTAAGATTTTGAGTCAATTGTTTTGTAAAACTCTTGTACTTTGTGGTGCTCATCTACTCTACCTCATCTATAATCTATTCACAGGGTCTGCTGACAGTTTTCCTGCATGATGTCTGACCAAAGTGATAGCCAGAACAAGTCTGAGGAGCAGGTTCAACTGAGTGAGGGCACTAGTCCCTCCAGTTCATCTAATGATGGGAACAGGAGCACACCAAGTAACTTGCCTAAGGCATCCACCAGAACAAGAAAGAAGAAGACCTCAGATTTAGAGGATGAGGATTATGTGGCTGTTGAGGAAGAAGTTATCTCCAAGAAAAAGGTGCTAAAAAGGAGTATGGCTCAGCTGCTAAAGTCAAGCCAGGGATGCATAAGAAGGCACTAGCAAAGAGAGTCCCCATGTCTAAGGCCAGAGCATCCACTGCTGAAACCTCCAAGCCATCTGAAGAGGTAGTTAGAGAAGGCAAGAAAAGGAAGGAAAGGGTCAAGAAGACCACTGCCAGAGTGCTTGGCAGATCATCAATTATGAGAGATGATGATGAAGAGGAAGAGGATGCTGCACCAGCACCCAAAGCTCAAAAGCTCATGGGAGATGCAATCAAATCAGGGGCTACTCCATCTAAGCCCAAAGCTGCTCCCAAGGCAGCTGCTCCAGCTCAGAAGCCCAAGAGAAGCACTAGAAACATTTCTACTGAGGAAAAGAATAAGGCCCCAGTGCCTGAAGCTGCTAAAGAAGATGAAACTCAAGTGCTAAGGAAGCTGAAACCCAAGATCCCTGACCACAATGATGCACATCCAGTTGCAGAAAACATGAAAATTAGGAAGGATGCAGGATTGAGACTATGGAGAGAGTCTGATCCATATGCTATCAGGAGAAGAACTGCTGTGGACTACAAGTTTCACACTAAGGAACAACAGGACTTCTATGAGACAGTGTTGCTTGACAAGAAGCTCATTGTGTGTGATATGAGATGGGTAGACTGGGAGTACATCCAGAAGAATGAAGATCACTATCCTGGAGTGTATGACAGTTTTAAGGCATGTGGAGTTGATGAATTCATTGCACAAAAGCTCACCAAGTGGAATGATGAGCTGATCATGTAGTTCTACTCCACTGCCCATTTCTATCCAGATGGGAAGATCGTTTGGATGTCTGAGGGTACCAGGTACCAGTCGTCTGTTGATGAATGTGCTCAGTTGATCAATGCCCCAAAAGAAAGTGAGGATGACTTGGATGTATATGTTGAGAAGAAGAAAGACCACAACACAATGGCCAACATGTACAAGGAGATCCCAGATGCTGCCTTGGATACACATAAGTTTATATCTGTCCATTACCTGTTGTCTGGTCTGCCTACCATAAACTGGATTCTGAGGTACACACTGCTACCCAAGTCAGGTGATCACAAGATGATCAGAGGACATGCTATAAACTTGCTGCACATATTTGATGTCCCACAGAAGTTCAAGGTCATGAGTTTGATTGTTGAGACAATCAAGAGTACTGCCGCTGACCAGAAGAGAAGTTGTGGGTATGCCCCACAAATTCAGGAGCTCATTAACTCAAAGATGGGCATAGGCACATATCTTTTGGACAAGGAGCACCTCCCCATCTATCCTGAATTTGAAGATAACACTGTGGTGATGGATGAAAATGAACCATCTTCAGCTCAAGCACATGAGAAGAGAGAGAAGGCAAAGGCAGAGAAAGCTGCAAAGATGCCAAATGTTGAAGAGGCATCTCAAGTGTTCTTGAAATCCAAACAAGAACAACTTGGATATCTGATCCAATCCACCCTGAGGATTGAGAAGGCCTTGGCCACCCTGACTAAGAACCAGGAGAGTTTGGAGAGGATCGTTGAGCAGAAGTTCTATGATCTGGATGTCAAGGTAACCGAGATCCAAACTACAGTTGAGAAGCTACAGGAGGAAGTAGAGAAGAGGAAGGGCAAGTCTACTACTGATGCTTTCAAGCAAGTGCCACGAGGTCCAAGGTCTGCTGCAGTGCCTGTGACAGATACTCGAGCTTCAGTGTCAGCACCAGCAGCCACAACTCCAGTGCCACCTCCAGCACCCACTCCATCTGCTCCAACTACTTCATCGGAAGCCTTCATCCTTGGAGTTCTCTCTACACCACCTCCCGAAGATCAAGCCCGAGAGTCGTTTAGCACTATGCATTTTTGAACTTTTTGGTAACTTGTTGCCAAAGGGGGAGAAAAATGCATAGATCATAGGCTTTGAGAGAGAGAGTGTTGGTTTTTATCTCTCTTGCTATTTTGGTTGAACTACTTTATTGTGTGCTTGTGTGAGCTACTTGTGAGATACTTGTTGATCATGTGTTTGATCATATGCTACCCTTAATGTTTGGTTGAATGATGCTATCTTTTATATCTCTTATATGATCATTCACTTGCTTGGTGATGAGTGCATGCTTTTAATCTCTATCATTTTGAGCGCTCCACCAAGATGTTTGTGACATGGAAGAGTAACCCATGATCCTAATCAATTGTGCATTTGCATTCAAAAGAAAATTTTAAATAATGCACAAATTTAGGGGGAGCTCTTGCTTAACACATACTTCTCAAAGCGACGATGTCTTTTCAATCTTATTTATCATTTGTCGAAGCTTTGATCTATATGTTGTCATCAATTACCAAAAAGGGGGAGATTGGAAGTGCAACTATCCCTGGGTGGTTTTTGTAATTCCTAACAACATATAGTTCATTGAGCTAATGCTATTCCAAGATGAATATTTCAGGAAAGCTCAATGGTTGGTATGGCATGGATTAGAAAGTGGACCCTTCAAAATGGTAAGGATAAAAGATTGGCTCAAGCTCAAAGCACAAGACTCTACATTTTCTATTTTAGTGATCCAAGATCACATTGAGTCTATAGGAAAAGCCAATACTATTAAGAAGGGATGAGGTGGTGCTTAATGAGGTGCTTGCTCAAAGTGCTTAGTGATATGCTCCAAAACCCTCCATTACTTTCTCATATCCACATATGTCCCACACCAAATATCCAACTCGGCCCCACCGATTCTTTCTATCCGGCGCCACCGAGTTTAGTTGACATAGCCACTGCCAGAAACCCTAGTCTTTTCGGTCTCACCGATAGGGATCTCGGTCTCACCGAGATGGGATTGTAATCTCTCTGTTTCCCTTCGTAACATTTCGGTCAAACCGAGATGAGCGATCGGTCCCACCGAGATTGCAATGTAAACTCCCCGTTTCCCTTTCGTAACACTTCGGTCCAACCGAGATGAGCGAATCGGTCCCACCGAGTTTGCCTGACCAACTCTCTATTAGTCCATTACCAAAATCGGTCTCACCGAGTTTGTGTTATCGGTCTCACCGAGATTACGTTATGCCCTAACCCTAACGAAATCGGTCCCACCGAGTTGACATGTCAGTCCCACCGAGAATCCTAACGTTCACATTTTGAACTAAATCGGTCTGACCGAGTTTCATGATTCGGTCCCACCGAGTTTGGTGATTTGTGTGTAACGGTTAGATTTTGTGTGGAGGCTATAAATACCCCTCCACCCACTCTTCATTCATGGAGAGAGCCATCAGAACATGCCTACACTTCCAATACATATTTTTTTGAGAGAGAACCACCTACACTTGTGTTGAGGTCAAGATATTCCATTCCAACCACATAAATCTTGATCTCTAGCCTTCCCCAAGTTGCTTTCCATTCAAATCTTCTTTCTACCAAATCCAATCCTATGAGAGAGAGTTGAGTGTTGGGGAGACTATCATTTGAAGCACAAGAGCAAGGAGTTCATCATCAACACACCATTTGTTACTTCTTGGAGATTGGTGTCTCCTAGACTGGCTAGGTGTCACTTGGGAGCCTCCTACAAGATTGTGGAGTTGAGCCAAGGAGTTTGTAACGGCAAGGAGATCGCCTACTTCGTGAAGATCTACCCTAGTGAGGCAAGTCCTTCATGGGCGGCGGCCATGGTGGGATAGACAAGGTTGCTTCTTCGTGGGTGGAGCCCTTCGTGGACTCGCGCAACCATTACCCTTCGTGGGTTGAAGTCTCCATCAACGTGGATGTACGATAACACCACCTATCAGAACCACGCAAAAAATCTCCGTGTCTACATTGCGTTTGCTCCCTCCAAACTCCTCCCTTTACCTTCATGTGCAATTGTTTTACATTCCGCTGCTATACTCTTAGAATTGCATGTGTAGGTTGATTACTTGTTTATGCTAAGTTGCTAAAATCTGCCAAGAACTAAAATTGAGAAAAGGCTAGATTTTTATTTGGTCAAGTAGTCTAATCACCCCCTCTAGACATACTTTCGATCCTACAACTGTCCACAAAGCCTACGATGGAATTACTCACTCTCGGTGGTGAGCATCATGAAGTTGGTGATGGTGGGTGGTTGGTGATGACGAAGACCGATGATCCCCCTCTCCAGAGCCCCGAACGGGCTCCAAATCTGGCCTCCCGATGAAGAACAGGAGGTGGCGGTGGCTCTGTATCGTAAAACGCGATGGAACTTCCTCTCTTATTTTTTTTCTCCAAAAATAGGAATTTATAGAGTTGAAATTAGGGTCAGTGGAGCCGCGTGGGCCCCATTGCCCACCAGGGCGCGCCAGAGGGAGTTGGCACGCCCTGGTGCCTTGTGGGCAGCTAGGCCCCCTCCTCCAATGGGTCTTGGTTCCAAAAATTATTATATATTCCAAAATAATTCTCCAAAATGTTTCGTCCCAATCTGAGAACTTTTATTTCTGCACAAAACAACACCATGGTAGTTCTGCTAAAAACAACGTCAGTCCGGGTTAGTTTCATTCAAATCATGCAAATTAGATTCCAAAACAAGAGCAAAAGCGTTAGGAAAAGTAGATACGATGGAGACGTATCAACTCCCCCAAGCTTAACCCATTGCTTGTCATCAAGCATTTCAGATGGCAAACTGAAAGTGATAACGAAGAACTTTTACGAATCTTTTGTTCTTGTTTACATATATATGCTTAAATAGCATCCAGGTTTTCAACAAAGATCAACTAACCGTGCAAACAATAACTCTTAGAAATTATATTAACTCATACTAATGGCATAATCAACTAGCGAGCAATAATAAGATATCTCAAATGTAAACACTTCGTCAAAACAATCATGATATACTATGACAATAATGGTATCTCGCTAGCCCTTTCCGAGACCGCAAAACATAAATGCAGAGCACCTCCAAAGTTCAAGCAGCAACTAAACATTGTAATTCATGGTAGAAGAGACCCAGTCGTGATGCATTCAACATTGACTATACAAAATGCATGAGCATGACAATAGTGCTCTCAGGTCTGGTGCTTGTTTGAGAAGGCGATGACTCAACATACAAGTAAAATAACATGAAAGTAAATAGATAGGCCCTTCGTAGAGGGAAGCAGGGATTTGTAGAGGTGCCAGAGCTCAAAGCCTAAATCAGAGATAAATATAATTTTGGGAGGTATACCCTTCCGGTTAACGTTACGACCAAGAGTTTTTAATATCTTCCATGCTAAACAAATTAGCGGCGGTTCCCAATCGATAAAAGTAAAGCTTACCCCCCTCCACTAAGAAACACAAGCCATGGCTAACCGAATCCATGGGTGACTTCCATACCAACAACAGTCCTGGCGGAGTTTTTTTTAATTATTTGCATTTTTTATTTCAGGACTGGGCATCCCTATTACCAGCCCCTCTCGTGCAAGGATGAGTGAGTAAACACTCATCATGGGAATAAACCGCTTAGCATGGAAGATACTGACCACCCTCTGTCGCTCCATGAGCGGTCCAGGTACACAAAACAAATGTTCATTCGAAATTTTAGAGGTGGACATGCAAATTTACTTGGAATGGCAGGATAATACCGCATATAGGTAGATATAATGGAATCATCTGGAATAACTTTGGTTTAACTATTTTGATGCACAAGCAGTATTCCCGCTTAGTACAGGAGAAGGCTAGCAAATAGGTTGGAAAGCGACCAGCTAGAGAGCGAAAACGGCCATGAACATGCATTATGGACAATCAATATTGAATACTAGCATGAGTAGGATATAAACACCATGAACATAATATTGCGGAGGCTATGTTGGTTTTGATTCAGCTACATGCGTGAACATGTGCCAACTCAAGCCACTTGAAACATTCAGAGGAGGATACCATATCATCATACTACATCACAATCATTTTAATGCATTTTGACACCCAAGATAAATCATTATCCACTCCTAGCTACTTAAGCATGGCATGAGCAACTATAATCTCTAATTGTCATTGCAAATATGTTTAACCATAATATGTTGAATCATGGGTACCGAGTTAAACATATTTACAAAAACAAAAACGAGTTGAGTTCATACCCGCTTTTCCCTGCCATAGTCACTTCATCAAATATCATCATTATTGCCTTTCACTTGCACGACCGAATGATATGAAAATAATAATAGTGCAAGAGTTCCGTGGACTAAGATGGAATCTGCAACATTTTATTCAGAGGAGGAGACAAAATAATGTGGGCTCTTTGTTAGATCAACAATAATGCATATAAGAGCCACTCAACATTTTCATATGGTCTTCTCCTTAGTACGACTCAATAAAACAAAACAAAAGAAATTAGGGGAAACACGCCGAAATATTTTTGGAGATTTTTAGTTTTTTCTTAAAGAAAGAAAATTAAAGAAAGAAAAATGAAAACAAGAAAAACTATTTACACGGGAAAACTCCCAACAAGCGAAATAAGAAATGAGAAACTTTTTGGGTTTTCTTTTAATACTACTACTAAATCAAACTAGAAAGAAAAACCAAAAAGAAGCAAGAAATATTTTTGGATTTTCTCAAAGTTTTTCAAACACCAAAGAAGAAAGCGAGAAAATAAATCTAGCATGGATAATACAATGAAAAAGTATGAACAACAACAACTGGAATGAAATGTGTGAGCATGAATATAATGTCGGTGGAAATACGTACTCCCCCAAGCTTAGGCTTTTGGCCTAGCTTGGTAATCACCATTTGCAGCCTGGATACTAGTCAGAGTGATTACTCACGAAGGCTCTTGGTGTGGCCTCCTGATACGTCCATTTTGCATCATGCTTTTATATCGATATTTATTGCATTATGGGCTGTTATTACACATTATGTCACAATACTTATGCCTATTCTCTCTTATTTTACAAGGTTTACATAAAGAGGGAGAATGCCGGCAGCTGGGATTCTGGGCTGGAAAAGGAGCAAATATTAGAGACCTATTCTGCACAGCTCCAAAAGTCCTGAAACTTCATGGAAGTTATTTTCAGAATATATAAAAAATACTGAGCGCAAGAAGTACCAGAGGGGGGCCACTCACTAGCCACGAGGGTGGGGGGTGCGCCCTACCCCCTGGGCGTGCCCCTGCCTCATGGGCCCCCTGGTGGCCCTCCCATGCCCATCTTCTACTATATGGAGTCTTTTGTTGAGAAAAAAAATCATAAGCAAGCTTTCGGGATGAGACTCCGCCGCCACGAGGCGGAACCTTGGCGGAACCAATCTAGGGCTCTGGCGGAGCTGTTCTGTCAGGGAAACTTCCCTTCGGGAGGGGGAAATCATCACCATCGTCATCACCAACGCTCCTCTCATTGGGAGGGGCCCAATCTCCATCAATATCTTCACCAGCACCATCTCCTCTCAAACCCTAGTTCATCTCTTGTATCCAATTCTTGTCTCTAAGTTTGGGATTGGTACCTGTAGGTTGCTAGTAGTGTTGATTACTCCTTGTAGTTGATGCTAGTTGGTTTATTTGGGGGAAGATCATATGTTCAGATCCTATATGCATATTAATACCCCTCTGATTATGAACATGAATATGCTTTGTGAGTAGTTAAGTTTGTTCTTGAGGACATGGGAGAAGTCTTGCTATTAGTAGTCATGTGAATTTGGTATTCGTTTGATATTTTGATGAGATGTATGTTGTCTCTCCTCTAGTGGTGTTATGTGAACGTCGACTACATGACACTTCACCATTATTTGGGCCTAGAGGAAGGCATTGGGAAGTAATAAGTAGATGATGGGTTTCTAGAGTGATAGAAGCTTAAACCCTAGTTTATGCGTTGCTTCGTAAGGGACTGATTTGGATCCATATGTTTCATGCTATGGTTAGGTTTACCTTAATACTTTTGTTGTAGTTGCGGATGCTTGCAATAGAGGTTAATCATAAGTGGGATGCTTGTCCAAGTAAGGACAGTACCCAAGCACCGGTCCACCCACATACGAAATTATCAAAGTACCGAACGCGAATCATATGAACATGATGAAAACTAGCTTGACGATAATTCCCATGTGTCCTCGGGAGCGCTTTTCTCTATATAAGAGTTTGTTCAGGCTTGTCCTTTGCTACAAAAAGGATTGGGCCACCTTGCTGCACTTTATTTACTTTTGTTACTTGTTGCTTGTTACAAATTATCTTATCACAAAACTATCTATTACCTATAATTTCAGTGCTTGCAGAGAATACCTTGCTGAAAACCGCTTATCATTTCCTTCTGCTCCTCATTGGGTTCGACACTCTTACTTATCGAAAGGACTACAATAGATCCCCTATACTTGTGGGTCATCACCTCCTCAGCCCATCGAGCAGCCTCGATTGCTGCATTGTACTCGTGGGCCTCGGTCTCAAGAATGTAATATCTTCCTTTGCTCCAATAATCAAAGAGAGCAGGTGCAGGCAGAATAACATGCACAATGGTTTTTTTATTGGACATCAAGTTGTAGTTATAGTTAGTGGTTGTGGCCTTAAGGAACTTATGACACTTCATAGCCTCAAAGTCGAAGTACTGGGTAGGTAGAATGGGATCATTAGGCCAAGGTGACACACCCAGCTCCTTCGCTAAATGGGAGGCATAAATCCCACCATAAAAGTGACCACTATCAGCGTTGCGTTTCAACCTTCGCGCAACAATCACCCCAAGATTATAACGTTTAATTCCTATCAGTGCAGTGTATGAGGCTCAAGTCAGGGGCACACAATGTGTTGCTATCCTGTTTTCCCACGATGCATTTGCCATTAAAGAGTGCAAAGTAATGGATTGATGGAAAATGCATACGTTTTATTCTAGCTTGTGTCACTCTATCCTCACCGTAATAGAGACTAGTCAAAAATGACTCATACTCAGATTTTGGTGGTTCGTCCAGTGAACCCCAAGATGGAATCTTACAGGCAACACAAAATGCTTCTAGAGGCATGGTAAAGGTATATTCATAAAGGCTAAATGAAACTCTAGACTCACGAGGATGATATTTAAATTTCTTAGTGAACATCTCTGTGAGGTTGAGATGTTGAATGCACTTTTCTGTGATGAAGGGAGCGAGCTCAATGTTGTGAACATACTTCTCAAACTCTTCCTTGATATCTGCACCGACCATGGACTCGTTAGATGACCATAGGCACAATTTGGTGTCGGCGTCCCGCATCAAGCTTGCACTCGGCTCAACATAGGACTGTCGTATCGAGCTCCCGCTCAATGATGCCTCTGAGGACCTCCTCCTCGAAGAACTCCTAAAGAGGTGCATTTTAATCGTGAACAATTTTCTGCAATTTTTTGGGTCACAAAACTTAACAAGATTGATAGCAACTACTCATATGGATGTCTAGAGACTATATCAAGCATTCAAACTACTTAGAATTCAACATGCAAGCTCATCTACAGTAGCACCAAGTGTAGCTAAATACTCAAAATATAAACCACTAGAACAAAAACTAATTTGAGCAATGGAGGAGTCACATACAAACTAGCAATCCCCCAAAACAGTTTCGGAAACGGAGCTTCAAGCAAAGATATCAAAATCCACGGGTTTGAGAGAAAGAACACAAGGAGAGAGAGCTGGAGTGATTTTTTATAGAGGTAGGAGATGACATGGGCTAAAGGGATAAGTGAGAGCGGGGGGCACGTGGAGCCCACTACCCACCAGGGCGTGCCTGGGGTAGCTCGTTGTTGGAAATATGCCCTAGAGGCAATAATAAAATGTTTATTATTATATTTCCTTAATCATGATAAAGGTTTATTATTCATGCTATAATTGTATTGACCAGAAACTTAAATTCATGTGTGGATACATAAACAAATACTATGTCCCTAGTGAGCCTCTACTAGACTAGTTCGTTGATCAAAAGTTGCTTAAAGTTTCCTAACCATAGACATGCGTTGTCACATGATAACGGGAACACACCATTAGGAGAATGATATGATGGATAAGACCCATCCGTTAGCATAGCATATGATCGTTCGGTTTTTTGCTATTGCTTTCTTATGTCAAATACATATTCCTTCGATCGTGAGATCATGCAACTCCCGGATACCAGAGGAATACCTTGCGTGCTATCAAACATCACAACATAATTGGGTGATCATAAAGGTGTTCTACATGTATCTCCGGAAGTGTCTGTTGAGTTAGCATGGATCGAGATTAGGATTTGTCACTCCGTGTGACGGAGAGGTATCTCTGGGCCCTCTAGGTAATACAACATCACAAGAAGCTTGCAAGCAAAGTGACTAAGGAGTTAGTTACAAGATGATGTGTTATGGAACGAGTAAATAGACTTGCCGGTAACGAGATTGAACTAGGTATGGAGATACCGATGATCAAATCTCAGAAAAGTAACATACCGACAGATAAAGGGAACTACTTATGTTGTCATAAAGGTTCGACCGATATAGATCTTCGTAGAATATGTAGGAACCAATATGGGCATCTGGTCCTGCTATTGGTTATTGACTGGAGAATGGTCTCGGTCATGTCTACATCATTCTCGAACCCATAGGGTCTACACACTTAACGTTCATTGACGATATAGTATTATATGAGTTATGTGAGTTTGTCACCGAATGTTGTTCGGAGTCTCGGATGAGATCATAGACATAACGAGGAGCTCCGGAATGGTACGGAGGTAAAGGTTGATATATAGGATGATAGTATTTGGTCTCCGGAAAGGTTTCAGAATGCAATGGGTATTTATCGGATCATTAGAAGGGGTTCCGAGAAGGCCACGGAAGTTACTGGGCCTTAACGGGCCAAGGGGAAGGAGCACACCAGCCCACAAGGGGTTGGTGATGAAGCTATGTACCTAGGGTAGGGTCATAAGCCTGACCTAGACGCCCTCCGCAAGGACATCACCCTAAAGCCAGAAGCATTCAAAGGGTACCATCATCCACTCGACCAGAGACATTCCACTTGGAAGAATTAATGTCACTCGACCGTCACAGAAATCACTCGACAAACAGAAGATCTAAAGTCACCCTACACAGCAACGGTCGGGCGTTTACTCATAGACTTAACTATCATTTATAACACTTTAATATAGACGTTACCTGTAACGCTCCTTCTTTATGTACATTGAACCCCGCATAACGGAGGGGCGCTAGGGTCCTGGCGCACTCTATATAAGCCACCCCCTCCTCCGGGACAGGGGTTCGCATCTTTTGTAAACTCACACACACATACAATCCAGTCGACCGCCTCAGGGCACCGAGACTTAGGGTTGTTACTTCCTCCGCGAAGGGACTGAACTCGTAAACTCATGTGTACAACTACTCCATAGCTAGGATCTTGCCTCCTCATACCTACCCCCATTCTACTGTCAGTCTTAGATCCACGACAGTTGGCGCCCACCATGGGGCAGGTGTCTTAGCAGTTTGTTGGATAAGTTGCGATTCTTCCGATTCCCATCATCATGGTTTCCGGCGGAGGATTGGCTGAAGGCCGCGAGATCCGTCTCGGTGGGCTTGTCTTCATCGCCGACGACTCCGCTTGGCTCCACGAGGCTCCACTCGACGTCGAGGCGCTCCCTATCCGCGGGGCGACGCACTTCCGCGCATGCGTCCGTGGCGTCCTTCTTTGACAGCCGTCGACTCAGTATCAGTCGGCTCCTACGACATCTTCACTTCCCGTTGTTTGCCGGCGCCAGTGATCCGGTCGGTCGCAGCTTCAGTGGTGGGTGAGGCATGCGGTGGCCCGCCAATCGGCCACCCCACAAATTGCGGCGATCGAGCCCGATGAAACTCTCTACGACCTGTTCGATCTGTCGACTGGCTCTGTCGAGACTGCATCCGAGTGCGACAGCAACAACCCCGCGGTGAAAGTCCTGATGGTCAATGGACCACACAGTCCTCCTGGCTTCCCCCGGGAAGACGGAGGCGATGGCGTCGGCGACCCATCACATGTCCACGAGGAGTACCGCCCCGAACCCCTCTCTTCGTAGTGAAGGGAAGATCTTCGCCGCTGTAATATGGATGCACTCCACACTCCTATTGTTGGAGAAACCCCTGAGGCCCAGGCCTTGGAGGAGGCGCGCCTGGCCAACTTGGCTGAGCGCACTCGACTGGAGAACCTCCAACGCGCACTCGACGAGCGTGCTCGGCAGCGGATTCCTAAGTCCAGTCAATGACAACTTTTTCCGCCTCCGACTCAGGTATACCGAACTCTGATCCAGAATCTCATAGCTGCGGCTTGAATAGCAGAGTCAATTCAACCTTCCCAGTCAGAAGCTAGCCGAGGTTTGATGCAGATCTGGGCTTTACTCTGGGCAGCAGGAGAGCAGAATACAGTAGTATCTCAGTCACGGAATAGGTTTCATAGCAGATCTGTGGTGGCAGACACTGCCCAATCTGCTCACAGCCCAAGACCGCCTCCGCGGCATGAGGAACGTGGGCACCGGCAAGATCAATACATGAACCGTGAGTAGTATGATCATTGACTCGACCACGATGACCGTCGCCGAGTGCCCACGCCTCCTCCGAGGAGTGGGTCATACGTGCCTCGGCGGCAAGATGACAGGCGCCCCCACAATGGCGAATGAAGAATTCTGGTCGACCCCAGAGAGCCAGGCTTTGATGCAAGATCTATCCTCGTTCAAGATCTGGTTGATAGGAACAGGGCTCACAGAGAAGGCCACGATAGAGATCATCTGACTGGAAGCAGGGTGCACGTTTCAGGACCTGAGTGTTTCAGCAGAGCCATCAGGGCAGCAGTGATTCCTCCCAACTTCAGGTTGGCGACTGGAGTCAGCAAATTCACCGGCGAGTCCAAGCCAGACACTTGGCTTGAGGACTACCGAGTGGCTGTGCAGATTGGTGGTGGCAATGATCCAAGCACCTTCCCTTGATGTTGGAGGGCTCAGCCAGAGCATGGTTGAATCAGTTGGCTCCTGGCAGCATATATAGTTGGGAGGAACTTGCTCGAGTGTTTGTTAGAACCTTTGAAGGTACATGCAAAAGGCCGGTAGGGTTGACAGAATTGCAGTGTTGTGTTCAGAAACCGAATGAAACCTTGAGAGACTATATTCAGAGATGGATCACGTTACACCATGCAGTGGAGAATGTGTCAGATCACAAAGCAATCTGTGCCTTCAAGGAAGGCGTTAAGTATCGAGAGTTGAATCTGAAATTCGGTCGGATAGGAGATATGAATCTGACTCAGATGATGGAGATTGCCACCAAATACGCTAACGGCGAAGAGGAAGACCGACTCCGGAGTGGCAAGCACAAAACAGTCGCCCAAGAAATAGGAGGAAGGAATTCTAGTCGGAAACAGAAGCGAAAGGCCGAACCAGCTGCTCCTGGTGAAGCTTTAGTTGTTGCCCAAGGAAAGTTCAAAGTAAATCCCAAAGGGCCCTCGACTCCCAAAAAAGTTAAGGATAAAGATGGGAATGATGTGTTGGATTTACCGTGCCATATTCATACCAAAAAAGATGAAGAGGGGAACATCATTTACCCTAAACACAGCACTCGACAGTGTCGTTCCCTTATCCAGCAGTTCCGAGAGAAACAACCCAAGGAGAAGGAAAATGAGTCGGACGGAGGTGAGGATAGGGAAGACTATGATGATGGTTTTCCCAATGTCAATTCCACGCTGATGATTTTTGCTGATGTTGAAAGCAAAAGTCGGTTGAAAGTTATTAACAGAGAAGTAAACATGGTTGCTCCTGCAACACCCAGTTATCTAAAGTGGTCCCAGACTGCCATCACATTCGACCAGTCGGACCATCCAGCACATATAGCCACCCCTGGGAGGCAAGCACTGGTGGTCGACCCAGTAGTTGAAGGCACTCGACTGACTAAAGTGTTGATGGATGGTGGCAGTGGCCTGAATATCCTTTATGCTGAAACTTTGAAGGGAATGTGCATCCCGATGTCCAAGCTTAGTGAAAGCAACATGAGTTTCCATGGCGTTATACTTGGCAAGAAGGCTCAGTCACTCGGCCAGATCGCCCTTGATGTGGTTTTCGGTGATTCCAAGAATTACCGCAAGGAAAAGTTGACATTTGAAGTAGTGGATTTCAAGAGTGCTTACCATGCTATTCTGGGTAGGCTCGCTTATGCACGTTTTATGGCTCGACCATGTTACTTGTATCTCAAATTGAAGATGCCTGGTCCTAGAGGAGTGATCACTATCACTGGCAATCGGCAGAAGGCAGAAGAGTGCTTTCAAAAGGGCTCAAAAATTGCCGATGCACAAATGGCAGTAGTAGAACTGCAAGAATATCAGAAAAATGCAGATCCGAGTGATTTGCTGCGAGCCAAGAAGCTGCCATAGATTCTGCATTTCAGTCATCCGGTGAAACGAAGTCGATTCATATTCACCCGACCGATCCCAATGCTGCTCCGACCCATATCTCAACAACACTCGACAGCAAATAGGAAGAAGCTCTCATCCAATTCCTCCGTGAGAACTGGAACATATTTGCATGGAAACCTTCTGACATGCCGGGTGTACCCAGGGGACTGGCTGAGCATCGTTTGTGAGTCGACCCAAAAGTAAAACCAGTCAAGGAACATCTCTGATGGTTCGCCGTCCAGAAGAGAAAAGCAATTGGTGAGGAAGTGGCTCGGCTCCTGGCAGCTGAGTTCATCCGAGAAATCTACTACTCCGAGTGGCTCACTAATGTTGTCATGGTCCCCAAGAAGGACGATTCACTTCGCATGTGCATTGACTTCAAGCATACCAATCGGGCCTACCCGAAAGATCATTTTCCTCTCCCCCGCATCGACCGAATCGTCGACTCAGCTACGGGGTGTGAGCGTTTGTCTTTTTTGGACGCCTATTCCGGGTACCATCAGATCCGACTGTATGGGCCTGATGAGATAAAAACGGCTTTCATCACTCCATTCGGATGCTTCTGTTATGTCACCATGCCATTCGGCTTGAAGAACGCCGAAGCCACATTCATGAGGATGATCCAGAAGTGTTTGCTCACTCAAATCAGTCGAAATGTGGAAGCATACATGGATGACATTGTGGTCAAGTCACGTAAAGGTTCCGACCTGCTGGCTGACCTTGCTGAAACCTTTGCCAATCTCAGAAGATATGATATCAAGCTTAATCCATCAAAGTGCACATTCGGAGTTCTTGGCGGAAAGTTACTCAGTTTCCTCATTTCCGAACGAGGGATCGATGCTAACCCAGAGAAAGTTGGTGCTATACTTCGGATGAAACGCCCTGTGCGTGTGCACGATGTCCAGAAGCTTACTGGTTGTTTGGCCGCCTTGAGTCGATTCATTTCTTGCCTTGGTGAAAAGGCATTGCCTCTTTACCGACTGATGAAGAAGTCTGATAAGTTCGAGTGGACTCCTGAAGCTGATGCAGCGTTTGCAGAGCTCAAAGCCCTGCTTTCCACCCAGCCGGTGCTTGCTGCAACAATCAGCAAAGAGCCTTTACTGCTTTATATTGCAGCCACTGGACAAGTTGTCAGTACAGTACTCATGGTCGAGCGGGAGGAAGAAGGAAAAGCCTATAAAGTTCAACGCCCAGTATATTATGTTTCTGAAGTTCTGACTCCGGAGATATCCACATTATCAGAAGCTTGTTTATGGGATTTACATGACCACGAAGAAAGTTGCACACTATTTCTCTGATCATTCCATTACAGTTGTCAGCGACGCTCCATTATCGGAGATTCTGAACAACAAAGATGCAACTGGTCGAGTGGCAAAGTGGGCGATTGAACTCCTTCCCTTGGACATCAAATTTGAGGCAAAGAAAGCTATCAAGTCCCAAGCAATAGCTGATTTCCTCGCCGAGTGGATCGAACAGCAACTTCCGGCCCAAATTCACTCGAAGCATTCGACCATGTTCTTCGATGGGTCCAAGATGCTAAATGGTTCCGGTGCTGGGGTGGTGTTGGTACCCCCCCGTGGTGATAAACTCAGCTATGTTCTCCAGATTCACTTTGACTCCTCCAACAATGAAGCTGAATATGAAGCACTTCTGTACGGGTTGCGTATGGCCATTTCACTCAGCGTCCATCGCCTCATGGTCTATGGTGACTCGAATTTAGTGGTCAATCAGGTGATGAAGGAGTGGGACGTCAGAAGCCCAGCTATGACTGGTTATTGCAATGCAGTGAGAAAGTTAGAAAAGAGGTTTGAGGGGTTAGAGCTCCATCACATCCCTCGACTGAAAAATCAAGCAGCCGATGATCTGGCAAAGATAGGCTCCAAAAGGGAAGCCATTCCCAGCAATGTGTTCCTGGAGCATATCCATACACGTTCAGTTCAAGAAGATCCCTTCACTGAAGAGCCCCCGCAGCCGAAGAGTGCCACCGATCCGGCTGAAATCGAGGTTCCAGCCGTGGTAGATTTGATTATGGAGGTTTTGGTCATCACCCCCGATTGGACAGTACCATATATTGCGTACATTCTTAGAAAGGAACTCCCAGAGGATGAAGAAGAGGCTCGACAGATCGTTCGTCGATCTAAAGCCTTTATTGTGATAAGAGGACAGTTGTTGAGAGAAAGTGTGAATGGAGTTTGCCAGAAATGCATAACACCTGAAGAAGGTCGAGTGATCCTCAATGACATCCACTCGGGGACCTGTGGTCACCATGCGTCCTCTCGGACCATTGTGGCCAAAGCATACCGAGCAGGATTTTACTGGCCACAGGCAAATGACATGGCAAAAGAAATAGTCGACAAATGTGAAGGTTGCCAGTTTTACTCCAACATGTCTCACAAGCCTGCGTCGGCCCTGAAGACCATTCCACTCGTCTGGCCCTTTGCTGTTTGGGGATTGGACATGGTTGGACCTCTGAGGACTGGCAGAAGTGGATTCACTCATGTGCTTGTAGCAGTTGGCAAGTTCACCAAGTGGATTGAAGCCAAGCCTATCAAGAACCTTGAAGCCAGTACTGCTGTCAGCTTCATCTGAGAGTTAACATTCATATATGGTGTTCCACACAGCATCATCACTGACAACGGGTCAAACTTCGATTCTGATGAGTTCATAACTTTCTGTGCTTCCCAAGGTACTCGAGTTGACTATGCCTCAGTCGCCCACCCCCAGTCGAATGGGCAAGCTGAAAGAGCAAATGGATTGATTCTCAAAGGACTGAAACCCCGACTGATGCGTGACCTCAAAGACACAGCAAGAGCCTGGGTCGATGAACTTCCATCAGTATTATGGGGATTGAGGACAACTCCCAATCGGTCGATTGGCAGAACCCCTTTTTTCTTGGTTTATGGAGCCGAAGCTGTACTTCCGAGTGACTTGCTCCACAATGCGCCCTGAGTCGAGCTTTTCTCAGAAGAAGAAGTAGAACAGGCACGGCAAGATGCATTCGATATCCTGGAAGAAGAAAGAGAGATGTCCTTGATTTGATCAACCATCTATCAGCAAGACCTGCGTCGATTCCATGCCAGAAATGTGAGGGGTCGAGCATTTCAAGAGGGATACTTGGTTCTCCGAGTGGATCAGCAGAAACCTCACAAGCTTGCTCCTGCCTGGGAAGGCCCCTTCGTTGTCACCAGAGTGCTCCACAATGGAGCGTACCACCTCTACAACATCAAGCACAAGAAAGATGAGCCGTGAGCTTGGAATGCGGAGCTTCTCCGCCCCTTTTATACTTAAGCTCTCAGTCTATTGGGATGTAATAAAAAGCACCTTTGTAGTTTGTTTATCAAAGACAAGAGTTTTTACAGTCTTCTAAAATGATTGTCGATTGCTTACGTTTGTTTCTGAAATCCCCCCAGTGGGTGGCTTAGCTGTGAATCCGTTTCGCCTAAGTTGAAAAAATCCTACCGACTGATGAGCAAGCCTCTCACTCGGGGGCTTAGCTGTTGTCCAGTACTCGCCTAAGTTGAAAAAATCCTACCGAGTGATGAGCAAGCCCCTCACTCTGGGGCTTAGCTGCAGTCCAGTACTCGCCTAAGTTGAAAAAATCCTACCGAGTGATGAGCAAGTCTCTCACTCGGGGGATTTGCTACAGTCCAGTACTCGCCTAAGTTGAGAAAATCCTACCGAGTGATGAGCAAGTCTCTCACTCGGGGGCTTAGCTGCAGTCTAGTACTCGCCTAAGTTGAAAAAAAATCCTATCGAGTGATGAGCAAGTCTCTCACTCGGGGGCTTAGCTGCAGCCCAGTTCTCGCCTAAGTTTCAAAAATCCTACCGAGTGATGAGCAAGCCTCTCACTCGGGGGCTTAGCTGCAGTCCAGTACTCGCCTAAGTTTCAAAAATCCTACCGAGTGATGAGCAAACCTCACACTCGGAGGCTTAGCTACAGCCCAGTGCTCGCCTAAGTTTCAAAAATCCTACCGAGTGATGAGCAAACCTCACACTCGGAGGCTTAGTTGCAGCCCAGTGCTCGCCTAAGTTTCAAAAATCCTACCGAGTGATGAGCAAACCTCACACTCGGGGGCTTAGCTGCAGCCCAATGCTCGCCTAAGTTTCAAAAATCCCACCGAGTGATGAGCAAACCTCACACTCGGGGGCTTAGCTGTAGTCTAGTACTCGCCTAAGTTGAAAAACCATCCCTATCCACAAGAACAACAAGGTGCAGGTCGACTGCAATCCTCCCCGCGGAGCTGCACCACACGTACAATGTGCGCTCCATCCATATCCGCAAGGATGACGAGGTGCAGGTCGATTGCAAACCTCTCCTCAGAGCTGCGCCACAAGTACAATGTGCGCTCCATCCCTATCCGCAAGGACGACGAGGTGCAGGTCGATTGCAAACCTCTCCTTAGAGCTGCGCCACACTATCCGCAAGGACGACGAGGTGCAGACCGACTGGGATATATCCCTCAGAGTTGCATGTCAAAGAATATTCCAAGTGAAGAATAAGTTCCACTCGAAGCCGAATGCAAGCACATGCAGAAGATAAATCAAGATCGGATAAAATCTCAAAAGTTCTAGGACGAAGTTAAAGGTACTCGGGAGTTAGGCCCGAAGGAGTTTAACGGTTACAAAAACCACTCAACATTTCGAGGAAAATTCAAAGCAAGTTCAAGTATCAAGTTTGTTCACTCGACAGGAGGAGGACTCGCAGGCTCGACGGACTCGTCCAAATCAATCCCGTCAGCGATCCGAGCGGCAGCAGCAATGAAAGTCTCCATGAAGGACTGGAAGTCGTGCCTTTTTGTGTTGGCGACCTTGATCGCTGCCAGCTTCTCTTCTCGAGCCTCTTTGCAATGGACCCTGACTAGTGAAAAAGCCACGTCAGCACCGCATCGGCCAGAGGACTTCTTCCATTCTTGCACTCGACCGGGGACCTCATTGAGCCGAGTCATCAGAGACTCAAGATCATTCTGAAGAGTAGCCCTTGGCCAGAGCGATGAGTCGATGCGTGAAATGGCCACCTACAGACGAGCAAGATAACTTGTAACACTGGCGACGCGGGTTCTAGTCGAAGCACATTCATGGCAGCCTCGTCGCCGACTGGAGAAAGGATAGGGTCCAAGACCGTCTCGATCTGTCCAGTCTCTTCTTCAAAGTTTTGGCAGAATTCTGCAGAGTCAAGGAGTTAATGAGTTGACTGGTCGGGACTAACTTGCAAACAGTAAAATAGTCGGGTAAAAAGGGAGTATCTTCGAGCATAAGAAAGAGTTTCTTGGCGAGAGCTTTCAGATAAGCCTCCAAATTGTTCCCCCTACGAGTCATGCTTTCTAGCTGGTCGTTCAGAGCCACTTTATATTTTTTCAGATGAGTCGCCTCTCGATTGGATTTAGTGAGAGACCACTGAGGGAGTCCTGGATTAGGGGGTCTCCAGACAGCCGGACTATATCCTTTGGCCGGACTGTTGGACTATGAAGATACAAGATTGAAGACTTTGTCCCGTGTCCGGATAGGACTACTTGGCGTGGAAGGCAAGCTAGGCAGTACGGATATGTATATCTCCTCCTTTGTAACCGACCTTGTGTAACCCTAGCCCCCTCCGGTGTCTATATAAACCGGAGGGTTTTAGTCCGTAGGACAACATACAATCATACCATAGGCTAGCTTCTAGGGTTTAGCCTCTCCGATCTCGTGGTAGATCAACTCTTGTAATACTCATATCATCAAGAATAAATCAAGCAGGACGTAGGGTTTTACCTCCATCAAGAGGGCCCGAACATCGTGTCCCCTGCCTCCTGTTACCATCCGCCTTAGATGCACAGTTCGGGACCCCCTACCCGAGATCCGCCGGTTTTGACACCGACATTGGTGCCTTCATTGAGAGTTCCTCTGTGTCGTTGCCATTAGGCTTGATGGCTCCTACGATCATCGATAGCGATGCAGTCCAGGGTGAGACTTTTCTCCCCGGACAGATCTTTGTGTTCGACGGCTTCGCACTGTGGGCCAACTCGCTTGGCCATCTGGAGCAGATCGAAAGTTACACCCCTGGCCACCAGGTCAGGTTTGGAAGCTTAAATTACACGGCCGATATCCGCGGAGACTTGATCCTCGACAGATTCGAGCCCCTGCCTTGTGCACCACGCGGTCATGATGAGTACAATTTAGCTCTACCATCGGACCGTATTCAGGAAATTGCACCGGCAGACGCTCCGACCCTCAATTCGGAGCCAGTTGCGCCATCCATGGACGGGTGGATAGACCCCGCCACGGAGGCCGTATCCTCTGCGGAGATCAAGCCGAATATCGACCTTACCCTTCACGAGAGCCGTGTTGCTAAACTGCCGGATCCTTCTCCGGCCACGGACTCCGAACCGCCTACGCCCGTTCCTGTCGAATCCGATTGGGCGCCGATCATGGAGTTTACCTCCACGGATATTTTTCAGCACTCGCCCTTTGGCGACATACTGAACTCATTATGGTCTCTCTCCTTGTCAGGAGAGTCCTGGCCGAACTACGTCCGGCAAGATTGGGATGCGGATGACGAAGAAATTCGCCGCCCACCCACCACCCACTTAGTAGCCACTGTCGATGACTTAACCGACATGCTCGACTTCGAGTCCGAAGACATCGATGGTATAGGCGACGATGCGGGAGGCGAAGAGGAACCACTGCCCACAGGGCACTGGACGCCCACTTCATCACATGACGTATACATGGTGGACACACCCAAAGAAAACAACGGCGAGGAACGGAAGGACGCGGCGAAGGGTGGTTCCCCTGAGAAGCAGTCAAAGCGGTGGCGCAAACGCCGCTCCAAATCCCGCCTCGGTAGAAATAACGATCATATAGACCCAGCGTTAGAGCAGGGTGAACCTGCCAACCACGGCAACACGGAAAATCAAGCCGAACAACCCAACCCCCTCGAAGATAACAGTCCGGACAACATCACACCGGACAGGCACCAGGAGCAACATAATGCCCACCAAAGGCTTGTTGCCACAGCGAGGAGTCTGAAAAGATAGAAGCAAAGACTCAAGGCTGCACAAGACACACTCAAAATCAAATGGAGTGAAGTACTTAACACTGCAACAAAGTACGGCAGTAATCGCCACACCAAGAGCTATCCGAAGTGAAAGTTGCTACCTGAATTTGATGAAGAGGCCTTAGATCCTCCACAATTAAAAAATAAAACGGCCATCCGGCCGGATAGACGACCTCATAGACAACATACAGCGGCAAACGACGCCGCACATAAACCAGTACGCAACCCGCGTAAGGGCTCGCATCAAAAGGACGGCGCAACCAGATCCATCTATGGACCACGCAGGCGCGCTCCAACATACAATGCAACACAACAAACATCCGAACACCACGGTACGCCCAAATACAGGGGTGATGCACATCCTCTATGTTTCACCGACGAGGTGCTGGACCATGAATTTCCAGAGGGATTCAAACCCATCAACATCGAGGCGTATGACGGAACAACAGACCCTGGGGTCTGGATTGAGGACTACATCCTCCACATCCATATGGCTCGAGGAGACGATCTCCACGCCATCAAGTACTTACCCCTCAAGCTCAAAGGGCCAGCTCGGCACTAGCTTAAAAGCCTCCCAGAAAACTCCATCGGAAGCTGGGAAGAGCTTGAAGACGCCTTTCGGGAAAATTTTCAAGGGACATATGTCCGACCACCGGATGCAGACGATCTAAGTCATATAACTCAACAGCCTGGTGAGTCAGCCCGAAAACTTTGGAACAGGTTCCTCACTAAAAAGAACCAAATAGTTGACTGTCCGGACGCCGAAGCCTTAGCAGCCTTCAAGCATAGTGTTCAAGACAAATGGCTTGCCAGACACCTCGGTCAAGAAAAGCCGAGAACAGTGGCAGCATTGACAAGCCTCATGACCCGTTTTTGCGCGGGCGAGGACAGCTGGTTAGCCCGATGCAGCACCAACGACCCAAGTACATCCGAAGTCAGGGATGGAAACGGGAAATCATGACGCAGCAAGAATAAGTGCCGGAATAAAGAAGACAGCCCGAAGAGCACGATGGTAAACGACGGATTTAGAAGCTCTCGGCCAGGGCAGCAGAAGCCGCCCTCCAAAGCCAACAGAGACGAACGGTCCATCCTAAACAAAACTCTGGACCAAATAAGTCAGATCCATAGCACCCCTGATAAACCTGCAAATCATACCCATAGAGAATGTTGGGTCTTCAAACAGTCCGGCAAGCTCAACCCCGAACACAAGGGGCAGGATACACCAAGTGAAGACGAGGACGAGCCTCGCAAGAAAAGCACAGGGGAATAGAAGAACTTCCCACCAGAAGTCAAAACAGTCAACGTATTACATGTGATAAAAGGGAGAAACAAAGCGGCACCTTTAGAGGAACATGCCCCAGGGCCTATCACCGCGGAGCTCCGCCACTGGTCGTCCCAACCGATCACCTTCGACCATTGGGATTACTCGGCAAGTATCCGGCCAGGATGGGCTGCCTTGGTATTAGATCGAATAATTGACGGATAACACTTCACCCGAGTCCTGATGGATGGCGGCAGCAGTTTAAATCTGATATATCAGGACACAGTCCGCAAAATGGGGATAGACCCAACAAAAATTTGCCGCAGCAATGCTACCTTTAAAGGAGTAACGCCAGGCCCGGAGGCTCACTGTAGGGGCTCCCTGCTACTACAGGTTATATTCGGCTTCCCCGATAACTTCCGCACCGAAAATTTAACTTTTGACGTCGCTCCGTTGCAAAGTGGCTATCACGCACTACTCGGACGCGAAGCTTTCGCTTGCTTTAACGCAATACCGCATTACGATTCCCTCAAGCTTAAGATGCCCGGTCTACACGGCATCATTACAGTACATGGAAACATTGAGCGCTCCTTGCGCGCCGAAGACGGTGCGGCCGCCTTTGCCGCCGCACACTAAACGGCCTCACCAACTCAAGCATTTTACAGGTCGTTAAGACCACGGACACGGCTAGACGAGTCCGACTCAGCTCTATGTAATTAATACAGGTTTGATGGCTATACCCCTATTACAATACAAGGGGCTCAAGGCACGCGCAAAAGTGGCAATAAGGCTCACCTTTACTCATTTTCAACTATGTATTGTTTATTTAGTACAACTTAAATTTTGCACGGCAACTTTTCAATTAAGTTCCTCTCCTTTTTAGATGACCATCGTGCTACACCCGTCCAGGATACGGCACAACGGAGACACAGGCACAGACGTGCAGCAGGGACCCATTCCAAGGATTCTTTGTAGATTAAGACCCTGCGTAAACCTTTTTTACTGTCTCTTGTTGATTTACATCCCCCGGTTTCTCAGTACAATCGAGAAGGATGCTGACGTCTTGGCATGTGGCCACGCTAGAATAATGCACGTACCTGGACACTAGGGGCTTATTACAAAGGGTACTGTTTAGACCCGGTTTACACCATAAAGACCGAATACCTTAGGGAGTGTTCGGCGTCGCGAGTTTGGCCTTATATACATCAGCTCCGAATCATGTCTTTGGTCAAATGTTGGGTTTGCCCGGCTCCTGTGTTTCACTGCCTTACGTTCTGCTCTATCGGCTAAGGCGGCACCAGGAGAACTACTGCGATTGTGCCCTGGTTCATCCGGACGAGCACCTCAGTAGAGAAAGCCGAAAACTGACTGTCATGATATAGCATGGGACTGGTCAACCACTCGATGACTCATTGGAATCTTCGGGATTCCTCCGCATTAACGAAGAGCCGTTTCCCGGCCAGGCATGTACGCACCCCGAATCCGGATGAGTGCGGAGCCACCAGGGGCTATATAGTAGCCCCACTGTCAAACTCCTATGGCTAAGTGAAAGTGTTAAAGCATTATAGTCCGGTTGCCTAGTTCGCTGCGCTATCACCTCCTTATTAGGACCAAGACGTTGGATTAAGTGTGAATACGCGTCTTCTGCAAACACCCCCGCATTATATGCGTGGGGGCTGAAGCCGTTGACTGCAATCTTTCAGGTTATATACATGTATACATAAATGGCCGCACATGAGGCATCACAATACTTTCGGGCAAAAGTATAAATACAGCCTTGATAAATTCAATAAAATGTTGTTTCTACAATGGGAATAGATGTCACTCAAACATAACATTCTTCAAGCACTGGGCCTCTATCGAACGAGCGCCCTCAAGAACTTCTTCAAAATAGTGCTCGGCAGCCACTCGGCCTATGGCCGAACCCTGCGCCGCGACAGTGGTGGCATCCATCTCCGCCCAGTATGTTTTGACATGGGCAAGGGCCATCCGCGAGCCTTCTATGCACGCTGACCTCTTCATCGCATTAATGCGTGGAACCGCACAAAGGAAGTGCTGCACCAAGCCAAAATAGCTGTTCAGCTTTGGCCTTTCTGGCCATAGATGATCCACGACAGACCTCATGGCGAGTCCGGACAATCTATTGAGTTCGGCCCATTCGGTAAGTTGATCAGTCAATGGAAGCGGACGCTCTGGAACGTTAAATTGCGACCAGAACAGCTTGTCCACTTCACGATCTGTCTGATCTCGGAAGTATTCGGCCACATCGACAACGCTCGCCGCTAAGTCCATATATGCGTCGGCCGAACTCCACAGCCGATCCAGAGGGGCATACCGCGGATCGCCGAACTTCCTCCGCAGCATAAAGGGCTTCCCAGCCACAATATCCCCGGCTTCACGCAGTTCCTCCTTCTTTGCTCTCATTGCAGAGCAGGTGTGTTTGGTCGCCATTGTGGCCTTTTCAAGGTCCGTAGCCTTCGCCCGGCCTTCTTCTTCAAGAAACTGGCAGCGGTCGGCAGTGTCTTTTAACTTCACAGCCATTTTGGCCATTTTCTCTTTGCTCTCGCTATGCGCGGCCTTCTCGGTTCTCAACTCTTCGGCCACCTTCAAAGCGGCCGCATTACTACTCCTCGCTTGCTCCTTGGCTCAGGCAAGCTCCGCCCGCAGGGCCTCCACGGTAGCAGCTCCATCTGCAGACACAACATATTAAAGATACTGGCATCACGCTGCTCTTACTATGTGACATTCACTATAAACATCACCTACCCCGTGCCTCGTCAAGCCGCTTGTTAACAAGCTCAATATCGGCATCCGCCGCATCCATTCGCCGTTTTAGTTCGGCAACCCCATCAGTCTGGCTAGCCACCGGAGCTTCAGACACCTGCACATAAAGGCGGTTTGGTTATTACCTGGGACTACGATCCTCTGTTCGCCGCCGTTTTTGACGACAACCAGAGTCTCAGGGGCTACTATCTACACAGGGCACACCTAAAATGTGCGGTACCATCACAAATGTATGTCATTTTGCGTACCTCAAAGCCCGTCAGTAGACTCATAAAGGCTTCATGCAACCTGTTTTTGGCGGATGAAATCTTTTCAATCACCGTACACATTAATGTATGGTGCTCTTCTGAGATAGTTGCTCGCTCTAGCAGACCCTTCAGTACGTCCGACCGCACACCGGATGGTGCCAGACTCTTTTGATTGCTCTCTCCAAGAGCCGGATATTGAGGGCTGCGGGTGACCATGGGATTACCTTCTGGCCTTGTCGGATCCGGAGAAACTCTCTGTGATGACACTTCAAGGTCGCCTGCTTCTTGAGCCGGGGAGTCCGGGGGAGGCGTTTCGCTCTCCATCATCTCTGGAAGAAGATCCCCCGAAGACGAGCTCTGCTGAGAAGGGCTCAGATCCAAACTGCAAGATAAATGCTTCGGTTATCTTCCTCAAAAGTAAGGTAGTATACCTTCACTATTAAGTACTTTTTGATTACTTACAGCTCGTTAGAGGGCTGATCCCCGCATGGACTTTGTGCGGCAAGAGCACCCTCCGAGGCAGGACCCTCTGGTGGAGTTTTCTTGTCCCGTTTGGAGACCTTGGTTTCCGGATCTTCAGAGGTAGTCCTCTTCCTCCCCTGGGGCGATGGAACATCAGATTCTTCCCCTTGGTTATCCTCCCTCATGGAGGCGCTCGTTCCCTCGGTTGGAATAGGTAGTGGTGGAGGCCCGCTTTCGCCCCCTTTATTCTCCCCTTCGTCTTCCCTTGAGGGCACCAGGAAAGGCGCTGGCTCGAGCATCTTTTCCAGCACTGGATTGTCCAAGCCTTCGGGAAGGGGAGCCGAACACCGGATCATCTTCTCCTTTGTTATCCAGTCCTGGTCAAAGAGCGATTCTTCAGAATGATGTCATGATAAAAGAAAGACAATGTGTTCGACTATAGGATTACTTACTTCGGCCGCGGTGCGGTTGCTGCTCAGGCCCATGTCCTCGGTGGTGTCCGGACACTCTATTTGGGGACCGAAGAATGACTTGTACATCTTCTCGTGCGTTAGGCCGAGGAAATTCTGAATAGCGCGCGGTCCTTCTGGGTTGAATTCCCACAAGTGTAGGGGCCGGCGTTTGCAAGGCTGGACTCGATGAACCAGCATGACTTGCACTACCATAACCAAACTAAAATCTCCCTCGAAGAGATCTCGGATGCGGCTCTGCAGTATGGGCACATCCTTGGCTGGACCCCAGCTTAGCCCCCTGCTGATCCATGACATTAGTTGTGGTGGAGGGCCCGAGCGAAAGACGGGGGAAGCTACCCACTTGGCACTTCTGGGAGTGGGGACGTAGAACCACTCCCGTTGCCATAATCCGGACATCTCTAGAAAGGAACCCTTTGGCCACGGATCTCCAGCGATCTTGCTTATTAATGCCCCTCTACACGCTACATGCTGCCCCTCAACCGTCTTCTGCTTCACATCAAAGGTCTTGAGCCACAGGCCGAAGTGATGGGTAATGCGGAGGAAGGCCTCACATATGATAATAAATGCCGAGATGTGGAGAAAGGAATCCGGGGCTAGATCGTGGAAATCAAGCCCGTAATAGAACATCAAACCCCTTATGAAGGGATCGAGAGTGAGGCCTAGTCCTCAGAGGAAGTGGGAGATAAACACGACGTCTTCATTGGGTTCAGGAGTACGGACGACCTGCCCTCGGGCAGGCAACTGATGCGAGACTTCGGCAGTCAAGTATCTTGCCTCCCTCAACTTCTTGATATCCTCTTCCGTGATGGAGGAGGGCATCCACCAGCCCTGGAGGCCGGATCCGGACATGATTGAAGGTTCGAAGCACCTGACCTGGGCTTTGGGTGTTAGAACTCGAGGTGGGGGAAGGATTCGATTGAGCACGAGAGGAAAAAAGTAAAAGCCTTGACCCTTTATAAAGAGGGTGGATATCAAGCGTCCTCCTCGTGGCCGTTTGGGACTTGCCTAAAATCTAGGAGTCCTAGGCGCGGTTGGGTTACCCAAACCCGTATTGATGAGAATCCCGTAATAAGGGGGACACAATCTCTGCTTTGACAAGACGTGTCAAGAAACTGCCTCGCGTTATGTGCGGGGCTAGAAAAATGGTTTGAATGATCACGGCGCCATGGCATGATGTCATGTTGCCAAAACGTGTCAGCAGATTAGATTTGTGGATATATTATTCTCTCTACGGTGGTATGTGGAACTTATTTTGCAGGGTCGGACACTATCCTTTTATTCGAACTCTTCTGTGGTGTATCCGGAGGAGGAACCCGCCTTGCAATGCCGAAGACAACACTGCGCGCCGGACTCATCGTCATTGAAGCCTGGTTCAGGGGTTACTGAGGGAGTCCTGGATTAGGGGGTCTCCGGACAGCCGGACTATATCCTTTGGCCGGACTGTTGGACTATGAAGATACAAGATTGAAGGATTTGTCCCGTGTCCGGATAGGACTCTACTTGGCGTGGAAGGCAAGCTAGGCAGTACGGATATGGATATCTCCTCCTTTGTAACCGACCTTGTGTAACCCTAGCCCCCTCCGGTGTTTATATAAACCGGAGGGTTTTAGTCCATAGGACAACATACAATCATACCATAGGCTAGCTTCTAGGGTTTAGCCTCTCCGATCTCGTGGTAGATCAACTCTTGAGTTGCCTCTGCTTTTCCTCAAATTCGACGAACTTGGAGAGAAGCGTACAAGATTTATACAGTGAGTAAAAGACATATCAATCGAGAAGATCAAAGATTATTTACTTCTGAGTGAATAAAACTTCAAGACTACTCAGACCCCAACCGACTGCCAGCAGTCGACCGCGGTCTCGGGGACTACACCCAGTGGGTGCACTTAGCATGCCCCCACTGGTTCGGATCCCACTTGGCTGGTCCGCCTAGACCGAGTATATAAAAAAGGGGAGAGAAAGAAGTGCTCAGACCCCAACCGACTGCCAGCAGTCGACTGCGGTCTCGGGGACTACACCCAGTGGGTGCACTTGGCGTGCCCCCACTGGTTCGGATCCCACTCGGCTGGTCCGCCCAGACCGAGTACAGAAAAAAAGAGGATGACAAAGCACCTAGTGGGTGTACAATCTCGAAGTGCAAGACAATGAAAGATTGCGTGAAGGAAAGTATTTGGGTAGCATATCCTAAAAGAACAAGTTCAGTCAGAAGTTAACTTACCTGGGCATTGGCTCCAAGAGCCGCGCTGGCATCATAAGCAGCCTGACTGCTTTCGTGCACTGCCTTCACCCGCTCCATCATTATGCCAGCCTGACGAATGGCCTCCGCAGCAGCATTCGACTGGCTTTTTGGAACATGATGAGTGGCAAAGAAGGGGACGGAAGGTCCAGACTCAGCGGCTTGGAGATTCGAGGCATGAAGTTGGATGGTTGAAACAAGCTTTGGAGCAGTCGACGATGCAAGACGCACACTCGACACTGGGTCAGCAAAGGTTATAGAAACCTTACTCGCATCTTCAAGCTGTTGAACTACTCGCTCCGCCGTCGGCTCCGACTGGGATGTCTTGCTAGCTATTGCCTTCTTCTTCCTGGGCCTCGGCGGCACGTCCTCGTCATCATCCGGAAGCTCAATGACATTGGGAGGGGCTGCAAAGAAATCAGCCGACCCTAGATGAGTCACCAGAATTTAATCGACCATACAATCAAGAACAAGATCACGAGAATTGTACCCGGGTTGGAGGTGATCGCATGTTCCATGTCCTCATCTTCATACTGGCGGGTGGAAGTCCCAGAGGTAGCAGCACTACAAATTTCAGAATTCAGTCGGTCATGTCTGACGAAATGAATCGACTCAAATCCAAATTCATACTAAAACAAGAAATCAACGCCAACTAATACCCAGAAGCAATGGGGATGGCCACTTTGATCTTCGGCAAGGCTTTTGGTGGTTTGGACGGCGTGGCTTTCGGTTGCTTCGATGCCTTTTCAGTCGGCGCTGGAGAAGACGTCCGAGGGCGCTTCGATGACCGCCTAGTTTGCGCGGTCGCTTTGCCATGGGCGCTTGCTGGATCATGAGAAAGCTTGGATCATCTTTCCCTACGAGGAGGAGAGTCGACCTCTTCTTCATCACTCGGGTCGTCGCTATCCTCATCCTCTTCATCGTCAGAGTGCCACTCGCCGCTTTCACCTCCACTCGCTTCTCCCTCTGGGTCCTGCTCCTGCTCCCCGTTGGGCATCGAGTACATCTCAGTCAGGGCCTGGAAGACAACAACCAAGATAGGAGTCAGTCGGATGATAGCAAACAGCTACTTGATAAATCAAGAAGACACTCGACCATTTGGAGTCATACCTTGTTGGTTTGTACGAGTTGTTGAGTGGAGGAATTCTCTGGGATCCCCTGGGGTTGTCTTTGTTGCCAGTAATACCCTTCAGCCACCCTTCCAACGTAGCTTCGTCGACTTCTGCTGGATGGATCCGAGTGGTGTCGTCAGTGCCCGAATACATCCACATCGGATGGTCACGAGCTTGAAGTGGTTGGATGCGTCGCCTGAGGAAGACCTCCAACAGATCCATACCGGTTACCCCATCACGGACAAGCTGAACTACTCGCTCAACCAGCACTTTCACTTGCGCCTTCTCCTATGGGGTCACTTTCAAAGCAGAGGGCTTGTCCACTCGGGCCATGGAAAAGGGGGGAAGTCCAGTCGACTGACCCGGAGTCGGCTGGTCCTTGCAGTAGAACCAGGTCGACTGCCACCCTCGGACCGACTCGGGAAGGATCATGGCTGGGAAAGTGCTTTTACCCCTCATTTGAATTCCAAGGCCCCCACACATCTGGATCACATGCGTCCTCTCGTCACTCGGGTTGGCCTTCTTGACCGACTGAGAACGACACGTGAATTTGTGTTTGAAGAGGCCCTAGTGTGGCCGATAGCCCAGGAAGTTCTCACACATGGACACGAAAGCAACAAGATACACGATGGCGTTCGGGGTAAAGTGGTGGAGTTGCACCCCAAAGAAGTTCAAGAAACCTCGAAAGAAAGGGTGGGGAGGCAAGGAAAACCCACGGTCGACGTGAGTAGCGAGGAGAACGCACTCACCCTCCTGTGGCTGCGGCTCGGTCTCGTTCCCCGAGAGTCGTGTAGATTCATGGGGGGTCAGTCCCCCCTCGACCAGGTCATCGATGTCGTCCTGACGGATCATCGAGCGAATCCAGTCGCCCTAGATCCAGCCCGGCGGCAGGCCAGACCTCGAGGAAGATCCGCCCCGACCGGACTTCTTCCCCTTCGCCTTCGCCGTTGCCATCTTCACGCACTCCAATGCCACCGTCTTCTCCTTCCCCATCACGGTGAGCAGAGCTCGAATGGGGCGGCGGAGCTGGAGCAAGGCAGATGCAGCGGAGAAAACTGAGAGGAAAAGAGAAGAACGAAGACGCACTGTTCAAAGAAAACCCCGGCCCGACGCCTTATATGGGGCCGCTTCCGAGTGGCTGACCTATGGGTCCGGATGACACAATCAAATCCCGCAACAGTCGCGCACGAGGTACGTGTCGAAAAAGGTGGCGCGGTGATCGAGGCGGCCTCACCTAATCCCTTCCGATTACTGCGGTCACCCCCGTCTCGCGCGCTTCCCCAAATCCGAATCCCACGATATCCACGCGCAACAAGGCAATCTGTCAGACGGAATATCTTCTCCATATCAGTACTCAAGACATCACAGTAAAGTTCACTCGACAGATTCAAGAATGGATCAAGGCGACTGAACAGGAGTTGAGATCATCATGGTTGTTCGCTTGGTCGTAATAAGTCACTCCCGAAGCACGAAAGTTGAATCAGAGGAATTCTCAACTCCTTCTCCACTCAAGCCCCGAACCATTCGAGGGCTAATGATGAAGCTATGTACCTAGGGTAGGGTCATAGGCCTGACCTAGACGCCCTTCCCAAGGACATCACCCTAAAGCTAGAAGCATTCAAAGGGTACCATCATCCTCTCGACCAGAGACATTCCACTCGGAAGAATCAATGTCACTCGACCGTCAGAGAAATCACTCGACAAACAGAAGATCTAAAGTCACTCTACACAGCAACGGTCGGGCGTTTACTCATAGACTTAACTATAATTTATAGCACTTTAATACAGACGTTACCTGTAATGCTCCTTCTTTATGTACATTGAACCCCGCGTAACGGAGGGGAGCTGGGGTCCTGGCACACTCTATATAAGCGACCCCCTCCTCCGGGACAGGGGTTCGCATCTTTTGTAAACTCACACACACATACAATCCAGTCGACCGCCTCAGGGCACTGAGACGTAGGGCCGTTACTTCCTCCGCAAAGGGCCTGAGCTCATAAACTCGTGTGTACAACTACTCCATAGCTAGGATCTTGCCTCCTCATACCTACCCCCATTCTACTGTCAGTCTTAGATCCACGACAGTTGGCGCACCCCACCTCATGGCGCCAGCCCTATGGAAGGAAGGGAAGAGGGCCTGCACCCTCTTACCTTCTCTTCCATGTGAGAAAAAGGAAGGGGGGGCGCCTCCCCTCCTGTCTTCTGCCCTATGCCATAGGAAGGAAAGGGAGGCGCACCTAGGGTAGGAGCCCGGGGTGGTCGCCGCCCCCCTTGGGGGCGCCCCTAGGGCTGCCTCCCCTCCCCCACCTATATATATGTGAGGAGAGGAGGGGGAAACACACACCATGATCCCAAGCCGTGTGCAGCGTCCCCTCTTCCTCTAGTTCGAGTTCTTCTCCGGCCACGTCCATTGTGCTTGGCGAAGCTCTGTGGAATAGTTTCACCACCACCGTCACCACACCGTCGTGCTGCCGGAACTCATCTACTACTTCGCCTCTCTTGCTAGATCAAGAAGGCGAGGACATCATCGAGCTGAACGTGTGCTGAATGTGAAGGTGCCGTACATTCGGTACTTGATGGGGATGGATCGTGAAGGTGTACAACTACATCAACCGCGTTGATAAACGCTACCGCTTAGCGATCTACAAGGGTATGTAGATGCTCTCCCCCTCTCATAGCTATGCATCTCCATGGATTAATCTTGGGTGTGCATAGAATTTTTTTGTTTTCCATGCAACATTCCCCTATAGTGGTGTCATGAGCCAGGTCTATGTGTAGATGATATGCACGAGTAGAACACAAAGGAGTTGTGGGCGGTGATGTTCATATTTCTTCCCACCAATGTCTTATTTCGATTCGGCGGCATTGTGGGATGAAGCCGCCCGGACCAACCTTGCATGTCCACACACATGAGACCAGTTCCACCGACTGAGATGCAACTTGTTTTGCATAAAGGTGGCTGGAGGGTGTCTGTTCTCCTACTTTAGTTGAATCAGATTTGACTACGGCGGTCCTTGCAGAAGGTTAAATACCAACTTGATAATCATCATTGTGGTTTTGCGTAGGTAAGAACGGTTCTTGCTTAGTTGCCTGTAGCAGCCACGTAAAACTTGCAACAACAAAGTAGAGGACGTCCAACTTGTTTTTGCAGGGCATGTTGTGATGCGATATGGATATGATGTGATATATGTTGATGTATGAGATGATCATGTTTTGTAATAAGTTCATGACGTGCATGTCGATGAGTATGACAACCGACAGGAGCCTTAGGGTTGTCTTTACTTATTGTATGACCTGCGTGTCAATCACTTAAGCGCCATGTAATTGCTTTACTTTATCACTATGCGTTAGCAAATAGTTGTAGAAGCAATAGTTGGTGATACAACCCCGACACAACAATGGAGATCAAGGTGTCGTGCTGGTGACGATGGAGATCATGCCGATGCTTTGGAGATGGAGATCAAAAGCACAAGATGATGATGGCCATACCATGTCACATATTTTTGATTGCATGTGATGTTTATCCTTTACGCATCTTATTTTGCTTAGAATGATGGTAGCATTACAAGATGATCCCTTCACTTAATTTCAAGATAAAAGTGTTCGCCCTGAGTATGCACCATTGCTAAGGTTCATCGTTTCGAAGCACCTCGTGATGATCGGGTGTGATAGACTCTACGTTCACATACAAAAGGTGTAAGCCAGTTTTGCACCTGAAGAATACTTGGGTTAAACTTGATGAGCCTAGTGAGGGAGTCCTGGACTAAGGGGTCCTCGGGCGTTCGACCTATTGGCCATGGGCCGGACTAATGGGCTGTGAAGATACGAAGACCGAGGACTGCACCCGTGTCTGGATGGGACTCTCCTTGGTGTGGAAGGCAAGCTTGGCGACCGAATATGTAGATTCCCTTCTTTGTAACCGACCTTGTATAACCCTAGATCCTCCCGATGTCTATATAAACCGGAGGACTTAGTCCGGAGAGAGGGAGATTCATTATCATAGCCATACAAGTTAGACCTCTAGAGTTTAGCCATTACGATCTCGAGGTAGATCAACTCTTGTAATGCTCATATTCATCAATATCAATCAAGCAGGATGTAGGGTATTACCTCCATAGAGAGGGCCCGAACCTAGGTAAACATCGTGTCCCTTGTCTCCTGTTACCATCGACCTTAGACACACAGTTCGGGACCCCCTACCCGAGATCCGCCGGTTTTGACACCGACATTGGTGCTTTCATTGAGAGTTCCACTGTGTTGTCGCCAAAAGGTTTGATGGCCCCTTCGATCGTCAATAATGATGCTGTCCAAGGAGAAACTTTCCTCCCCGGACAGATCTTCGTGTTCGGCAGCTTCGCACTACGCCCCTGGCCATCAGGTCAGATTCGGGAGCTTGAACTACGTTGCGGACATCCGTGGAGACTTGATCTTCACCGGATTCGAGACCGCGGTAGCCGCTCCTGGTCACCCCGATGATCATGACCTAAATCTGTCATCTGGCCGCATCCAGGAGATTGCTCCTGTAACCGCTCTGGCCCTAGATCCGGAGCAACCTGCGCCATCCAAGGACGGGAGGATCAACCCCACTATGGAGGCCAAAGTTTCCACGGTGTTGGAGCCGCACATAGACTTAACCACTCAAGACGTTTTTGTCACCGGAACTCCGGACTCGTCTCCGATCGTAAGTTCCGAACCACGTGAGCCCGTGGATGCCGAGCTTGATCATTTGTCGATATTCGAATTCAGTGCCGCAGACATCTTCCAGCACTCACCTTTGGGCGATGTGCTAAACTCATTAAAAAACTTGTCCTTGGCGGAGGACTCACAGCCGAACTAGACCCGGCTCGAACTAGGGGCTGACCGTGGAGAATTTTGCTTCCCACCCGCCACCCACTTCATATCCACGGTCAAGGATTTGACCGACGAACTTGATTATGACTCCGAAGACATCGACGGTATGGACGACGATGCCGGAGAAGAAGAGGCCTAGAACCCTCCATCCACCGGACGTTGGATGACCACTTCCTCGTATGATGTATACATGGTGGATGCACCAAAGGAGAACAACGGCGAGGACAAGGAAGATCCAACTGAGGATAAACCTTCTGAAATACAGTCCAAGCGCCGGCGTCAGCGGCGCCGGTCTAAGTCACGCCGCAGTAAAGACAGCAACACCGGCACAGGAGAAGATAACACTCCAGAAGGTGCCGAAGACAACGAAGACCCCGTCGATACAGCTAATGAACAAGATGAACGGGAAGGCGGGAAGGTTAGCCCTGGTAAATAGGCCACGCAGGAAGATTCCAAGGATGATAATTACCTTCCACTCTCCGAGGATGAGGTGAGCCTCGGCACCGAGGATTTCATCATGCCCGAGGAACCTCTTGAGCAAGAGCGCTTCAAGTGCCAGCTAATTGCCACTGCAAGGAGCCTGAAAAACAAGAAGCAGCAGCTTCAAGCTGACCAAGATCTGCCCAATGATAAATGGACCGATGTCCTAGCAGCCGAAGCGGCCTCAAGCGCCCAACCAAAAGCTACCCAAAGCGCAAATTGCTACCTCAGTTTGACGAGGAGGCGCCGGAATACATACCTCCATCGTACAATACGGCTGACCGACCACCACGTGGTCGAGACAAAATGGCAACTCACGCCGAACACCAGCCAGCCCCGCCTCAGCGCACATGTAGAGGTAAATTAGCCCACGGTCACACATATGACCTCTGGCAAAACCTGAACAATAAAGCAGGACATACTAGATCAAACTACGGATCGCGAGGACGTGCCTCGACATACGACGATGGCCACCTATTCGGACGTGACAAATTTAGTCATGCGCGGGCTAAAAACCGCAGACGGACTCCATCAGAGCTATGTCGTGATACAGCCCGATGTAGAGGCGCCGCACACCCTCATTGCTTCACCGATGAGGTCCTGGATCATGAATTCTCAGAAGGGTTCAAACCCGTGAATATAGAATCATACGATGGAACCCCGCACCCCGCGGTGTGGATCGAAGACTTCATTCTCCACATTCATATGGCCCACGGTGATGACCTCCACGCCATCAAATACCTCCCTTTAAAACTCAAGGGGGCAGATCGGCACTGGCTCAAGAGTCTGCCTGCAAATTCTATTGGCATCTGGGAGGACTTGGAAGAGGCCTTCCTCGATAACTTGCAAGGTACATATGTTCGACCTCCGAACGCTGATGACTTAAGCCATATTGTTCAATAGCCCGGAGAGTCCGCCAGGAAATTCTGGACTAGGTTCGTAACTAAAAAGAACCAAATCGTCGATTGTCTGGATGCCGAAGCCCTAGTAGCCTTCAAACACATCATCCGCGACGAATGGATCGCTCGCCACCTCGGCCAAGAAAAGCCAAAATCCATGGCAGCCCTCACGGCACTCATGACCCACTTTTGTGCAGGCGAGGACAGTTGGTTGGCCTGTAGAAAAAGCAATGCAAGCGATGCCGGCACCCCTGAAGCTAAAACTAGCAAAGACAAGTCTCGACGCAACAGATACAAACATCAAAACAACAGTGATAACACCAAGGACACGACAGTCAATGCCGGATTCAGGGGCTCTAAGTCCGGTCAGCGGAAGAAGCCGTTCCAAAAGAACAATTCAGGCCCATCCAGCTTGGACCGCATACTTGATCGTCCGTGCCAGATTCATGGCACCCCAGACAAACCACCCAATCATACAAATAGAGATTGCTAGGTTTTTAAACAGGACGACAAATTAAACGCCGAGAACAGGGAAAAGGGATCGCAAAGCGAGGACGATGACGAAGAGCCCCAGCAACCGAACACTGGGGGACAGAAGAAGTTCTCCCTCAGGTCAAAACGGTGAACATGATATACGCTACCCACATCCCCAAGAGGGAGCGCAAGCGTGCGCTCAGGGACGTCTACGCGATAGAGCCAGTCGCCCCAAAATTTAATCCATGGTCTTCATGCCCGATTACCTTTGATCGCTGGGATCATCTGACCAGTATCCGTCACGGTGGCTCAGCCGCACTTGTCCTAGACCCAATATCTGATGGGTTCCACTTGACTCGTGTCCTTATGGACGGAGGTAGCAGCGTTAATCTGCTCTATCAGGATACAGCGTGAAAAATGGGCATTAACCCATCTCGGATCAAGCCCACCAGGACTACCTTCAAAGGAGTCATACCAGGTGTAGAGGCCCACTGTATGGGCTCAATCACACTAGAGGTTGTCTTCGGATCTCCAGACAACTTCCGAAGCGAGGAGTTAATCTTCGATATTGTTCCTTTCTGCAGCGGCTATCACGCACTGCTCGGACGAACTGCGTTCGCTTGATTCAACGCAGTACCACACTATGCTTATCTCAAGCTCAAGATGCCCGGTCCACGTGACGTCATAACAGTTAACGGAAATATGGAACGCTCCATCTATACAGAAGAGCACACAGCTGCCTTAGCAGAAGAAGTACAGAGCGGCCTTCTCAAGCAGAACCTTAATTTGGCTACCGAGCTCACGAACACCGTTAAGAGGGTCCGAACTACTCTGCAGCAGGAGAGCTCGGCTCGTTAGGAGCTCGACTAGCAATCCGGCCTCCGTCGCAGTTCCGATCAAGTGGTGGCATTCATGCCGCGCGTACATAACTACGCACTCAAAATCCCATCGGCATCGACAGAGGCATAGCTAGCTTGTGGTCTGTAGTACGGCTCAACCGACATCGGATACACACATACTTTCACTTTTACTTATTTCCTTTTCAGGTCTCAATCCCACAGGCACCATTTGGTGGTCTGGTCATCGGTCCTCTTGAAGGATAAACACACCAAGACGGCGAGAAACGCAGACATATGGGGGACTTTTTAGGTGATCCCGTTAATGATAACTCTATGTTTTTCAGGACCCGCATGCAGCTCTCCCTTGGTTTCAGCATGTCAAATAGCCTTTGCTTATCGCACTACCTGTATCAATGCGCCTTGACGTACTAATTAAATTACAATGAGAAAAGTCTACGGCTGGAGCTGTAGGACTCCAGCTTTTTACCTTCGTACCTTTTCTGTTTTCTTTCCTTTTTCAGCTCCCCTGTGGATAACCCTATCAGGTAGCACCCGTACACTTTGGTACATTTCATGTTCGCCAGGGGCTGCACAGCACCCCACACTATGGCAACAAAAGTCCGAACACTTTTTATAAGTATAGTTCATCACCCCGAATTTAGCATTATATGCATTGGCTCCGAATCATGTCTTTGGTCAATTGTTGGGTTGCCCGGGTCCTGTGCTTGCTACCTTATGTTCCACTATATCGGCTAAGGTAGTAAAGGGAGAACTACTGCGATTGTGCCTTGGTTTATCCAAAGGAGCACCTCAGTAGAGAAAGCCGAAAACTGTCTGTCATGATGCGGCGAGAGCTGGTCAGCTGTTCGGAGGCTGCAAATCGTTGGAGATTTCTTCCGCATTACGCGAAGGATTGGTACTTCCCGATCAGACATTTATAGCACTCTAGTTCGGATACTAGGGGCTGCGCCCATGTTTTTATTGTCGCACTCCTATGGCTAAGTGAGGGCGTTACAACTACATAGTCTGGTTGCCTAGTTCGTTGCACTAAACAACTCCTTCAAGGACCATCTAATTGGATCAAGATTGTTTAGATTCCATCCTGAACACCCCCGTACTACCTATGTGGGGGAAAAAGCTGACGACTGGTTAATCTTCAGATTTCATACAACACGGCCGCACATGAAGTAAAAATTTAAAAACATAACAAGCATTATATTGCATAAACACTTTGTTCTATCATACAAGACAGAGGGAGCTCGAATGCATTCATTCAAAGATGGTGTCCTTCGCACAATGACCCGCAACAATGCGGGACCCCTCTAAGACATCGCCGAAGTACCTCTCAGGTGTGCGGTGCTCCTTGCCCTCCGGCGGCCCCTCGGTCGCTAGCTTGGTAGCATCCAACTTCGCCCACCAGACCTTGCAATAAGAGAAGGCCAGACGCGCGCCCTTGATACAGACGGACCGCTTGATGACATCCAACCGAGGACAGACATCCACCAGCTTCTTCACGAGGCTGAAGTAGCTGCTGGGAATAGCTTCGGCTGGCCACAGCCCGATTATCATATCCTTCATGGCCAGTTCGGCCACCCTGTGCAGCTCTACCAGCTGTTTCAGCTGATCACTAAAGGGTACCGGATGTTCTGGCACGCAATATTGCGACCAGAATAGCTTCTCCGTGGAGCCCCCTTCTTCAGCTCAGAAAAACTCCGCAGCGTCGGTCACACTGCGTGGCAGATCAGCAAAGGCCCCAGGAGAACTCCGAATCCGGGTTAGTAAAAGAAATTTCCTCTTCACACTCCTGCTTTGCATATTGAATGCCTTACCCGCCGCGATCTTCTTGGCCTCCTGGATCTCATGGAGGGCGTCCTAGGCTTCAATCCGGGCCGCCTCCGCACTCTTACGAGCCTTGGCAAGTTCGGCCTCTTGAGCCGACACATTGTGCTCCAAGGTCTCACACTTCCTCACCGCGTCCTGGAGCTCCTGTTGGACTTCGTTGACCCGGGCCTTGAGCCTCTTACGGGCGGCCTGCTCCTTGACAGCCTTCCCTTCGGCTTTGACTAGGGCCGCTTTCAGGGCCTCGACCTCGGTCGTCGCCTCTGTTCACATCATGGTATTTCGGTCATTGCATATCACTTTCTCCTTTTTCGAATCCATAACAGGTTATTACTTACCTTGTTTTTCTCGGAGCTGCCTCTTCACTTGGCCCAGCTCCTCCTCGGCCTCCGCTAGTTTCTGCTTCAGTCTAGAGATTTCGGCAGTATGCGAGGCCGCGGCCAATAGCGACGCCTGCGCATACATTTCAGACAAATTCAGTTAGTTTCCTGCAATAGGAGATTGATCCTCTGTCCGGTTTTTTCTTTTCGAACACCGGACAGTGTCTCAGGGGCTACTGCCTATATTGGGATTTTCTCCTTTTTTGCGCTGCTTACCTCAAAACATGTTATCAGGCTGCTGCAGGCTTCGGTTAGTCCGCTCTTGGCGGACTGAACCCTTTCAATTACCATGCCCATAAGGACACGGTGCTCATCCACAATGGAAGCGCCTCGCAGCGCTTCCAGCAGATTATCCGATGCCCCTGGTTGGACAGGGGTCACCAGGGGAACAGGCACCCCCCCTTCTTCCGAAGGAGGTCGTATGCTGGATTCCGGAGCAGCCTCGGTCTCCAGAATTGAGTCCGGCTGAGGGTCAAACTGAGTACAGTCCTCCCCACCAGTCTCCATGGGGATTGATACCCCTTGGTGCCCGGCGACGGGGATTTCGCCTTCTGGTGCCTCCTGAGCCTCTCCCCGCTTGGAACAGTCCTTCGGGACAGCACCTCCGCATCATCCTTGGCCTTGGGGAGTGAGCGGCTGGCGATGAATCGCTGGCCATCGCCTTGGAATCCAGCGAGCCTCCTGACGAGGATCGCGGGGAGCTATTGTGGGCTGGACTACAATAAACATAACCAATCATCTCAATGCAGCGAGGAGGAGAAACTTTATGGTTGGATACAAGTCTTAGTACTTACGATGCGGCCCAAGGCTTAGCGCGGGGGCGTCTCTCCAGACTGTTGTCGACGTCCCATGCGGAGTTATCCGCGAGGGAGCCCTTCCCCTTCTTGGGTGCCTCCTCCCCCAGAGTTGTGGAGGCCGCCCTCTTCTTCCTCCCCCCATCAGGGGGAGAGTTGCTTTCCTCCTCCTCCTCATCCTCGTCGTCTTCGGTGACAGGGGAACGAGTCTTGTCTTCGGACGTCACGTCCAAAGTGCCCTTGCGGCGGGGGCCACTCCGGACTCCCTTGGCCTTTCTTGTGGCCTTCTTCTCTGGTGCCTTATAAGGTGCCGGCTCCAGCATCTTCGCTAAACGTGGGATGACTTTTTCTTCAAGCAGGGGAGTCGGACACCGGATCTGCTTCGCCTTCTTCAACCAGTACTAAAAAGCAATGATAATAAAAGCTTAGACATCACCCTTGAAACAAGCAAGTAGGGGATGTGTTGAAAATAAAATACCTCATTGGGGAGGTGATTTATGTCGTGACCACGGTCTGAATCTGTGGCCGGCGGTATCTCGTTGCCTTTGAAGAGCAACTTCCAGGCATCTTCGTGAGATGTTTCGAAGAGCCTTTCCAAGGTGTGGTGCTTTTTTGGGTTGAAATCCCATAGAGGGCGGCTTCGGTCCTGGCAGGGGAGGATCCGACGCACGAGCATCACTTGGATTATGTCGACAAGCTTGATGTCCCTATCGATCATGCTTTGAATGCGCGTTTGCAGCGCAATCAGCTCGTCTGACGAACACCAGTCGGGCTCTTCTCGACCCAAGAGGTGAGTCGCATGGGAGCGCCGGAGTTGAACGCGGCAGCCGTGGCCCAGGTGGCACCGCGGGGTTCAGTGATGTAGAACCATTGTTTCTGCCATTCCTTGACGGACTCCATGAATGTGCCTTTTGGCCAAGAGACATTGGTGAGCTTGCTCACCATGGCGCCCTCGCACTCTGCGTGTTGTCCATCCACCACCTTGGGCTTCACGTTAAAGGTTTTGAGCCACAAACTGAAGTGGGGTTGGATGCGGAGGAAGGCCTCGCACACGATGATGAACACAGAGATATTGAGGAAGGAGTTCGGGGATAGATCGTGGAAGTCTATCCCGTAGTAGAATATTATCCCGCGGACGAAGGGTTGGAGTGGAAACCCTAGTACGTAGAGGAAATGGGGGAGGAACACTACCCTCTCGCCAGTCTTCGGTGTGGGAATGATTTGTCCTTGGGCTGGAAGACGGTGGGTGATTTCCTTCGCCAGGTACCCGGCCGCCCGAAGCTCGGCGATGTCCTCCTCCTTGATGGAGGAAGCCATCCACTTGCCTTGACCTCCGGATCCGGACATGGTTGAGTGCTTTCTCGAGTGGGAAACAGATGAGAACTTGGGCGATGGAGCTCAAGAGTGGAAAGGCAGGAAGAAGGCGTGGGGGAAGAAGGAGGAATCTTATCTCCTTATAAGGGCAGTGAATATTGAACGCCACCCCACTCGCCTCAAAATTCACCTGCTCCCAAGGGCTGTGTAAACGGCACGGTTGGGTTACCCACGCCCGTATTGATGAGAATTCCGTAATAAGGGGACACGATCTCTGCTTTGACAAGACGTGCCAATGACAACCGTAGCTCGAAACATGGAGCGGCAGGCAAAAAACGGTTCAAAATTATGACCAGATGGACGTGATGTCATGTTGTAAAAGTTGTCAGCGGATTGGACACGTGTATTATTATATTCTCTCTACGGTTGTGTGTGGTGTGTGTTACAGGTACGAACACGATCAATTCGTCTGAAGACTATTTTGGAGTTCGGAAGGAGGAACCTGCCTTGCAATGCCAAATACAGCACTACGCGTCGGATACCTTGTCATTGAAGCCAGGTTCAGGGGCTACTGAGGGAGTCCTGGACTAAAGGGTCCTCGGGCGTCCGGCCTATTGGCCATGGGCCGGACTGATGGGCTATGAAGATACGAAGACCGAAGGCTGCACCCGTGTCTAGATGGGACTGTCCTTGGCGTGGAAGGCAAGCTTGGCGACCGAATATGTAGATTCCCTTCTTTGCAACCAACCTTGTATAACCCTAGATCCTCCTGGTGTCTATATAAACCGGAGGACTTAGTCTGGAGAGAGGGAGATTCATTATCATATCCATACAAGCTAGACCTCTAGGGTTTAGCCATTATGATCTCGAGGTAGATCAACTCTTTTAATACTCATATTAATCAATATCAATCAAGCAGGACGTAGGGTATTACCTCCATAGAGAGGGCCCGAACCTGGGTAAACATCGTGTCCCTTGTCTCCTGTTACCATCAACCTTAGACGCACAGTTCGGGACCCCCTACCCGAGATCCGCCACTTTTGACACCGACACCTAGCATGTACAGACATGGTCACGGAACATTGGAGACCGAACGGTTGAACGTGAGTCATATAGTAGATATGTTAACATAGAGATTGTTCACCATTGAAGACTACCCCATCTCACGTGATGATCAGACATGGGTTAGTTGATTTGGATCATGTATCACTTAGACAACTTGAGGGATGTTGATTTACATGGGAGTTCATTAGTAATTTGATTATTTGAACTAAAATTTATTATGAACTTAGTCTTAATAGTTTTTGCATATATATGTTGTAGATCAATGGCCCGTGCAACCGTTCCCTTGAATTTTAATGTGTTCCTAGAGAAAGCTAAGTTGAAAGATGATGGTAGCAACTACCCAGACTGGGTCCGTAGCTTGAGGAGCTCATGCAAATGTTATGAACGTCTGGCAGACTCGATGCAATGACTACTCAATAGTTCAGTGTGCCATGCTTTACGACTTAGAACCGGGACTTCAAAAGCGTTCTGAATGCCACAGAGCATATGAGATATTCCAAGAGCTGAAGTTAATATTTGAAGCAAATGCCTGGGTTGAGAGATATGAAATCTCCAACAAGTTCTTTATCTATAAGATGGAGGAGATCAGTTCTGTTAGTGAACACATACTCAAAATGTCTGGGTATCATAAGCACTTTGACTCGGCTGGGAATTGATCTTCCAGTTGTGTGTTATTGGCAGAGTTCTTCAGTCACTACGACCAAGCTGTAAAGGCTTCATGATGAACTTTAATATGCAAGGGATGACGAAAATGATTCCCAAGATCTTCGCGATCCTAAAATCTGTGGAGGTAGAAATCAAGAAGGAGCATCAAGTGTTTATGGTAACAAGACCACTAGTTTCAAGAAAAAGGGCAAGGGAAAGAAAGGGAACTTTAAGAATAATGGCAAGCAAGTTGCCGCTCCCGTGAAGAAGCCAAAGCTGGACCCAAGCCTGAAACTGAGTGCTTGTACTTCAAGGGAAATGGTCACTGGAAGTGGAACTGCCCCAAATACTTGGCAGATAAGAAGGATGGCAAAGTGAACAAAGGTATATTTGATATACATGTTATTGATGTGTTCCTTAATAATGCTCATAGTAACGCCTGGGCATTTGATACTGGTTCGGTTGCACATATCTGTAACTCGAAACAGGAGCTGCGGAATAAATGAAGATTGGCTAACTACAAGGTGACGATGCGCGTCGGGAATGGTTCCAAGGTTGATGTGATCGCCATCGGCTTGATACCTCTACATCTACCTTCGGGATTAGTTTTAGACCTTAATAATTGTTATTTGGTGCCAGCGTTGAGCATGAACATTATATCTGGATCTTGTTTATTGTGAGACAGTTATTTACTTGAGTCAGAGAATAATGGTTGTTCTACTTATATGAGTAATATCTTTTATGTTCATTCATCTTTGATGAATGGTCTATTGTTGTTGAATCTCGATCGTAGTGATACAAATATTCATAATATTGATGCCAAAAGATGCAAAGTTGATAATGATAGTGCTACGTACTTGTGGCACTACCATTTATGTCATATTGGTGTAAAGCACATGAAGAAACTCCATGCGGATGGACTTTTGGAATCACTTGATTATGAATCATTTGATACATGCAAACCATGCCTCATGGGTAAGATGACTAAAAATCCATTCTCCGGAACAATGGAGCGAGCTAATGACTTGTTGGAAATAATACATATCGATGTATGCGGTCCGATGAGTGTTGAGGCACGCGACGGATATCGTTATTTTCTAACCTTCACAGATGATTTGAGTAGGTATGGGTATATCTACTTGATGAAACACAAGTCTGAAACATTTGAAAAGTTCAAAGAATTTTAGAGTGAAGTGGAGAATCATCGCAACAAGAAAATAAAGTTTTTACGAATATTTGAGTTACGAGTTCTTCCTTCATTTAAGACAATGTGGAATTGTTTCACAACTCACGCCACCTGGAACACCACAACGTAATGGTGTATCCGAACGTCGTAACTGTACTTTATTGGATATGGTGCATTCTATGATGTCTCTTACCGATTTGCCTTTATCGTTTTGGGGTTATGCACTAGAGATAGCCGCATTCACGTTAAATAGGGCACCATCTAAATCCGTTGAGACGACACCCTATGAAGTATGGTTTGGCAAGAAATCTAAGCTGTCGTTTCTTAAAGTTTGGGGATGTGACGCTTATGTCAAAAGGCTTCATCCTGATAAGGTCGAACCCAAAGAATAGAAGTGCGTCTTCATAGGATACCCTAAAGAAACTATTGGGTATACCTTCTACCACAGATCCGAGGGCAAGATCTTTGTTGCTAAGAATGGGCCATTTCTAGAGAAGGAGTTTATCTCGAAAGAAGTGAGTGGGAGAAAAGTAGAACTTGATGAGGTAGTTGTACCTTCTTTCGAATTGGAAAGTAGCACATCAGAGAAAACCGTTCCCGTGATACCTACACCAACTAGAGAAGAAGCTAATGATGATGATCATGAAACTTTGGATCAAGTTACTACTGAACCTCGCAGGTCGATCAAAGCATGTACCACACCAGAGTGGTATGGTAATCCTGTCCTGGAAGTCATGTTCTTAGACAACGACGAACCTACGAACTATCAAGAAGCTATGGTGAGCCCATATTCCAACAAATGGTTTGAGGACATGAAATCTAAAATAGGACCCATGTATGAGAACAAAGTGTGGACTTCGGTGGACTTGCCCGATGATCGGCAAGCCATTGAGAATAAATGGATCTTCAAGAAGACGGACGGTGATGGTAATATCACTGTCTACAAAGCTCAACTTGTTGCAAAAGGTTTTTGACAAGTTCAAGGGGTTGACTACGATGGGACTTTCTCACCCGCAGCGATGCTTAAGTCTGTCTGAATCATGTTAACAATTGCCGCATTTTATGATTATGAAATCTGGAAAATGGGCATCAAAACTGCATTCCCTAATGGGTTTCTTAAGGAAGAATTTTATATGATGCAACCAGAAGGTTTTGTCGATCCTAAAGGTGCTAACAAAGTATGCAAGCTCCATCGATCCATATATGGACTGGTGCAAGCATCTCGGAGTTGGAATATACGCTTTGATTAGGTGATCAAAGCATATGGTTTTATACAAACTTACGGTGAAGCCTGTATTTACAAGAAAGTGGGTGGGAGCTCAGTAGCATTTCTTATATTATATGTGGATGACATATTGCTGATTGCAATTGAGATAGAATTTTGGGATAGCATAAAATGAACTTGAATAAGAATTTTCCAATGAAAGACCTCGGTGAAGCTGCTTATATATTGGGCATCAAGACCTATAGGGATAGATCGAGATGCTTAATAGGACTTTCACATAGCACATACCATCACAAAGTTCTAAAGAAGTTCAAAATGGACCAGTCAAAGAAAGGGTTCTTTCCTGTATTGCAAGGTGTGAAACTGAATCAGACTCAAATTCCGACCACAGCAGAAGATAGAGAGAAAATGAAATTCATTCCCTATGCCTCAGCTATAGGTTCTATTATGTATTCCATGCTGTGTACCAGACTTGATGTGTACCTTGCCATAAGTATGGCAGGGTGGTACCAAAGTAATCAGGAGTGGATCACTGGACAACGACCAAGAATATCCTGAAGTACCTGAAAAGGACCAATGATATGTTTCTCGTTTATGGAGGTGACGAAGAGCTTGTCGTAAAGGGTTACTCCGATGCTAGCTTCGACACAGATCCGGATGACTCTAAGTCGCAAACTGGATACATATTTATATTGAATGGTGGAGCTGTTAGTTGGTGCAGTTCTAAGCAGAGCGTCATGGCAGGATCTACGTTGTGAAGCGGCATAGCTGCTTCGAAAGCAACACATGAAGGAGTCTGGATGAAGGAGTTCATATACGATCTGGGTGTAATACCCAGTGCATCGGGTCCAATGACAATCTTTTGTGACAACACTGGAGCAATTGCCTTAGCAAAGGAATCCAGGTTTCACAAGAGAACCAAATACATCAAGCGATGCTTCAACTCCATTCGTGAAAAGGTCAAGGATGGATACATAGAAATTTGCAAAGTACATACGAATCTGAATGTGGCAGTCCCGTTGACTAAACCTCTTCCCCGAGTAAAACATGATCAACACCAAGACTCCATAGGTGTTAGATTCATAACTATGTAATCCAGATTATTGACTCTAGTGCAAGTGGGAGACTGTTGGAAATATGCCCTAGAGGCAATAATAAAATGGTTATTATTATATATTCTTAATCATGATAAAGGTTTATTATTCATGCTATAATTGTATTGACCGGAAATTTAAATACATGTGCGGATACATAAACAAATACCATGTCCCTAGTGGGCCTCTACTACACTAGCTCGTTGACCAAAAGATGGTTAAAGTTTCCTAACCATAGACATGCGTTGTCACTTGATAACGAGATCACATCATTAGGAGAATGATGTGCTGGACAAGACCCATCTGTTAGCATAGCATATGATTGTTTAGTTTATTGCTACTGCTTTCTTATGTCAAATACATATTCCTTCGACCATGAGATCATGCAACTCCCGGATAGCGGAGGAATACCTTGTGTGCTATCAAACGTCACAACGTAACTAGGTGATCATAAAGGTTCTCTATAGTATCTCTGAAAGTGTCTGTTGAGTTGGCATGGATCAAGATTGGGATTTCTCACTCCATGTGACGGAGAGGTATCTCTGGGCCCTCTCAGTAATACAGCATCACAAGAAGCTTGCAAGCAAAGTGACTAAGGAGTTAGTTATGAGATGATGTATGACAGAACTAGTAAAGAGACTTGCCGGTAATGATATTGAACTAGGTATGGAGATACGAACGATCAAATCTCGGACAAGTAACATACCGACAGACAAAGGGAACTACGTATGTTGTCATAAAGGTTTGATTGATAAAGATCTTCGTAGAATATGTAGGAACCAATATGGGCATCCAGGTCCCGCAGTTGGTTATTACCCGGAGAAGGCCTCGGTCATGTCTACGTCATTCTCGAACCCGTAGGGTCCGCATGCTTAACGTTTGTTGACGATATAATATTATATGAGTTATGTGAGTTGGTGACCTAATGTTGTTCGGAGTCTCGGATGAGATCACAGACATAACGAGGGGCTCCGAAATGGTCCGGAGGTAAAGATTGATATATAGGATGATAGTACTTGGTCCCCGGAAAGGTTTCGGAATGCACTGCGTATTTATCGGATCACCGGAAGGGGTTCCGGGAAGGCCACGGGAGTTACTGGGCCTAAACGGGCCAAGGGGAAGGAGCACACCATCCCACAAGGGGCTGGCACACCCCACTCATGGTGTCGGCCCTAGGGAAGGAAGGGAAGAGGGCCTGCCCCCTCTTACCTTATCTTCCATGTGAGAAAAAGGAAAAGGGGGGAGGCGCCTCCCCTCCTGCCTTCTCCCCTAGGAAGGAAGGGGGGGCGCATGTAGGGAAGGAGCCCAGGGTGGCCGCCGGCCCCCTTGGGGGCGCCCCTAGGGTTACCTCCCCTCCCCCACCTATATATATGTGAGGAGAGGAGGGGAAATACACACCACGACCCCCAAACCGTGTGTGGCGCCCCCTCTCCCTCTAGTTCGAGTTCTTCCTCCGTTCACGTCTGTTGTGCTTGGTGAAGCCCTGCAGAATAGTTTCACCACCACCATCGCCACACCGTTGTGCTACCGGAACTCATCTACTACTTCGCCTCTTTTGCTGGATTGAGAAGGCGGGACGACATCGAGCTGAATGTGTGCTGAACGCGGAGGTGCCGTATGTTCGGTACTTGATCAGGACAGATCGTGAAGGTGTACAACTACATCAACCGCGTTGATAAACGCTTCCACTTAGAGATCTACAAGGGTATGTAGATGCTCTCCCCATCTTGTAGCTATGCACCTCCATCGATAGATCTTGCGTGTGCGTAGAAAACTTTTTGTTTTCCACGCAATGTTCCCCTACACTGGCGCGCCCTGGTGTCTTGTGGGCACCAGGGGCACCTCCAGTGATGTTATTTGCACCAAAAATTCTTAAATATTTTGGAAAAATTCATGTTAAAATTTCAGGTCATTCTGAGTACTTTTAACTTCTTATTCCTGTTGGAAATACCGATGGTCATTATAAGAAAGAGGGGATGCCACTCGGGGCATCCCCAAGCTTAGGCTGTTCTTACTCCTTATTCCTTCTTCCATCGTGATTTCACCCAAAACTTGAAAACTCCAATTGCACAAAACTTACCAAAACCTTCGTGAGATCCGTTAGTATAACAAAGCAAATCACCACTCTAAGTACTATTGCAAACCTATTCATATTTTATTTTTGCATTATATCTACTGTATTCTAACTTTACCATGGCCTATACCCCCGATACAATCCATCGATTCATGAAAATAAGCACACAATGCAAAGAAAACAAAATCTGTCAAAAACATAACAGTCTGTAGTAATCTGGAAACTTCTTGTACTTTTCTAACTCCAAAAATTCTGAAAAAATTGGACAACGTAGGTAATTTGTATATAAATCTTGTGTAAAAAAGTCACAATTTTATCACGCTTTTGTGATTTATGAAAATTATTTTACTGGGCGCAAAAATTTCTGTTTTTCAACAAGATCGAATCAACTATCACCAAACATGATCCCAAAGGCTTTACTTGGCACAAACACTAACTAAAACATAAAAATCACAATCATAACACCAATGCCCTGCACTAAATAGTTGAAGTTCTCTCAAACTTCAAATCAAAGCTAGATAACTCCAAAGCCCATTCCACTATTCTGCTAGTTGCATCAGGGTTTCAGAGTATCCTTTGCAACGGAAAACGAGTAACAACCATAATCTCATGGGCTTGGAAGTAGTGGCGCAGTTTCCTTGAGGCCATAATAAGACCAAATATCAACTATTGCACACCAGAGTACCTCGATCTAGCCCCCTGTAACAAGGAGTTGACGAAGTACACTGGGTGCTGCACCAGTTTCTTCCTTGCCGCGTCCCTGGGGTTGTTTTCGTTGCCCTGCTCACTGCTGTCCTCATCCTTCTCTGACTCTGCTGTTCTCTGTTCAGTTTCTGCCTCATCCACCTCTCGCTGTGCTACCAAGGCCGCACTGACCACCTGGTTGGTTTCCACCAAGTATAGAAACAATTGTTCTTGGGGTTTGGGTGCAACCAAGGTGGGTATGGACGATAGGTAGACTTTTAACTCTTGCAAAGCTGCATCTGCTTCCGGGGTCCACTTCATAGGCCCTGCCTTCTTCAAAACTTTGAAGAATGGCAGGGCGCGCTCAGTAGACTTGGAGATGAATCTGCTTAGCGCGGCAACACATCCTGTCAAGTGCCTCACATCCTTAACTGTCCTTGGCACTCGGATCTGCTCAATGGCCTTGATCTTGTTGGTGTTGGCTTCGATCCCCCAATGGGAGACGAAGAACCAAAGTAGCTTGCTGGAGGGAACACCAAATACACACTTCTTCAGATTAAGCTTCAGGTTGATCTTGCGCAGATTGGCAAATGTCTCTTCCAAATCCTAGATAAGGGTGGCCTTATCCTTGGTTTTGACCACGATATCATCCATATAGGCTTCTATATTTCTGTGCAACTGTGGCTCAAAACCGATCTGGACTGCCCTTGCAAAAGTGGACCTGACACTCTTTAATCCGAACGGCATGCGGACAAAGCAGTACGTACCACATGGAGTGATGAATGACGTCTTCTCTTCATCTTCCTTTGACATGAAGATCTGATGATATCCTGAGTATGCATCTAGAAAGGAGAGAAAATCACACCCCAAAGTAGATTCCACGATCTGGTCGATGCGCGGCAAGGGAAATGGGTCCTTCGGGCAAGCCTTGTTGAGGTCTGTGAAATAAATGCAAAGCCTCCACTTCCCATTAGCCTTCCAGACCACTACTGGATTTGCCAAGCATGTAGGATGCAGCACTCCTCTGACCAAACTAGCTGCCTCCAATTTCTTGATCTCTTCAGCAATGAACTGCTGCGTCTCCAAGGCCTGCTTCCGTACTTTCTGCTTGACAGGTCGGGCATGTGGGCAGACAGCAAGGTGGTGCTCAATTACCTCCATGGGAACACCGGGGATATCAGATGGTTGCCAAGCAAACACATCGATATTCGCCCGCAGGAAGGCATCGAGCGTGCTTTCCTATTTGTTATCAAGGGTGGCACTGATAGTGAAAGTACCATCAATGCCAGCCAGCCCTGCCAGGACCTTCTTCACTTGGGGTGCAGAAATCTTGGATCTCTTGCTGTTGGAACACTCCGGCACGTCGTTAACGGGTGTCGTGCACTCGTAGGGGGCACACTTCTCGGACTCCTTGCTGGAGGTCCTACAGTCCCTCTTCTTTCCTTTGCTTTCCTAGGCGGGAACTGCCGCTGCTGCCGCTTCGGCTGCAACTGCATCCCGATACATCTTGTCCACACAGATAACTGCATCCTTCTCATTATATGGGATAGTGAGGACTCCCAGTGGCCCGGGCATTTTCAGGATGTTGTAAGCATAGTGGGATGCTGGCATGAACTTGGCCAGGGCCGGTCGTCCAAGGATCCCATTGTACGGCAGGGGGAGATCAACCACATCAAACACAATCTTCTCAGTTCAATAATTCAGCTCTCCCCCAAACGTCAACAACAATGTAATCTTCCCCTTAGGATGACTCCTGCCAGGATTAACTCCTTGAAACGTGCCAGTGGCCTCTAGCTCTTCTCCTCCTATCTAAAGCTTGCTGATAACTGCTAGGGAAATCAGATTCAATCCGTCTCCGTCGTCCACTAGCATCTTTGTGACCTTGAGGTTGCGTATTGTCGGGGAGACCAACAACGGCAAACACCCTACCGGAGTGGTGCGATCAGGGTGATCCTCTTCGTCAAAGATGATTGGTGTGTGGGACCATTTGAGCGGTTTCCGAGCCTCTGGTGCTGGTTCCACTGCATTGACCTCTCGTGCCCATAGCTTGAGTTGGCGATGAGAGGTGTGCAAAGATGCACCCCCATCAATGCATAGGGCGTCAGTGGCCTTCTGAAATTCCTTCTCACTAGTTTCCTATTCACCCCCTCCTTCACTGGCATCATCACAGGTTTCCCTCTCTTGGCCCCTCGCGGGCTTTCCTTGGTTCCGAAAGGGTCTGCCGGGGCGATTTGCTTCACCACCCGACCCTTACTACCAGCAGCATTCCGACCTTTCTCCTTATCACACTTATCATACTCCGTCCTCTGTTTCTTGACAAGCTGATCAACCTGATAACACTCCTGAAGGTCGTGGCCTTTGGTCCGATGGATCTTGCAGTACGACCCATCACCTTTCCCAACTTTTTCCGCGGCAGCGGCTTCCCGGCAAGCAGCGCATGCGACAGCTTCCTTACCAGGGGCCTCAGCCTTGGCCTTCTTGCCGGTACAAGGCGTGTCCGAACCTTCTACAGTCATCACTGCCTTATCTCCTAGCTTCTTACTTCGCTTCTTACCCTTCTTCTGACTAGTTGATTCATCTTCATCCCCTAAATCAACATTAATGCCATCCTCCTCTCCGGGAAACTTCCTTCCTTCCTCCATCCGAGAACACTTATCCACCAGCGTATATAGTTCCATCACAGTCTTGGCAAACCACACGTTCATTTTGGAACGAATGCGGCGGTTACGCACATTGGACTGGAAGGATGCTATAACAGCTGCCGAATGGATATTTGGAATATTTCTATGAACTTTACAGAATCTCTGCAAATACTTACGGAGGGTTTCTCCTTCCTTCAGCTGGAGAAGCTGCAGGTCGCTGGGTCTGCCGGGCTCTTGGTGGCTACCGGTGAAGGCACCGATGAAGTCGTGGCACAGGTCTGCCCATAACGAAATGGAGTTCTCCGGCAGGTGCATTAGCCAAGATCTCACATTGGACTCGAGGGCCAAAGGGAAGTAGTTGGCGAACACCTTCTCATCTCTTCCCCCGGCAACCTAAACAACGATGGTGTAGATGCTCACAAACTCTGTCGGGTTCAGCCTTCCGTCTTACTTCTCAGGTATCTCTGGCTTGAACGTGCGAAAAGACGGCCAACGGACTTGCCTCTGCTCACGTGTAAAGGCAGGGCAGCCGACCTTGAAAGGTAGGTACCCGCCAACACCGAGCGCAGCCTCGCCGACGTTGAGGCCGTTGCACCCGTCGGTCTAGCGGGGATCGTTGCGGCGCCGTTCAGCGACGATGTGCGCACCTTCCCGTCAGTCATCTTCCAGGGTTCGACGTTGGCCTGGGCGTGCTCGAGGGCCAGAAGAGGCCATCGAGACGTCGTCAGCGGTGTGGGCGATGGCGGTCGCTTGGGGAGGTTGCGGTGGGCAAACTCGTCGTGAGCCCGCAGCATCGGCGAAACCGAGCATGCTTTGGATGGTGGCACGCCACTCCTCCATCTGCTCGGCTACTGGCAGGAACCTCAGTAGTAGCTGAGCTCGCACCATGGCCTCCGTGGTTGTGCTTGGCATTGATGTCAATGACGTCGACTGCATGAAAGTGCAACTATCCCTTGGTGGTTTTGGTAATTACTAACAACATATAGCTCATTGAACTAATACTATTTCAAGATGACCATTTCAGAAAGTTCAATGATTGGCATGGCATGGATTAGGAATGTGGACCCCTCAAAATGCTAAGGACACATATTGGCTCAAGCTCAAGACTCTACATTTTACTTTTAGTGATCCAAGATCACATTGAGTCCATAGGAAAGGCCAATACTATTAAAAGGGGATGAGGTGTTGGTTAATGGCTTGCTTTCTCAAAATGCTTGGTGATATGCTCAAAAAACCCTCAACCACTTTCTCATATCCACATATGTCCCAAACCAAAAATGAAACTCGGCCCCACCGAAATGTTCTATCCGGCGCCACCGAGTTCACTTGACATAGCCACTGCCACAAACCCTAGTCACTTTGATCTCACCAATAGGGATCTCGGTCTCACCAAGATGGGATTGCAAACTCTCTGTTTCCCTTCGTAACGTTTCGGTCCAACTGAGATGAGCGATCGGTCCCACCGAGTTCACAATGCAAACTCTCTATTTCCCTTTCGTAACGTTTCGGTCTCACCGAAATGAGCTATTCAGTCCCACCGAGTTTGCCTGACCAACTCTTTGGTTAGCTTATTACCAAAATCGGTCCCACCGAGTTTGTGTAATCGGTCGCACCGAGATTACGTTATGCCCTAACCCTAATGAAATCGGTCCCACCGAGTTGACATGTCAGTCCCACCGAAAAGCCTAACGTTCACATTTTGAACTGAATCGGTCCGACCGAGTTTTCCGATCCGGTCCCACAGAGTTTGGTGAATTATGTGTTACGGTTAGATTTTGTGTTAGCTTATTACCAAAATCGGTCCCACAGAGTCATTGGAAGAATTGTTGATCATGAGATGTTACTCAAGGATAAGGAAGAGCTTCACAACAAGTCAAGTGGTTCTTACAAAGCCTCATGTGATGCTCCTACATCTTCAAGTGAGAAACAAGCCTTCAATGAAGAATTGAGCCTAATGGAGAAGAACTTAAATAAGTTCTACACGAGTAGAAGCAAGGAAAGGAGTTCCAAGTCAAGGTCCTACAATGACAAAAGATCTTTGAGTCGTGAACGTAATTGCTACAATTGTGGAAGACCCAGACACTACTCCAATGAGTGTACGGCTCCCTACAAAAGAAGAGAAGATTCACCCAAAAGGAGAAATAGAAGAGAAGAATCACCACCTAGAGAGAGAAGGAGTAGAGATGACCTTTATGAACGAAGAACATCATAGAGAAGCAAGGATTCGGAAAGGAAGGACAAATCATCAAGGATCTACACAAAACGAAGACATTAAGCTCATGTTGGTGAATGGGTATCCGTCTTCGACTCCGACTATCAATCCAAGAGAAGTTATCACTCTGACTCCGAATATGCTCGAGATGAAGGTGTTGCCGGTCTAGCACTTGTGTCAACCAACTCCTACAACATATTTGACTCACCAAATGAAGGAATTGGAAGATGCTTCACAGCTAAAGAACCAAAGGTATCACACCCCGAGTATGTTGATTTCAATAGCGATGAAGATGATTTGCTAGGTGACGATGATTTACTTGTTGACAACTCTAGTGATGAAAACTATGATGAAATTACTATTAATCATGTTAATCAAGGTAAAACGAATGACGATGATAAGAAGGATATTGAGCGTCTAACTAATGAACTAAACACTCTTAAGTTAGCTCATGAAACTACCTTGGAAGATCACCAAGAACTTTTAAAGACTCATGAGAAGTTACGCTTTGAAAAGCTCAACCTTGAGCAAGAGCATGGGTTCTTAAAGGCAATCAATGATGATCTTCGCAAGAAAAGTTCTTATTACATTACCAAGCGTTTACTCTTGTCTACTTACATGCCACAAGTTAAATCTAGCAACAAGAGTAAGAAAGATTCTTCTTCTAGTAGTAACAACAATCATGTTAAATCCAATATTGTTGCTTCTAGTAGTTCTCTTGATTCCACTAATGATTCTCTTAGCCAAGTTACACTTGAGCAAGAAAATAGCCTATTGAAGGGAATTATAGAGAAAGGTGTCTACAAGAGTCTTGCCGGAAGTAAGCAATTTGAGGAAATTGTATGCAAGCAAGGAAGGCACCGGAAGAATCAAGGTGTTGGTTTTGAACGCGAGTTCAATGCCAATGGAGTTGAGTGGGAAGAAGATCAATACCCCAAGATGAAGTTTGTTGCTCAACAAGAGAAGTATGATCCTAGTTCTTTCCATGGGACACAAGCTCAAGATGATCTTCCACCACAAGACCACAAGCAAAAAGGCAAGCACAAGCTCCAAGAGGAGATTGATGCACTTGAAGAAGCTCCTAATGCCTTGGTCAAGTGGGTTCCCAAGACTACATAAAGTACGACTACAACTCCAAGGATTCCCATCAAGATGATGTGGATCCCGAAGAAGAACTAGAAAGTTCTTGAGGGTGACTCCGCCAACACACTTCACTCATATCACTTTGGCGAGAACAAGTGCAAACAACTTCCACATCTTGCACTAGTTCAAGGAATCACAAACCCTCTTGTTGGTAAGACAAGGGACAAGGTAACCTAATGCTTTCATGGACATCATCTTGTGTGTACACCAGTCTATGTCTATGTATATCCTTGTTTGTTCCTTGTGGGAGTAACCCATGTAGGTATTGAAAGTGCAACTCACTCCAATGGATTGCTCCAAATGATGTACATCAACATTGAGCATCCACATCTTCAACATCTACATGAAGTCATCATCGACAAAACCCAAGGTTAGTTCATCCCTCTTAGGGGGGATATCACATCTAGGGGGAGCTTTACTCTAATCAATTGAGCTAAAGCAACTCTAATGGTGTGAACACAACAATGCTTTATGTAAAAATGGTAACCCCACTTGTGCTTAAACGATGAGTATGACCTACGATCAAATGTTCTTGTTTGACTCCTAAGTCAATATACTCATATATAGATGCCCTAGTCATCGCCAATTGCTTGATAGATGCTAGAATGTTTGTGCATGCTTTGCCACATATTTCATTTGCCATTTTATTGAGTGAGCATGTTGATTGCATATTTTACACATTCGAGGACATCCATTTGTTGCTTTGATTGTTTGGCTTTTTTTCCTTTTGCCAAATGGATGGACGAGAATGTCTAAGAACCTCCTCTAGCTATCTATGCTTTCTTGTCTCAAACTCTATTCATGCTACATCACAAAGTTTGATCAATTCGGATTCGAACCACTCTGTGTGAGGAGCACTCGGAGTTCCCGATTCGTCATAGGCTTAAACTTCCAAAACCTCTTTGTGCATTTCGGTATGCTCGAGTCATCCACTTCGGGCACACCGAGTTCACCAAGTTGATCTAGGTTTTCCATCTCGGTGCAACCGACGTGAACTTTTCGGCCACACCGAGTTGTTCCACTCGGTCACAATGACAGGGTCAGGATATATATACCGCGGGTTGAATTTTGGAAATTCCTCCAAAACCCTTCATCCCGCACGTGTCCTGCTCTGCCGCCTCAGGTCTCCGGATCGTCTCCTTGCCGCCAGCGATCTCCCGCCGCTGGTTTTTGTCGCCGTCAACGGAATTCTTCTCCGCCGTTGTCGCCGTAGCGAACTCCCACCGAACTAGGGTATGGGTTCGATACTTTTGATATTTCCTTACTCTGATTTCTAGCACATTGCTTCGCCATAATCTTTTCCACGTATGAAAACAATCTATCCAGAGAAAAAATCCTTTAGGTTAGATTTGATTCGAAAATTTAGGGTTAGGTCTCCGCCGAACTCATCTCGGACCGACCGAGTTGTAGAAATCAGTCTCACCGATTTGGCTTAGGCCATTGCACATGCGTTTTCGGTCTGACCGAAAATTGCAAATCGGTGCTACCGAGTTCGACTCTCTGTGAAACCCTAGCTATCCCGGTGCCACCGAACTAGACCGAGTTCACTAGTTTAGGATCCAAAAGTTGCTTCGGCATCACTTTAAAAAATCGGTAGCTCCGAAATGCTTTATGTGGAGAACTGAAACTAAGTTTTTGACTCATTTGTTTTGCAAAAACTCTGCACTTTGTGATGCTCATCCATTCTACCTCATCTACATCTGTTCACAGGGTTTTCTATCAGTGTGATTGCCAAGATGTCTGACCAAAGTGATAGCCAAAACAGATATGAAGAGCCAGTGCAATTGAGTGAGGGCACTAGTCCCTCAAGCACCTCAGATGATGGCAGCAGGAGTACTCCCAATAATTTGCGAAAGGCAGCCACCAGGTCAAGGAAGAATAAAACCTCAGATTCTGAAGATGAGTACTATGTGGCCACTGACGAGGAAGTCAGCTCCAAGAAGAAGGTGCTAAAGAAAGAGTATGGTACTGCTGCAACAACTAAGCCAGGGTTGCATAAGAAGGCACCTGCAAAAAGAGTTCCAATGTATAAGGCCAGGGCCTCATCTATTGAGACCTCTAAGCCAACTGGAGAGGCTGCTGGAGAGGGAAAGAAGAGTAAGGTGAGGGTCAAGAAGACCACTGCCAGAGTACTTGGTAGATCCTCCATAATGAGAGAGCCAGAAGAAGATGAAGAGGATGCTGCTCCAGCACCCAAGTCTCAGAAGCTCATGGGAGATGCAATCAAGTCAGGGGCTGCAACATCAAAGCTCAAAACTGATCCCAAAGCAACAACTCAAGCTCAGAAGCCTTCTAAGCCCAAGAGAAGCACCAGAAACATTCTTGCTGAAGAGAAGAACAAGGCCCAGTGCCTGAAGTTGAAGAAGAAGAGATGAAGCCCAAGTGCTGAGAAAACTGAAACCCAAGTTTCCAGATCACAATGACACTCATCCAGTGGCTGAGGACATGAACATCAGAAACGATGCAGGATTGATACTTTGGAGGCAGTCCGATCCATATGTGTAACACCCTGGATACAACTTTCCATATTTGTAACTCCGACTCTTGCCTTTTCCAGAGATGCGATATGAGATTCGTGGTTGGGTTTTGTCTTCGTTTTTCATTTTGTCCATGTCATGCATTTTCATATCATGTCATCACGTGCATCGCATTTGCATACGTGTTCATCTCATGCATCCGAGCATTTTCCCCGTTGTCCGTTTTGCAATCCGGCACTCCTACATCCTCCGGCGCCCCCTTTTGTCTCTTTTCGTGAGCGGGTGTTAAACGTTCTCAGAATGGACCGAGATTTGCCAAGTGGCCTTGGTATACCACCGGTAGACCGCCTGTCAAATTTCGTGCCATTTGGAGTTTGTTTGATGCTCCAACGGTTAACCGGGGAACCGTAAAGGCCTCCTGTGTGTTGCAGCCCAACACCCCTCTAAATTGGCCCAATAATCCACCAAACCCCCCCCCCATCCTCTCGGCCGTTCGATCACGATCGCGTGGCCGAAAACTACACCTCATTTGGACACTCCTACCTCCTCCTACCTATAAAAACACCCCCCTCCGAAATTCTCGCGCAAACCCTAGATCAAACCTCCTCCTTGCCGCCGGACATGTCCATCCCGCGGCCGGACATCCCGCGCCGCCGCCTCCAGCCAATCCGGGGCCTCCACGTCGCCGCACGCCTCTCCCCACGCACCAGCGCCGCCGCGGCCCGCCAGGCCCGTGGGAGGCCCACCCCGGGCCGCAACGGGCCCGAGCCGCCCGCGCGCCTGCCCCGCCGCCCGTCTTCGCGCCCCCGCCGCCAGCGCGCTCCGCCGCTGCGCCTTGCTGCTCCGGCCAGCCGCGCCGGCCACCTCGCCGCCCGGTGCCTGCGCTCGCCGCCGCCGCCGTGTGAGCTCCCCGCCGCCCGCGCCGGCAACCGCCTTCCCTTGTCACGCCTCGCCGCCGCGCCTCCTGCCTCGCCGCCTACGGCGACCGGAGCTCGCCGGAGCACACCGCCTCGCCGGCGTCATCCTCCGTCGCCGGATCTGGAGGTGGACTAGATCCACCAGCCCCTCCTTCCAAACGGCCTGCACCGTCCCGGATCCACTCCATCCCGCACCTCCTCGTCCAGTTTTCGCAAGGTGAAATTCCACCAAGTCCTCTTTCCTCTTATATTTTCAGGCTCTGTTCATCATGCCATAACTTCATGACTATTGCTCCGTTTTGTGCGTGCAATATATCAAAACGTTCACCAGGATGTGCTCTTCATTTTGTTCCATTGTGCCATGCTTGTTTGAGTCCATCTTGATGCCCAAATCATTGATGCAAGAGTTCTATAAAATGCTAGGTGCTGATTCTTAGCAGAGTATGAGCATTCGTCATTTTTGCTACATTTGTTGTGTGCTGCATATGGGCATGAGCTCTACATGTGTTTTGATCTATGCCATGCCATCTTTACAAGGGTGTATGCCATGTATTTTTGTGATCTTTGTGGGGTCTAGCTCAAGCATGCAAAGTATCTCTTGTGATATTGCTAATTTCAGGGACTTATAATTTCACTAAGTCATTGCTCTGCTGTTATTTTATGCCATGTATTCATGATGCTATAGTGAGATACATGCTTCTTTTGAGTATCTTCAATAAGGATGATTTTGACATATGGTTATGCTCTATCCATCCATGTCCCTGTTTGCAATTATGGAGTGCCCTAGCATGACTTAATCTTGCTCTACTTTTGCTATAAAATGTTCCTGGCAGATTGTTTACATGTTAATCAATTTTTCCATGGGTGTTGTGGTTGATCCAAGCATGCTTTAAACTTGTTCTTGCCATGGTTAGCTTCTTGAACATGTCTTCTTGCTGATGCTATGCTTATCTTGTCATGAAATTCCTTGTGTTGAGTGAATCGAGCTCGCAAAGAGGCCTTCATAATTCTGTTTTTGCCATGTCCAGTTTTTCTGCAAGTCTGAATCTGTTAACGGAACTTGCTATGTTTACATGGGTGCCATCATAACTTCTGATCCTTTTTGGCTTATGGTCAGTAAGGGACTTTTGTTCTATTCTTTGAGTAGATTCATGCCATGCCTTGTATTTCTATGATCTGATACTGTAGCATGTTGTTTGCTTGCTCTAAACATGGCTTCCTGATGTTAATTCCTGGCATGTTAGTATTTTCACTAAGTCTGTGAAGCTGATATCTTTTGCACTTTTGCCATGCTTGTTTGAACCTGTTCTAGTGTGTTTTAGCCGTAGCTCAGTGTTCATCTTTTGTCAAGCATCTTGAGTAGATAACTGCCATGTGCTTTGTTGCTATGTTGGAGTGCAGTAGCTTAGTTTCTTGTTGCATTCTAGGTGGCATCGTGCTGTTAATCGCAGAATGGTGCCATTCTTGTTTTGCTTCCTGTTTGCAAACCGTGCATCCAATTTCGGTGATCTTTATATCGATTTCTACCAAAATCAATGCATCTTTCCAGCGGCACACTTGGTTTGCCAAGTTAAGGCATGGTTCAATCTTTCCCTTCTGAAGCACGCATATGCATTGCATATCACATCCCGCATATCATGCCATGTTTTGCATCGTGTTGCTTGCGCATTGCACCATGGTTGATTGTTGTTTCCTTTGCTTGTGTTCTTGCCTTGGGTAGAGCCGGGAGACGATTTCATGATCGATGAATCCATTGAGTACGCTTACGAGGATCAAGTTTTCGTCAACTCGGAGAACTTTGCAGGCAAGATGACCATACCCTCGAAATCACTTCTATCTATTCTTGCTAGTTGTTCGCTCTATTGCTATGTCGCGATACCTACCACTTGCTATATCATGCCTCCCATATTGCCATGTCAAGCCTCTAACCCACCTTTCCTAGCAAACCGTTGTTTGGCTATGTTACCGCTTTGCTCAGCCCCTCTTATAGCGTTGCTAGTTGAAGGTGAAGATGGAGTTTGTTCCTTGTTGGAACATGGTTATTGTTGGGATATCATTATTATATCTTGTTTACTTAATGCATCTATATACTTGGTAAAGGTTGTAAGGCTCAGCCTTATGCCTGGTGTTTTGTTCCACTCTTGCCGCCCTAGTTTCCGTCATACCGGTGTTATGTTCCTTGATTTTGCATTCCTTACACGGTTGGGTGTTATGGGAACCCCTTGACAGTTTGCTTTGAACAGAACTCCTCCAGCAAGGCCCAACCTTGGTTTTACCATTTGCCTACCTACCACCATATACCTTCCCTTGGGTTCTGCAGACTCAAGGGTCATCTTATTTTAAACCCCCCCCCGGGCCAGTGCTCCTCTGAGTGTTGGTCCGAACCGAGCCGCCTGCGGGGCCACCTCAGGGAAACTCGAGGTTTGGTTTTAATCGTAGCCTGTCTTATCCGGTGCCCTGAGAACGAGATACGTGTGACTCCTATTGGGATTTGTCGGCACATCGGGTGGCTTTGCTGGTCTTGTTTTACCATTGTCAAAATGTCTTGTAACCGGGATTCCGAGACTGATCGGGTCTTCCCGCTAGAAGGAATATCCTTCGTTCACCGTGAGAGCTTGTGATGGGCTAAGTTGGGACACCCCTGCATGGTTTTGAACTTTCGAAAGCCGTGCCCGCGGTTATGGGAAGATGGGAATTTGTTAATGTCCGGTTGTAGAGAACTTGACACTTAACTTCATTAAAATGAACAAACCGCGTGTGTAACCGTGATGGTCTCTTTTCGGCGGAGTCCGGGAATAGAACACGGTCTCATGTTATGCTTGAACGTAAGTAGTTTCAGGATCACTTCTTGATCATTATAGCTTCTCGACCGAGCTTTGCTTCTCTTCTCGCTCTCATTTGCGTAAGTTAGCCACCATATATGCTAGTGCTTGCTGCAGCTCTACCTCACTACTTTTTTCAACCCATAAGCTTAAATAGTCTTGATCGCGAGGGTGTGAGATTGCTGAGTCCCCGTGACTCACAGATTACGTCCAAAAACAGATGCAGGTGCCGATGATGCCAGTGCAGGGGACGCGACCGAACTCAAGTGGGAGTTCGACGAGGATTCGGGACGTTACTATGTTTCCTTTCCGGACGATCAGTAGAGGAGCCCAGTTGGGGCGATCGGGGATCTAGCATTTGGGGTTGTCTTTTATTTATGTTGGTTCCGTAGTTGGACCTTGATTGTATTCTGGATGATGTATGCTATATTTATGTATTGTGTGAAGTGGCGATTGTAAGCCAACTCTTTATCCCTTTCTTATTCAGTACATGGGATGTGTAAACATTACCCCTCTTACGACATGCCTACCATGCGGTTATGCCTCTAAGTCGTGCTCCGACACGTGGGAGATATAGCCGCATCATGGGTGTGACAATATGCTATAAGAAGGAGAACTGTAGTGGACTATAGGTTCCACACCAAAGAACATCAAGACTTCTATGAGACCATTCTACTTGACAAGAAGCCAATTGTCTGTGATATGAGATGGGTCGATTGGGAATTCATTGATGATAATGAATTTCACTTCCCAGGTGTACATGAAAGCTTCAAAGCTTGTGGAGTTGACAAGTTTGTTGGACAGAAGCTCACAAAATGGAATGATGAGCTAATCATGCAATTTTACTCCACTGCTCATTTCTATCCAGATGGAAGGATAGTGTGGATGTCTGAAGGTACAAGGTACCAATCAACTATTGATGAATGGGCCAAGTTGATCAATGCCCTAGAGGAACATGAAGATGATTTGGACGTGTATGCCAAGAAGAAGAAGGACCACAACTCAATGGCAAATATGTACAAGGAGATCCCTGATAAAGCTTTGGAGACACACAAGCTTGGATCTGTGCACTATTTGTTGTCTAGTCTGCCCACTATCAACACCATCTTAAGGCATACTATGTTACCCAAATCTGGAGATCACAAGATGATAAGGGGACATTTCATAACTTGCTGCAAATCTTTGATGTATCACAAAAATTGAAGGTCATTAGTTTGATTGTGGAGACAATCAAGAGGACAACTGCTGACCAGAAGAGATCTTGTGGGTATGCTCCACACATTCAGTGCTCATCAACTCAAAGATGGGCACATGTACTTACTTGTTGGACAAGGAGAATTTACCCTTGTACCCAGATTTTGAAGATAACACAGTGTTGATGAATGAGGATGAACCTTCATCAGCACAAGCACAAGAGAAGAGAGCGAAGGCAAAGGCATAAAAGGCTGAAAGGATGCCAAGTGCCGAGGAAGCATCTTAGGTGTTCCTGAAGAGCAAACAAGATCAATTGGGTTATCTAATTCAAGCTACATTAAGGATTGAGAAGGGCTTGGCCACCCTGACTCAGAATCAGGTGAGCTTGGAGAGAATCGTAGAGACCAAGTTCTATGATCTTGACCTCAAGGTGACTGAGATATAGACTGCAGTCGAGCATCTCCAGGAGGAAGCTGAGGGGAAGAGAGGGAAGTCAACTACAGATGATTTTCAGCATGTGCCAAGGAGTCAGAGGTCAGCTGCAGTGCTAGTATCAGATACAAGAGCTACTTCATCTGCACCAGCGATAGCTTCAGTACCACCTCCAGCACCTACTCCACCAGCTCCAACATCATTCACTGATGCCTTCGTCCTTGGAGTTCTCTCTACACCACCTCCCGAAGACCAAGCCTGAGAGACGCATATCACTGTGCATTTTTGAACTTTTTGGCAACTTGTTGCCAAAGGGGGATGATGTAGGGTGGAACCCTAGATGGCTGATCTTTCACGAAAGGAGTGGATCGTGCGATGAACACGAGGGGAAACACGAGGGGAAAACACAAAGGGGCACAAAGAGAAACACTCAAACCAACAAGATTAAGTCACACATGTGCTAGATCCTCGAAACACGAGAGGAGATACAAGATCCAAAGTCAACAAGGGATGATACAAATGGTAACCGGTCTTCTCCGTGAGGATGTCTTCTCCGTGAGGAGGTCTTGAATACAATGGGGATCTTCTCCGTAGAGGGGCCGCAGTCTCTCTCGTGGAGTAGATCCGATGTGGATGAGCGAGGCTCTATCTCTAATATGAGCTATCACAACGCTACCCCTAAAACGTAGGTAGGAGGAGAGTATATATAGTATAGGGGGCGAAAGGGTACATGGGCCTTGGCCCTTTACTATGCATAGACAGACGGGGCCTGACATCCGGGTGTCGGGCCAGATGTCCGGGCCTTCGGGAGGAGCCGGATGTGCGGGGCTGGGGCCAGATGTCCCGGCTGACGGGGCTTTTCTTCTATCCTCTGGATGTAGCTTGTCCGGATATCCGGGCGTTGGGGCCAGATGTCCGGGCTGGGGCCGGATGTCCGGGGCCTATAGATGCTTGGCGGCTGGAATGCTGTTGTAGTTGATGTCTCCAGCGGCCGGATGTCCGGGCTCGGGGATGGATGTCCGGGTCCTGGAGCTGCCTTCTTCTCCTCTCGGTGTTCCTCTTTATCCGTGGACTTGGCGGCTTGTCCTTCTTCACATGCATCTTCGGGAGGGTCCTCTTGGTACCTAATCATGCACAACATCTTGGACTTAGGTAGTAGCCATGTCTTGAGAGGATCATATGTAATATCACTAAGGAGAGAAGCCACCTCGACCTCGAGAGCTCTAGCTCTAGCTCGAGCCATAGGTGCTCTTGGCACTTCGTGAGATGATGGTAGGTCCATGGGGATGACCATAGGATGCTCCGCGTAATCTCCCCTCCCTTGGGGAAGATCCTACCTTGGATCGAAATCCTCATCACCATGGTAGGGAGAGAGATCTTTGACGTTGAAGATGTCGCTCATGGAGTACTTGTTGCATGGAATGTCGATCTTGTAGGCGTTGTTGTTGTAGCGTTCAAGCACCTTGAAAGGTCCATCCGCTCATGGTCGAAGTTTGGACTTGCGTTCGTGGGGGAAGCGGTCCTTGTGAAGGTGTAGCCACACAAGATCTCCAGTGTTGAACACCATGGGGTGCTTGTTGATGTTGAGCTTGGTCGCAAGTCGTTGTACTTGGCGCTCGATGGTGTGCCTTGTATCTTCATGCACCTTCTTGAGATGGTTCACACGTGCACTTGCGTCCATATTGATGTGCTCTTGTAGTGGTAGAGGGAGAATGTCCAAAGGGGACAATGGGTTGAATCCGTAGATGACCTCGAAGGGGGACTTGCCGGTAGTTGAGTGTCTTGCGCGGTTGTAGGCGAACTCGGCCATAGGTAGACACTCCTCCCACTCCTTGATGTTCTTCTTGATTAGCACGCAAAGTAGAGCAGAGAGTGTGCGGTTGGTCACCTCCGTTTAGCCGTCGGTTTGTGGATGGTACACCATGGAGAAGAGTAGCTTGATTCCGAGCTTGGCGCATAGGGTCTTCCAAAAGTAACTCAAGAACTTGACGTCGCGGTCCAAGACAATCGTCTTTGGCACTCCATGTAGCCGTAAGATTTCCCTACAAAATATATTGGCAACATGTGAAGCATCGTCTATCTTGTTGCAAGGAATGAAATGTGCCATCTTAGAGAATCGGTCCACAACAACAAATACTGAATCCTTTCCATTTCTAGTTCTAGGCAATCCATGTACAAAATCCATGCTAATATCTTCCCATGGTTGATATGGAATTGGGAGAGGCTGTAGCGACCCGACCCGAATGGATCAAGCGCTCTGTGCTCAGGTGTCATCCCTAGATCAGTAATGCTGACACCACACAGTACATCGAAGGATTTATAGCAGAGTGGGAATCACACACTTATTACATCGTTGTCTCAAAGAGAACTTATTACAATAAAAATGGCTTAAGGCCATCTAAAACGATAACAGCGGAAGACTCGGAAGATAAATGGGTCCATCAACTCCAACGGCATCACTGAGTATAGAACCACGACCTAAAACACCTTACTCGTCGTCTGAAAAGTCTGCAACATGAAAGTTGCAGCCCGAAAATGGGTCAGCACATGGAATATGCTGGCAAAGTAACACATAGAGAGTAATGGAATGAAACAGCTATACTACATGCATATATGGCTGGTGGAAAGCTCTATGGTTACAGTTTTGCATAAAGCCAGTTTTTCCCTACTGCAAAGGAATAAATTTATTTAACTATCATGGTGGTTGTTAAACATTGAGAATGGTTGACAGCATTCTCAATCCCAATTAAGTGAACAATTAAAACCCAACAATATTAATTAGAAGTAACATGATGAGATTCACATGATATTCAAGTACTAGATACTCAAATTTTCCATAACCGGGGACACGGCTAATCATGATTAGTTTATACACTCTGCAGAGGTTTGCGCACTTTTCCCCACAAGACTCGATCGCCTCCGTTTGGTTTCTCGCACTACATGGTGTTTGAGAAGACGGATGACCGAGACACAGTCTTTCAGAAGCGCTAGCACCTTACATGTGGGGTAGACCGTACCACCTACAACCCCTACATCTGCTAGTCCACCCCGTAAGAGTTCGCACAACTTAGTCAACTATGCCAGAGCCCATAATGGCTTGTGGCTGCACACGGAAGTTTCTAGCATGAAAGATCTTATGATCCCTTTGAGCCTGGGTGGCGGTCCGAAAAAAACAGGCAAGTCCTGATAGACATCAGGTGCCTCAATCCACCCAGATGTGTGTTTAAGTGGCCACCTTAGATAAACCATTAAAATTAACAAACTCACATCTGTCATGGATATCACTCACCCAATCCACGTCTACTAGCATAGCATGGCATAATAAGCAAACGTAGAAGTAACTCCCAAATGTTTCATAATAATACAGGTAATAGGTACTACCTCATCTACTTCCCATCCCACAATTTAATTAGATCCTAATCATGCAATGTGAGAGGATTGATCTAATGCAATAAAACATGGGTTGTAGAAAAGGTATGATCAAAGTGTTACTTGCCTTGCTGATGATCCACGAGACCTAGGGATTCGAAGTAACAGGCGGCGCAATCCGGGTAATCTATCACCGACAAACAACAAGCACACAATAAGTACTCATCTAATGCACAAGTAAAACTCGAACAAGAGATCGAACCAGAAAGTTCAACTTAAGAACTCCGGTTGCAAAGAAAGAATGAACCGAACAAAGAAACGGAAAACAAACGGCGGAAGAAAACAACTCGGTTCTAGCAAGTTGAAACTAGGTCAAATTTTACCGGGGCAAAAAACTTGTTTAAGTTGATTAGACGGAACGGCGGTTTTGAAACGAAACTCCAGGCGCTTGAATCACCTGATTCCGATAAACGAGCGAGAAGATAAACTAGAACGAAGATCGGATCTGAGATCGCGATTGCGGAATAAATCCGACGAGAAGAAAAAGAAGAACGGTTATACGAATGGACGTTCGTTAACCTAGAAGAATCCGGTGATCACGTTCGTTAGGACGAACGGTCCGGCGAACGGTCCAAAGGCAACTAAATCGGAAAAGAAAACGAATCCGATCTAGGGTTTCGGAGAAGAAAACCGAAACGAAAAACCGATCTAGAAAACAAATCAGAAGAGAAGAAAAGAATTGGAACGATTAGAAGAAAACGATCCGAGGAAAAGAGACGCGGGGCAACCTCCGGCGAGGGGCTCCGGCGGCGTGGCGTAGGGCGGCGGCGTGGGCAAGGTGCGGTGGCGCGGGTGTGGGGTGGCGCGGCGGCGGTGTAGGGCGCGGGGTGGGGCGCGGCTTGGGGCTTGGGGCTTGGGGTTTGATTTGATGGGTTTAGAGGGGGGGGGGTGTTGGGGTATTTATATTGGGGAGGGGAGGAGAGACTTGGGGTAGGGGACAAGAAATAGAGTAGGAAAAGGAAAACGAAACAAAGAAAGGGGGGCTAGCCTAGAGTCCAACCGGACTCGGCTAGGACGAGGCGAGGCGGCAGCCTGCGCCTGGCGCACGCGCGCAGGGAGGCTGGGGCGGTGGCCGGCTGGCTGGGCCTTTGGCCCGGTTAGCCTGGCGGGAGGCTCCCTTTTTTTAACTGGTTTACACGCGCAGAAAACAAAAGAAAAAGAAACTAAATGAACTCCGAAAAACCTAAAGTAAATTTTCCCCGACTCCTAAAAATGAGTCGAACAAAATGAACTTTTCTCCGGACCTAAAATGCAATTTTCGAAAACGCGCATTTTTCCCTATCCAAATAAAATGCAAATAGAACTCCGGCAAACAAAAATTTGATCTATTTATTAAATCTTCATTTTTCCTCAATTTTGGGAAAGTCATATTATTCCCTCTCTTATATTTTTGATATTGGAAAAATTATTGAAGATGAAATAAATAAATCAAATGATCCTCTTTTTCAAATTCGAGAAAACTCTCAAATATAAAAATAACGAAATCTCCAACTCTCTCCGAGGGTCCTTGAGTTGCGTGAAATTTCTAGGATCAACCAAAATGCAAGAAAAAAATATGATATGCATGATGATCTAGTGTATAACATTCCAAATTGCAAATTTGGGATGTTACAAACCTACCCCCCTTAAGATGAATCTCGCCCTCGAGATTCGGGTTGGCTAGAAAATAGGTGAGGGTGGTCCTTGAGCAAATCTTCTTCTCTTTCCCAGGTGGCTTCATCCTCTGAGTGATGGTTCCACTGAACTTTACAAAACTTGATAACCTTGCTGCGAGTAACTCTGCTGGCATAATCGAGAATCTTGACTGGCTTCTACTCATACGTTAAGTCATCCTTCAACTGGATCACTTCAAGCGGCACGGTATCTCTTAGCGGTACCTCCGCCATTTCGGCATGACATTTCTTCAGCTGAGAAACATGGAATACATCATGAACTCCTGACAGTCCCTCTGGTAATTCCAACTTATAAGCGACTTCTCCCATACGTTGCAAGATCTTATATGGTCCAACGAAACGCGGTGCTAACTTTCCCTTAACTCCAAAGCGCTTAACTCCTCGAAGTGGGGATACTCGAAGATAAACTCTGTCTCCGGTTTCGTAAACTGTCTCCTTGCGTTTAGAATCTGCGTAGCTCTTCTGCCTGGACTGGGCTACCTTGAGCCTATCGCGAATCAACTTAACTTTCCGTTCAGACTCCTTAATCAAATCTGGTCCAAAGAATTGACGGTCTCCAACTTTGTCCCATGACAACGGTGTCCTACACCTCCTTCCATATAAAGCTTCGAAAGGTGCCATCTTTAAACTGGTTTGGTAACTGTTGTTATAAGAAAACTCCGCATACGGCAAGTTATCGTCCCAACTAGATCCATAATCTAGTGCACAAGCTCTCAGCATATCTTCCAAAATCTGATTGACTCTCTCGGTCTGTCCATCTGTCTGCGGATGAAAAGCTGTGCTGAACTCTAGTCTGGTTCCTAAAGTTTCATGCAACTGATTCCAAAACTTTGAGGTAAATTGGGTTCCTCTATCTAATATGATACTCTTCGGAACTCCATGCAAACAAATGATCCTAATCATGTATATCTTTGCCAACTTAGCACTGGTGTAAGTGGTCTTAACTGGAATAAAATGTGCTACCTTTGTCAAACGATCAACTACTACCCATATCGAGTCATAGCCTGATTTTGTCCTGGGTAGTCCTGTGATAAAATCCATGCCTATCTTATCCCACTTCCATTCGGGTATCAGCAATGGTTGTAACAATCCTGCTGGCTTTTGATGCTCTGCCTTTACTCTCTGAGATACGTCACAAACTGCTACATATGCTGCAATATCCTTCTTCATTCCGGTCCACCAGAATGTTTCGTTCAAATCCAAATACATCTTGGTATTCCCTGGGTGAATCGAATATGGTGAATCATGTGCCTCTTGCAAAATCAACTTCCTGATCTCCGGGTCATTGGGCACATAAACACGTTCCTCAAACCATAAGGTATCGTGCTCATCCTCACGAAATCCCTTAGCTTTTCCTTTGCTCATTCTCTCTTTTATCGAAGCAATCTCCTTGTCAGATTTCTGAGCCTCTCTGATTTTATCCATCAATGTTGACTGAATCTCCAATGCTGCTACATAGCCTCTCGGAACTATTTCCAAACATAGCTCACGAAGGTTTTCTGCTAACTCCTTTGGTACTTCTCCTGTCATTAGCATATTGACATGGCTCTTACGGCTCAATGCGCCAGCTACTACATTAGCTTTTCCAGGATGGTAATGCAATCTCATGTCATAATCCTTGATGAGCTCCAACCATCTCCTTTGTCTGAGGTTCAACTCCTTCTGCATGAAAATGTACTTCAAACTCTTGTGATCCATGTACACCTCACAATGATTTCCAATGAGGAAATGTCTCCATGTTTTCAATGCATGCACTACGGCTGCTAACTCCAAATCATGCGTGGCATAATTCAACTCATGAGGCTTCAGTTGCCGTGAAGTATACGAAACAACTCTTCCTTCCTGCATAAGCACTGCTCCAAGTCCTCGACGTGAAGCGTCGCAATACACCTCATAATCCTTGGTTTGATCTGGCAAAATCAATACTGGTGAGGTAACCAAACGTTTCTTCAATTCCTGGAAACTAGCCTCACACTCCTCAGTCCATTTGAACTTAGTATCCTTCTTCAACAACTCCGTCATAGGCTTTGCAATCTTTGAAAAGTTCTCAATGAATCTCCGGTAGTATCCTGCGAGTCCAAGAAAACTCCGGATCTCTCCAACTGTTGTTGGTGCTTCCCATTCAGTTACGTTCTCAACCTTTGTGGGGTCAACTGCTATACCTTCTCCGGATATAACGTGTCCGAGGAATCCAACTTCCTTCAACCAAAACTCACATTTGCTGAATTTGGCGTATAACTGATGTTCCCTTAGTTTCTCCAAAACCAAATGCAAATGTTCCTTATGCTCCTCTTCATTCTTCGAATAAACCAGGATGTCATCTATGAACACTACGACGAACTTATCCAAAAACTCCATAAACACTTTGTTCATCAGGTTCATAAAATAGGCAGGTGCGTTAGTCAATCCAAATGACATAACGGTATACTCATATAGTCCATATCTCGTGGTGAATGCTGTCTTAGGTATGTCCTGCTCTCGAATCTTCAATTGATGGTACCCTGATCGCAAATCGATCTTGGAAAACACTTCAGCTCCTTGCAACCGATCAAACAGATCGTTGATCATTGGTAGTGGGTACTTGTTCTTGATGGTTACTTCATTCAATCCACGGTAATCAACAACCATCCTTAATGATCCATCCTTCTTTTCCACTAGAAGTACGGGTGATCCCCAAGGCGAAGAACTTGGGCGAATGTAACCTTTATCCAATAATTCCTTAATCTGATTCTTAATTTCCACCAAATCCTTTGCTGGCATCCGGTACGGTCGCTTCGATATTGGACCGGTACCTGGCAAAAGCTCAATTAAGAACTCTATCTTGCGGAGCCAATCGTCTGCTACTATCGGCTCGGTGCTACTAGAAAACACCGGCGGATTCAGCCTAAGAAAACGGGCTAAGTGGTCAACAGGTGGTGGTGGGTTGTTGTTCTGCTAGTTCTGGACTAACATCTGCATCAATTGATTCTGTTGCTGGATCAACTGAGTAAGCTCCGGTGGGAATCCATTGTCACGTCTCGGAGGCATCTGAGGGTTTAGAAAAGACGAGAATTAAGAATAGAGTGAGGTCTAAAGAGAAAACACTACCCTTATGCACATGAGCAAATGCACACAAAATCACTTCAATCAATCAAGGGCTTACAATCGGTCTAAACTATCGCAAAAGTGCTCGACTATAATGTTTACATGGGGGAATACTACTACTATCTGGTGGTCATCTAGAAATTTGAACCGGTGGAAGACTCCATGATATCTGCTCCAGCTTCGTCTTCAAAGTCGGGTTCACTTGGATCCGAATCGGTGTCGTCGATGATGATGTAGTTGTCCGGACATGCGACGTACTCGTCTTCCTCCTGGGATGCTAACTTCCTCTTGAGTTCTTCAATCTCCTGCTTAAGATCGCCATTGTGCCTTGCTAGAGCTACGATCTCGTCCATGTAGTCCTTGCGTGTAGACTTCAGTTCTCCTTCTAGCTCGATGATCCTTGCCTTCGCATTCTTCAGCTCTATCATATCATTGCACATCTGGTTCTCGTGGCGTCGAATGTGCTGGTTTAACTCCTGGATGAATGATGCAATGGATCTATCCTTCTTGGTGCTGACTAACTCCCATTGTTCATCTCGGCGTCCGCAAATCTGGTAGATAGTGTCCTTGAGGTCTTCTTGATAAACTTCTCCAATGCGTCCTATGGTGATATGAGCTGCCATGCTCCTTCCCAGACTCCATATTGGTGCATTGAAAACACTATATATGGGTTTCGTGATTGGCGCGAATGTTCTCCCCGGAACGTGAGCTTGAATCTTCCAGCGCTCCTCTTCAGGCAGAGTGGCGTTGAAGGTTCCCGTGAAGCTTGGTAATCCAATGTTCAGGTACTTGGTGACTTCCTTCAGGTGAAATCCAAAAGGTGTGCCTTCATCCGGTTGGGCGTACTTAATCTTCGCATTCGTCATCCTAGAAGAGTAGAAAAGATGAGGAGTTAGAAAATGAGAAGAGAATGGTGATCTATGGCTTTAACTTAGTGGTCGTGTCCTACAGTCAGCGTGTGCTCTGATACCATTCTCTGTAGCGACCCGACCCGAATGGATCAAGCGCTCTGTGCTCAGGTGTCATCCCTGGATCAGTAATGCTGACACCACACAGTACATCGAAGGATTTATAGCAGAGTGGCAATCACACACTTATTACATCGTTGTCTCAAAGAGAACTTATTACAATAAAAATGGCTTAAGGCCATCTAAAACGATAACAGCGGAAGACTCGGAAGATAAATGGGTCCATCAACTCCAACGGCATCACTGAGTATAGAACCACGACCTAAAACACCTTACTCGTCGTCTGAAAAGTCTGCAACATGAAAGTTGCAGCCCGAAAACGGGTCAGCACATGGAATATGCTGGCAAAGTAACACATAGAGAGTAATGGAATGAAACAGCTATACTACATGCATATATGGCTGGTGGAAAGCTCTATGGTTACAGTTTTTCGTAAAGCCAGTTTTTCCCTACTGCAAAGGAATAAATTTATTTAACTATCATGGTGGTTGTTAAACATTGAGAATGGTTGACAGCATTCTCAATCCCAATTAAGTGAACAATTAAAACCCAACAATATTAATTAGAAGTAACATGATGAGATTCACATGATATTCAAGTACTAGATACTCAAATTGTCCATAACCGGGGACACGGCTAATCATGATTAGTTTATACACTCTGCAGAGGTTTGCGCACTTTTCCCCACAAGACTCGATCGCCTCCGTTTGGTTTCTCGCACTACATGGTGTTTGAGAAGACGGATGACCGAGACACAGTCTTTCAGAAGCGCTAGCACCTTACATGTGGGGTAGACCGTACCACCTACAACCCCTACATCTGCTAGTCCACCCCGTAAGAGTTCGCACAACTTAGTCAACTATGCCAGAGCCCATAATGGCTTGTGGCTACACACGGAAGTTTCTAGCATGAAAGATCTTATGATCCCTTTGAGCCTGGGTGGCGGTCCGAAAAAAAACAGGCAAGTCCTGATAGACATCAAGTGCCTCAATCCACCCAGATGTGTGTTTAAGTGGCACCTTAGATAAACCATTAAAATTAACAAACTCACATCTGTCATGGATATCACTCACCCAATCCACGTCTACTAGCATAGCATGGCATAATAAGCAAACGTAGAAGTAACTCCCAAATGTTTCATAATAATACAGGTAATAGGTACTACCTCATCTACTTCCCCTCCCACAATTTAATTAGATCCTAATCATGCAATGTGAGAGGATTGATCTAATGCAATAAAACATGGGTTGTAGAAAAGGTATGATCAAAGTGTTACTTGCCTTGCTGATGATCCGCGAGACCTAGGGATTCGAAGTAACAGGCGGCGCAATCTGGGTAATCTATCGCAGACAAACAACAAGCACACAATAAGTACTCATCTAATGCACAGGTAAAACTCGAACAAGAGATCGAACCAGAAAGTTCAACTTAAGAACTCCGGTTGCAAAGAAAGAATGAACCGAACAAAGAAACGGAAAACAAACGGCGGAAGAAAACAACTCGGTCCTAGCAAGTTGAAACTAGGTCAAATTTTACCGGGGCAAAAAACTTGTTTAAGTTGATTAGACGGAACGGCGGTTTCGAAACGAAACTCCAGGCGCTTGAATCACCTAATTCCGATAAACGAGCGAGAAGATAAACTAGAACGAAGATCGGATCTGAGATCACGATTGCGGAATAAATCCGACGAGAAGAAAAAGAAGAACGGTTATACGAATGGACGTTCGTTAACCTAAAAGAATCCGGTGATCATGTTCGTTAGGACGAACGGTCCGGCGAACGGTCCAAAGGCAACTAAATCGGAAAAGAAAACGAATCCGATCTAGGGTTTCGGAGAAGAAAACCGAAACGAAAAACCGATCTAGAAAATGAATCAGAAGAGAAGAAAAGAATCAGAACGATTAGAAGAAAACGATCCGAGGAAAAGAGACGCGGGGCAACCTCCGGCGAGGTCTCCGGCGAGGGGCTCCGGCGGCGTGGGCAAGGTGCGGCGGCGCGGGTGTGGGGTGGCGCGGCGGTGGTGTAGGGCGCGGGGTGGGGCGCGGCTTGGGGCTTGGGGCTTGGGGTTTGATTTGATGGGTTTAGAGGGGGGGGTGTTGGGGTATTTATATTGGGGAGGGGAGGAGAGACTTGGGGTAGGGGACAAGAAATAGAGTAGGAAAAGGAAAACGAAACAAAGAAAGGGGGGCTAGCCTAGAGTCCAACCGGACTCGTCTAGGACGAGGCGAGGCGGCGGCCTGCGCCTGGTGCACGCGCGTAGGGAGGCTGGGCCTTTGGCCCGGCTGGCCTGGCGGGCGGCTCCCTTTTTTTTAACTAGTTTTCGCGCGCAGAAAACAAAAGAAAAAGAAACTAAACGAACTCCAAAAAACCTAAAGTAAATTTTCCCCGACTCCTAAAAATGAGTCGAACAAAATGAACTTTTCTCCGGACCTAAAATGCAATTTTTGAAAACGCGCATTTTTCCCTATCCAAATAAAATGCAAATAGAACTCCGGCAAACAAAAATTTGATCTATTTATTAAATCTTCATTTTTCCTCAATTTTGGGAAAGTCATGTTATTCCCTCTCTTATATTTTTGATATCGGAAAAATTATTGAAGATGAAATAAATAAATCAAATGATCCTCTTTTTCAAATTCGAGAAAACTCTCAAATATGAAAATAACGAAATCTCCAACTCTCTCCGAGGGTCCTTGAGTTGCGTGAAATTTCTAGGATCAACCAAAATGCAAGAAAAAATATGATATGCATGATGATCTAGTGTATAACATTCCAAATTGCAAATTTGGGATGTTACAGAGGCATATAAAGTCCATGGGATTGAGCTTTAGACTTAGCTTTGCGACATGTAGAGCATTGGTTGGTGAAGTGGTTGACTTCGCGAAACATCTTGGGCCAATAATAGTTCTTGGAGAGCGTAGCAAAAGTCTTGTCGCGTCCAAAATGTCCCATTAGTCCTCCTCCATGAGATTCCTGCAAATTCAACAAACGAAGAGAAGACTCGGGGATGCAAAGTTTGTTAGCTCTCATAAGATATCCATCTTTGAAGTAATAGCGTTCCCAAGATGTATGCGTCAAACATGTGGCATATGGAATAGCAAAAGTAGGATCATGTGCATACAAGTATTTTATGTGCTCAAAGCCAATGACATCCAATTCAAGTTGAGTAACAAGCATGCATATGTGGGAAAGAGCGTCCGCCACAACATTTTCCTTACCTTTGATGTACTTGATGACATAAGGAAAAGACTCAATGAATTCACTCCATTTAGCATAATGCTTGTTCAACTTAGTTTGACCCTTAAGGTATTTAAGCGTTTCATAATCGGTATGAATGATAAATTCATGAGGGCGAAGATAGTGTTCCCATTCATGCAAAACTCGCACTAAAGCACATAACTCTTTGTCATAGACGGGGTAATTGAGTTGTGCTCCGGAAAGTTTCTCACTAAAGTAAGCTATGGGGCGCTTCTCTTGCGTTAACGCACCTCCTATGCCATTACCACTAGCATCGCAATGAATCTCAAAGGGTTTGTCAAAGTTGGGTAATGCAGGCACGGGAGCATGAGTAAGCAAATTCTTAAGCTCATTGAAAGCGGTATCTTGGGATGGTCCCCAAACAAAAGGCGCATTTTTCTTGCTCAAAGCATGCAAAGGTGAAGCAATGGTGCTAAAGTCTTTCACAAATCTACAGTAGAAACTGGCTAAACCAAGGAAGCTACGCACTTGATGCAAGTTGGTTGGTTGTGGCCAAGTTTTAATAGCATTGATCTTAGAGTCATTAACATGAACACCCTTAGAAGAAACAACAAAACCCAAGAAAACGAGCTTATCAACGCCAAAAAGGAACTTTTTCATGTTAGCATAGAGACGCTATTTTCGAAGAGTTTGCAAAACGGTTCGAACATGGGTGACATGATCTTTGAGAGATTTGCTATAAACAAGGATATCATCGAAGTAGACCACAAAAAACTCACCAATGTAAGGATGAAACACATAATTCATAATACGCATGAAAGTACCTGGTGCTTCCGATAAACCCATAGGCATAACTAACCGCTCATACAAACCAAGCTTTGTTTTGAAAGCGGTCTTCCATTCATCACCCTCTTGTATGCGGATTTGATAGTAACCACTTTTAAGATCAATTTTGGAAAACATAGTGGCACCACTAAGTTCATCAAGCATATCATCAAGGCATGGAATGGGATACCTATAGCGAACGGTGATAGCATTGATAGGTCTACAATCGGAGCACATGCGAAAGCTACCGTCTCGCTTTGGCACAAGAATGACCGGAATGGCACAAGGACTCAAACTTTCGCGCACATGTCCATGGTCTATGAGATGTTTTACTTGCCTTTGTATTTCTTTGGTTTCTTCGGGGTTGACGCGGTAGGGAGATTTGTTTAGAAGTGGTGCTCCGGGGATGAGGTCGATGCGGTGCTCGATGCCTCGTAGTGGAGGTAGTCCCAGAGGTAGCTCGTCGGGGAAAACATCTTGGAATTCCCGCAAAAGAGAAGAAAACACTAAAGGTAGAGTGTGAGAGGTGTTAGCTTTTGGTGCATCATCCTTGCACAAAAGGACATAGTGTAGGACACTAGATGGGTTCTCACACACTCCTCTTATCTCACTTTTGGTGGCGAATATAACTAAGTTCTTATTTTTGCTCATCGTGGAGGCACTCAATCTGGGTTTGTGGTGCTCACTCTATTTTTGGTGGTTCGCTCTCTCACCATTCTCTCCATGATGGGTGGCTTTCTTGTCAACGATCACTTGGCTTGGAGACATAGGGCGAAGTACATACTCCTTTACTTTCATCTTGAAGATGTAGTGGTTCATTCGTCCGTTGTGGATGACACCTCTATCAAATTGCCATGGTCGACCAAGAAGAAGGTGGCAAACGGTCATTGGAACGACATCACACTCCAAAGTGTCTTCATAAGCTCCAATTTTGAAGGAGGCTTGCACTATATGCTCGACTTGAATAGTGCCGAAGTCGCTTAGCCATTGAACTTTGTAGGGATGTGGGTGCTTCGTCTTGGGCAATTGGAGCTTGAAGCAAAGTTATTCACTTGCTAGGTTATGACAAGTCCCTCCATCGATGATGACCTTGACGGACCTTCCATTGATGCCGGCCTTGGTATGAAATATGTGGCATCTTTGGTCTTCTTCTTGGTGATGTTGAAGGGTCAAGACCTTGGAGACAACAAGAGCGGGACTTGAATCTTCATCACAAAAAGACTTGTCCCTCTCCACCGTTCACTTGCCGGTGCATGGCGACTTGCTCAAGTGCTTCTGTTTCTCCTTCACTCATGGAGTCATATGTACCATCGTCATTGAGGATCATGGTTCACTTGTTGGTACACTCAAAGGACATGTGGCCTCGGCCTCCGCATGTGAAGCATTTGAAGGAACTTGTCTTGACGGTCTCATCGATTGGGGTAGATGATGATGAAGCTCTCGGCTTGAAGTTGCTCGTTGTAGGAGGATGACTTGAGGTTGTCGAAGCTTTCTTGTAACTCGACTTGTCGATGTTGCTTGTAGAAGGCTTGGTTGATGTAGAAGGTGTTGGAGTCATTGAAGCTTGGGTGTTGGAGAAACCATAGGACTTGGATGAGAACTTGGCATACTGGAAGTCATCTTGCACTTGACGTTCTGCTTTGGTAGCTTGATGCACTAGCTCGATGAGGTTAGAGTATGGTTGGAAGTCGGCGATCTTCTTGATGGGATGATTGAGTCCATTCAAGAAACGTGCCATAGTTTGCTCATCATCTTTCGTGACATTGGCTCGTATCATTGCAATCTCCATTTCCTTGTAGTACTCTTCAACGCTCTTGGTTCCTTGCTTGAGTAGTTGGAGTTTCTTGAAGAGGTCGCGGTTGTAGTAGGTAGGCATGAAGCATGCTCTCATGACATCCTTCATTTGCGCCCAAGTAATGATGGGTGGTTCACCTTTTGCCTCTCGGCGCTCAATGACTTGTTCCCACCAAATGAGGACATAGTCTTGGAACTCAAGGGATGCCATCACGATCTTCTTCTCTTCTTCATAGTTGTGCAAGCGAAATATTTTTTCGACCTTCAATGCCCATGAAAGGTACTCTTCGGGATCATTGCTTCCATTGAACTTGGGCATGGTGAACTTTAGCTTGCCGTAGCGTTGCTCTTCATTGTGTTTGGGTCAGGGATGATGACGTCCTTGACAAGGAGGATCGTCTCTCACAACTTGCTCTTACCGTGGAGGATTTCCATTGTCTTCTTGTTCTTGTTGAACTTGATGTTCTTGGAGAGCTTGTGGAGGAACTTGACGAGCTTGACGTTGCACGTGAGCTTGATATAATCGTTCTTGAACTTCTTCGAGAAGTGCTTCTTGATGTTCACGAGTTTGTCAGCCTCGGTTGGCTATGGCTCGACTTGATTCTCGAAGGTCACATTGCGCCTCAAGTGCTTGAGCTTCTCGTAATTGTTGCTATTGACGTTGTGCCTCGGCATCTTGTGCTTGTCGGTGTATACACACTCGCTCTTCCTCTTCGTGTTGGCGTTGTCGTTGCTATTCACGTGCTTGCGCAAAGGTAGCTTGGTTTTGACGATGTTGTTGTTCTTGAGAGTTGTTGTCGTGTAGAGGGTTGCAGTTGGCTTGACGATCTTGGCGCGCGGCATGACAAAGAGTGTTTGATGTCGGTATACTTGAGCCAGAGATGATGTAGTCGGAGTGTCCACTTGAGTGGCTACGTCTTGATGAGGACAAAGTGGAAGAAGAGCGGTTGAGCAACAACACACGAATCTTGTCCATTCTTGCATCGTTCTCTTACTTGTGGTCATTGAGCTTGTGGTCGAAGTAGTCTCTTGTGCGTTGCTCGGAAAGTCGCAAGTCGGTGGCGAGGTTGTTGATGCGTTCACTCATTGCTTGTTGCTCTTGATGGAAAGCACGTTGTGCACCAAAAGAGGTGGCTCTTTGTGACGTAGGAGTTCATGTTGTTGTCTTCCCGATGAAGAGTGGGTTGGTAGAAGTACTTGGCCTATCCATCATTCCAAGAGAAATATGTGAGTGGGAGAAAGAGAAGAACGTATACCAAATGTACCTTGACCGATGTTCAAGATGGATCAAAGATCACTCCAATGTGGAACAAGGAAATGGCACAATTGGTACCAATTCTTGTCGGTTTCTCACACCTACACAAGTAAAAGCTTATGGTGGAGGTCGGTTAGGATGGCGGCACAAAATTTGATGCAATTGTTAGTGAGCTTCAATAATTTTGGAAAAGATTCGCAAGTTTGCAGCAACAAGTAGACCAAGCAAAATAAGGTACACGGAAACACACACGCAAAGAGATAAGTGGGGTTGTGCAACCAAGGATGAGCCAAAATGTGGAATCCACGAAAATGCTCTTGTTGCACAACACTAGAGAGACGCTAGCACGATTGCACAATAGGCGGATACGAAGACTTGTGCACAACCTACTAAGCAAAAATGCAACGAGTTCTATCCCAAGTATGCTTTATGTATGGTGTTTCGATGATGTGATCCAAGATGATCTAGTATGACAATCTTAATGTTGCACGATGCTATGGTTCTTGCTTAAAAGCTCTTTGCTTATCTTTCCCTTTTGCTTAAAAGCTTGTTTGGCTCTTTGTTGTTTGAGCTCTTTTCACATGCAATGCTTCACGAACCAAGATAGAAATTGTGTATGCGATGCCAACCTTGTGACACAAGAGATGATACCAAGATATGCACCAATGATATATGTATGCTATGAGAAGTATGATCACTAATGTGCATGCTACCTCTTGAGCACTGTGTTGGTTTTCCCTTGAAGAGGAAAGGGTGATGCAGTAAAGCAGCGTAAGTATTTCCCTCAGTTTTTGAGAACCAAGGTATCAATCCAATAGGAGACCATGCGCAAGTCACCTCATACCTACACACACAAATAAGAACCTCGCAACCAACGCGATAAAGGGGTTGTCAATCCCTTCATGGCCACTTGCAAGAGTGAGATCTGATAGAGATGATAATAATAAGATAAATATTTTTGGTATTTTTATGATATAGATTGAAAGTAAAGATTGCAAAATAAAGTAGATGGGAAACTTATATGATGGAGAATAGACCCGGGGGCCATAGGTTTCACTAGTGGCTTCTCTTAAGATAGCATAAGTATTACGGTGGGTGAACAAATTACTGTTGAGCAATTGATAGAAAAGAGAATAATTATGAGAATATCTAGGCATGATCATGTATATAGGCATCACGTCCGTGACAAGTAGACCGAAACAATTCTGCATCTACTACTATTACTCCACACATCGACTGCTATCCAGCATGCATCTAGAGTATTAAGTTCATAAGAACAGAGTAACGCCTTAAGCAAGATGACATGATGTAGAGGGATAAACTCATGCAATATGTTGTAAACCCCATCTTTTTATCCTCGATGGCAACAATACAATACGTGTCGTTTCCCTTTCTGTCACTAGGATCGAGCACCGCAAGATTGAACCCAAAGCTAAGCACTTCTCCCATTGCAAGAAAGATCAATCTAGTAGGCCAAACCAAACTGATAATTTGAAGATACTTGCAAAGATAAACCAATCATACATAAAAGAATTCGGAGGAGATTCAAATATTGTTCATAGATAAACTTGATCATAAACCCACAATTCATCGGATCTCGACAAACACACCGCAAAAGAAGATTACATCGAATATATCTCCAAGAGAATCAAGGAGAACTTTTTATTGAGATCCAAAGAGAGAGAAGAAGCCATCTATCTACTAGCTATGGACCCGAAGGTCTGAAGTAAACTACTCACACATCATCGGAGGGGCCATGGAGTTGATGTAGAGGCCTTCCATGATCAATGCCCCCTCCGGCGGAGCTCCGGAAAATGCCCCAAGATGGGATCTCTTGGGTACAGAAGGTTGCGGTGGTGGAATTATGTTTTCGTGGTGCTCCTGGATGTTTGCGGGGTACGTGGATATATATAGGAGGAAAAAGTACGTCGGTGGAGCAACGAGGGGCCCATGAGGGTGGAAGGCGCGCCCCTGCCTCGTGGCCACCTCGTTGATTGCTTGACGTCCACTCCAAGTCTCCTGGACCACATTTGTTCCAAAAATCAAGCTCCCGAAGGTTTCATTCCGTTTGGACTCCGTTTGATATTCCTTTTCAGCGAAACACTAAAATAGGCAATAAAAATAGCAATTTGGGCCGGGCCTCGGGCTAATAGGTTAGTCCCGAAAATGACATAAAAGTGTAAAAGTAAGCCCATTAACATCCAAAATAGATAATATAATAGCATGGAGCAATAAAAAATTATAGATACGTTGGAGACGTATCAAGCATCCCCAAGTTTAATTCCTGCTCGTCCTCGAGTAGGTAAATGATAAAAACCAAATTTTTGATGTGGAATGCTTCCTAACATATTTCTCAATGTAATTTTTCTTTATTGTGGCATGAATGTTCATATCCGAAAGATTCAAGATAAAAGTTTAATATTGACATAGAAATAATAATACTTCAAGCATACTTACTAAGCAATCATGTCTTCTCAAAATAACATGGCCAAAGAAAGTTATCCCTACAAAATCATATTGTCTGGCTATGCTCTATCTTCATTACAGAAAATATTAAATCATGCACAACCCCGATGACAAGCCAAGCAATTGTTTCAAACTTTTTATGTTCTTAAACTTTTCAATCTTCACGCAATATATGAGCGTGAGCCATGGATATAGCACTATGGTGGAATAGAATGGTGGTTGTGGAGAAGACAAAAAGGCGAAGATAGTCTCACATCAACTAGGTGTATCAACGGGCTATGGAGATGCCCATTAATAGATATAAATGTCAGTGAGTAGGGATTGCCATGTAATGGATGCACTAGAGCTATAAGTGTATGAAAGCTCAACAAAAGAAATTAAGAGGGTGTGCATCCAACTTGCTTGCTCATGAAGACCTAGGGCAATATGAGGAAGCCCATCATTGGAATATACAAGCCAAGTTCTATAATGTAAAATTCCCACTAGTTTATGAAAGTGACAACATAGGAGACTCTCTATCATGAAGATCATGGTGCTACTTTGAAGCACAAGTGTGGAAAAGGATAGTAACATTGTCCCTTCTCTCTTTTTTTTCTCATTTTTTTAATTTGGTCCTCCTTTCTTTTTTTCTTTCTTTTGGCCTCTTTTCTTTTTTTATTTTTTTTCTTTTTCGTCCGGAGTCTCATCCCGACTAGTGGGGGAATCATAGTCTCCATCATCCTTTCCTCACTGGGACAATGCTCTAATAATGATGATCATCACACTTCTTTTTACTTACAACTCAATTCTTAGAACAAAATATGACTCTATGTGAATGCCTCTGGAGGTGTACCGGGATATGCAATGAATCAAGAGTGACATGTATGAAAGAATTATGAATGGTGGCTTTGCCACAAATATCATGTCAACTACATGATCATGCAAAGCAATATGACAATGATGAAGTGTGTCATAACAACGGAACGGTGGAAAGTTGCATGGCAATATATCTCGGAATGGCTATGGAAATGCCATAATAGGTAGGTATGGTGGCTGTTTTAAGGAAGGTATATGGAGGGTTTATGGTACCGGCGAAAGTTGCGCGACACTAGAGAGGCTAGCAAATGGTGGAAGGGTTAGGGTGCGTATAATCCATGGACTCAACATTAGTCATAAAGAACTCACATACTCATTGCAAAAATCTATTAGTTATCGAAACAAAGTACTACGCGCATGCTCCTAAGGGGATAGATTGGTAGGAAAAGACCATCGCTCGTCCCCGGCCGCCACTCATAAGGAAGGCAATCAATAAATAAATCATGCTCCGACTTCATCACATAATGGTTCACCATACGTTCATGCTACGGGAATCACAAACTTCAACAAGTATTTCTCAAATTCACAACTACTCAACTAGCATGACTCTAATATCACCATCTCCTTATCTAAAAACAATCATCAAGTATCAAACTTCTCTTAGTATTAAATGCACTTATATGAAAGTTTTTATTATTGACATATTGTTCTAAAGTACTCTCAAAATAATATAAGTGAAGCATGAGAGATCAATCATTTCTATAAAATAGAACCACCGTCGTTCTCTAAAAGATATAAGTGAAGCACTAGAGCAAAAACTATAAAGCTCAAAAGATATAAGTGAAGCACATAGAGTATTCTAATAAATTCTAATTCATGTGTGTCTCTCTCAAAAGGTGTGTACAGCAAGGATGATTGTGGTAAACTAAAAATCAAAGACTCAAATCATACAAGACGCTCCAAGCAAAACACATATCATGTGGCGAATAAAAATATAGCTCTAAGTAAAGTTACCGATGAACGAAGACAAAAGAGGGGATGCCTTCCGGGGCATCCCCAAGCTCAGGCTTTTTGGTGTCCTTGGATTTACCTTGGGGTGCCATGGGCATCCCCAATATTAGGCTCTTGCCACTCCTTGTTCCATAATCCATCAAATCTTTACCCAAAACTTGAAAACTTCACAACACAAAACTTAAAAGAAAATCCTCGTGAGCTCCGTTAGCGAAAGAAAAAAAAACACCACTTCAAGGTACTGTAATGAACTCATTCTTTATTTATATTTGTGTTAAACCTACTGTATTCCAACTTCTCTGTGGTTTATAAACTCTTTTACTAGCCATAGATTCATCAAAATAAGCAAACAACACACGAAAAACAGAATCTGTCAAAAACAGAACAGTCTGTAGTAATCTGTAACTAACTCAAACTTCTGGAACCCCAAAAATTCTAAAATAAATTTATGGACGTGTGAAATTTATCTATTAATCATATTCAATAAGAATTAAATAAATAGCACTCTCCAATAAGAAATGGCAGCAATTCTCGTGAGCGCTAAAGTTTCTGTTTTTTACAGCAACATCAAAAAGACTTTCCCCAAGCCTTCCCAACGGTTCTACTTAGCACAAACACTAATTAAACACAAAAAACACAACCAAAACAGAGGCTAGATAAATTATTTATTACTAAACAGGAGCAAAAATCAATGAATAAAGATAAAATTGGGTTGCCTCCCAACAAGCGCTATCGTTTAACGCCCCTAGCTAGGCATAAAAGCAAGATAGATCTAGGTATTGCCATCTTTGGTAGGCAATCCATAAGTGGCTATCATAATAGATTCATATGGTAATTTAATTTAATTTAATTTATAGGTGCCTTTCCTTAATATAAATTGGAATCTAATATTCCCTTCTTTCATATCAATAATTGCACTAATTGTTCTAAGGAAAGGTCTACCAAGAATAATAGGACATGAAGGATTGCAATCTATATCAAGAACAATGAAATCTATGGGCACATAATTCCTATTTGAAACAATAAGAACATCATTAATATTTCCCATAGGTTTCTTAATAGTGGAATCCGCAAGGTGTAAGTTTAAAGAAGAATCATCAAATTGACAAAAACCTAGCAAATCACACAAAGTTTTTGGGATCGTGGAAACACTAGCACCCAAATCACACAAAGCATAGCATTCATGATTTTTAATTTTAATTTTAATTGTAGGTTCCCACTCATCATAAAGTTTTCTAGGGATAGAAACTTCCAACTCAAGTTTTTCTTCATAAGATTGCATCAAAGCATCAATGATATGTTTAGTAAAAGCTTTATTTTGACTATAAGCATGAGGAGAATTTAGCATGGATTGCAACAAGGAAATACAATCTATCAGAGAGAAATTATCATAATTAAATTCCTTGAAATCCAAGATAGTGGGTTCATTGCTATCTAAAGTTTTGACCTCTTCAATTCCACTTTTAACAATTCTAGCATCAAGATCTAAAAACTCTAAATTTTTGGGACGCATTCTAACTAAAGTTGACTCATCTCCAGTCCCATCATTATCAAGATTCATATTGCAAAACAAAGATTTAATAGGGGACACATAAATCACTTTTAGATATTCATCCTTATTATCATGAAAACTACAAGAACACACTTTCACAAAGCAATCTTTGTTAGCACGCATCCTAGCAGTTCTTTCTTTGCACTCATCAATGGAAATTCTCATGGCTTTGAGAGACTCATTGATATCATGCTTAGGTGGAATAGATCTAAGTTTCAAAGAATCAACATCAAGAGAAATTCTATCCACGTTCCTAGCCAACTCATCAATCTTAAGCAATTTTTCTTCAATCAAAGCATTGAAACTCTTTTGCGAACTAATAAATTCTTTAATATTAGATTCAAAATCAGAGGGCATCTTATTATAATTTCCATAAGAATTGTTGTAGGAATTACCATAATTATTAGAGGAATTACTAGGAAATGGCCTAGAATTAAAATTACCTCTATAAGCGTTATTACCAAAATTGTTCCTACCAACAAAATTCACATCCATAGAATCATTATTATTCTCAATCATGGTAGACAAAGGCATATCATTAGGATCAGTAGGAGCACTCTTCTTATCAAACAATTTCATAAGTTCATCCATCTTTCCACTCAAAACATTAATCTCTTCATTTGCATGCACTTTTTTACTAGTAGATCTTTTAGTGTGCCATTGAGAATAATTAATCATAATATTATCCAGGTGTTTGGTAGCTTCTCCTAAAGTGATTTCCATAAAAGTGCCTCCCGTGGACGAATCTAAAAGATTTCTAGAAGCGAAATTCAATCCGGCATAAAAATTTTGTATAATCATCCATAAATTCAATCCTTGTGTAGGGAAATTACGTATCATTAATTTCATCCTCTCCCAAGATTGTGCAACGTGTTCATGATCAAGTTGCTCAAAATTCATAATATCGTTTCTAAGAGAGATGATCTTAGCGGGAGGAAAATACTTAGAGATAAAAGCATCTTTGCACTTATTCCATGAATCAATACTATTTTTTAGGCAAAGACGAAAACCAAGCTTTAGCACGATCTCTAAGCAAAAAAGGAAATAGCTTAAGTTTAAAAATAACATTATCCACATCTTTGTTCTTTTGCATATCATACAAATCAACAAAGTTGTTTAGATGGGTAGCGGCATCTTCACTAGGAAGGCTAGAAAACGGATCTTTCATGACAAGATTCAGCAAAGCAGTATTAATTTCACAAGATTCAGCATTGGAAAGAGGAGCAATCGAAGTGCTAATAAAATCATTATTGTTGGTATTGGCAAAGTCACACAATTTAGTATTGTCTTGAGCCATCGTGACAAGCAAGCAATCCAACACACAAGCAAACAAGAAACAAGCAAAAGAGGCAAACCGGGAAAAGAGAAGGGGAACAGAAAAAGACGGCGAATAAAATGGCAAGGGTGAAGTGGGGGAGAGGAAAACGAGAGGCAAATGGAAAATAATGTAATGCAAAGGATAAGAGTTGTGATGGGTACTTGTTATTTCTCGACTTGGTGTAGATCTCCGTGGCAACGGCGCTAGAAATCCTTCTTGCTACCTCTTGAGCACTCCGTTGGTTTTCCCTTGAAGAGGAAATGGTGATGCAGTAAAGCAGCGTAAGTATTTCCCTCAGTTTTTGAGAACCAAGGTATAAATCTAGTAGGAGACCACGCGCGAGTCACCTCCTACCTACACACTAAATAAGAACCTCGCAACCAACGCGATAAAGGGGTTGTCAATCCCTTCACGGCCACTTGCAAGAGTGAGATCTGATAGAGATGATAATAATAAGATAAATATTTTTGGTATTTTTATGATATAGATTGAAAGTAAAGATTGCAAAATAAAGTATATGGGAAACTTATATGATGGAGAATAGACCCGGGGGCCATAGGTTTCACTAGTGGCTTCTCTCAAGATAGCATAAGTATTACGGTGGGTGAACAAATTACTGTTGAGCAATTGATAGAAAAGAGAATAATTATGAGAATATCTAGGCATGATCATGTATATAGGCATCACGTCCGTGACAAGTAGACCGAAACGATTCTGCATCTACTACTATTACTCCACACATCGACTGCTATCCAGCATGCATCTAGAGTATTAAGTTCATAAGAACAGAGTAACGCCTTAAGCAAGATGACATGATGTAGAGGGATAAACTCATGCAATATGTTGTAAACCCCATCTTTTTATCCTCGATGGCAACAATACAATACGTGTCGTTTCCCTTTCTGTCACTAGGATCGAGCACCGCAAGATTGAACCCAAAGCTAAGCACTTCTCCCATTGCAAGAAAGATCAATCTAGTAGGCCAAACCAAACTGATAATTTGAAGATACTTGCAAAGATAAACCAATCATACATAAAAGAATTCGGAGGAGATTCAAATATTGTTCATAGATAAACTTGATCATAAACCCACAATTCATCGGATCTCGACAAACACACCGCAAAAGAAGATTACATCGAATATATCTCCAAGAGAATCAAGGAGAACTTTTTATTGAGATCCAAAGAGAGAGAAGAAGCCATCTATCTACTAGCTATGGACCCGAAGGTCTGAAGTAAACTACTCACACATCATCGGAGGGGCCATGGAGTTGATGTAGAGGCCTTCCATGATCAATGCCCCCTCCGGCGGAGCTCCGGAAAAGGCCCCAAGATGGGATCTCTTGGGTACAGAAGGTTGCGGCGGTGGAATTATGTTTTCGTGGTGCTCCTGGATGTTTGCGGGGTACGTGGATATATATAGGAGGAAGAAGTACGTCGGTGGAGCAACGAGGGGCCCACGAGGGTGGAGGGCACGCCGGCAGGGTGGGCACGCCCCCTGCCTCGTGGCCGCCTCGTTGATTGCTTGACGTCCACTCCAAGTCTCCTGGATCACGTTTGTTCCAAAAATCACGCTCCCGAAGGTTTTTATTCCGTTTGGACTCCGTTTGATATTCCTTTTCGGCGAAACAGTAAAATAGGAAAAAAACAGCAATTTGGGTCGGGCCTGCGGTTAATAGGTTAGTCCCAAAAATGATATAAAAGTGTAAAAGTAAGCCCATTAACATCCAAAATAGATAATATAATAGCATGGAGCAATCAAAAATTATAGATACATTGGAGACGTATCAGCGCACAAGTAATGTTGCCGGCAATACTCAAAGGCTAGTCTTGATGGGTAAGCGACGCAAAAGAGTAAGGCTATGATGGCTATTGCTACCTCTTGAGCTTGCGTTGGATTTCCCCGAAGAGGAAGGGATGATGCAGCAAAGTAGCGTAAGTATTTCCCTCAGTTTTTGAGAACCAAGGTATCAATCCAGTAGGGGGCCACGCTCAAGTCCCTTGTACCTGCACAAAATGATAGCTACTCGCAACCAACGCTATTAGGGATTGTCAATCCCTTCACGGTCACTTACGAGAGTGAGATCTGATAGATATAATATTTTTGGTATAAAGATGCAAAGTGAAAAGTAGAAGGCAAAGTAAAAAGCAAAACAAGATTAAAGTGATGGAGATTGATATGATGAGAATAGACCCGGGGGCCATAGGTTTCACTAGTGGCTTCTCTCAAGAGCATAAGTATTCTACGGTGGGTGAAAAAATTACTATTGAGCAATTGACAGAATTGAGCATAGTTATGAGAATATCTAGGCATGATCATGTATATAGGCATCATGTCCATGACAAGTAGACCGAAACGATTCTGCATCTACTACTATTACTCCACTCATCGACCGCTATCCAGCATGCATCTAGAGTATTAAGTTAAAAACATAGTAACGCCTTAAGTAAGATGACATGATGTAGAGAGATAAATTCATGCAATATGAAATAAACCCCATCTTGTTATCCTCGATGGCAACGATGCAATACGTGCCTTGTTGCCCCTTCTGTCACTGGGAAAGGACACCGCAAGATCGAACCCAAAGCTAAGAACTTCTCCCATGGCAAGAACTACCAATCTAGTTGGCCAAACCAAATGGATAATTCGAAGAGACTTGCAAAGATAACCAATCATACATAAAAGAATTCAGAGAAGATTCAAATATTATTCATAGATAGACTTGATCATAAACCCACAATTCATCGATCTCAACGAACACACCGCAAAAAGAAGATTACATCGAATAGATCTCCACAAGAGAGGGGGAGAACTTTGTATTGAGATCCAAAAGGAGAGAAGAAGCCATCTAGCTACTAACTATGGACCCAAAGGTCTGAGGTAAACTACTCACACTTCATCGGAGAGGCTATGATGATGTAGAAGCCCTCCATGATGACGGCCCTCTCCGGCGGAGCTCCGGAACAGGCCCCAAGATGGGATCTCGTGGATCCAGAAAGTTGCGGCGGTGGAATTAGGTTTTTGGCTCCTGTTCTGATCGTTTGGGGGTACGTAGGTATATATAGGAGGAAGGAGTACGTCGGTGGAGCTCCGAGGGGCCCACGAGGTAGGGGGCGCGCCCTGGGGGGGGGGCGCCCCCACCATCGTGACCGCCTCTCTGATGCCTTGGCGTAGGGTCCAAGTCTCCTGGATCACGTTCGGTGAGAAAATCACGTCCCCGAAGGTTTCATTCCGTTTGGACTCCGTTTGATATTCCGTTTCGTCGAAACACTGAAATAGGCAAAAAACAGCAATTCTGGGCTGGGCCTCCGGTTAATAGGTTAGTCCAAAAAATAATATAAAAGTGGAAAATAAAGCCCAATATAGTCCAAAACAGTAGATAATATAGCATGGAGCAATCAAAAATTATAGATACGTTGGAGACGTATCAGGCATCCCCAAGCTTAATTCCTGCTCGTCCTCAAGTAGGTAAATGGTAAAAAGAGAATTTTTGATGCAGAGTGCTACTTGGCATAATTTCAATGCAAATCTTCTTAATTGTGATATGAATATTCAGATTCGAAAGATTCAAGACAAAAGTTTATATTGACATAAAAATAATAATACTTCAAGCATACTAACAAAGCAATTATGTCTTCTCAAAATATCATGGCCAAAGAAAGTTATCCTTACAAAATCATATAGTCTGGCTATGCTCTATCTTCACCACACAAAGTATTTAAATCATGCACAACCCCGATGACAAGCCAAGCAATTGTTTCATACTCTAACTTTTTCAAAACTTTTTCAATCTTCACGCAATACATGAGCGTGAGCCATGGATATAGCACTATAGGTGGAAGAGAATGGTGGTTGTGGAGAAGACAAAAAGGAGAAGATAGTCTCACATCAACTAGGCGTATCAACGGGCTATGGAGATGCCCATCAGTAGATATCAATTGAGCTATAAGTATATGAAAGCTCAAAAAGAAACTAAGTGGGTGTGCATCCAACTTGCTTGCTCATGAAGACCTAGGGCAATTTGAGGAAGCCCATCATTGGAATATACAAGCCAAGTTCTATAATGAAAGATTCCCACTAGTATATGAAAGTGATAACATGAGAGACTCTCTACTATGAAGATCATGGTGCTACCTTGAAGCACAAGTGTGGTAAAAGGATAGTAACATTGTCCCTTCTCTCTTTTTCTCTCATTTTTTTATTTGGGCCTTTTCTCTTTTTTCTAGCCTCTTCTCTTTTTTTATTTGGGCTTCTTTGGCCTCTTTTATTTATTTTTCGTCCGGAATCTCATCCCGACTTATGAGGGAATCATAGTCTCCATCATTCTTTCCTCACTTGGGACAATGCTCTAAAAATGATGAACATCACACTTTTATTTTTCTACGACTCAACAACTACAACTCGATACTTAGAACAAAATATGACTCTATATGAATGCCTCCGGCGGTGTACCGGGATATGCAATATGACAATGATGAATGTGTCATGAACGGAACGGTGGAAAGTTGCATGGAAATATATCTCGGAATGGCTATGGAAATGCCATAATGGGTAGGTATGGTGGCTGTTTTGAGGAAGGTATATGGTGGGTGTATGATACCGGCGAAAGGTGTGCGGTATTAGAGAGGCTATCAAAGGTGGAAGGGTGAGAGTGTGTGTAATCCATGGACTCAACATTAGTCATAAAGAACTCATATACTTATTGCAAAAATCTATAAGTTATCAAAGCAAAGTATTACGCGCATGCTCCTAGGGGGATAGATTGGTAGGAAAAGACCATCGCTCGTCCCCGACCGCCACTCATAAGGAAGACAATCAATAAATAAATCATGCTCCGACTTCATCACATAACGGTTCACCATACGTGCATGCTACGGGAATCACAAACTTTAACACAAGTATTCTTTAAATTCACAACTACTCAACTAGCATGACTCTAATATTATCACCTCCATATCTCAAAACAATTATCATGCTTCAATCTTTTCTTAGTATTCAACACACTCAAAAGAATTTTTCACAAATCTTGCATACCAAGCATATTATTATTAAGCAAATTACCATGCTATTAAGAGACTCTCAAAATAATTTAAGTGAAGCATGAGAGATCAATAGTTTCTTTAAAACAAATCCACCACCGTGCTCTAAAAGATCTAAGTGAAGCACATAGAGCAAAATTACAACGCTCAAAATATATAAGTGCAACACATAGAGCAAAACTACTTAGCTCAAAAAGATATACGTGAAGCACATAGAGTATTCTATCAAATTTTAATTCATGTGTGGCTCTCTCAAAAGGTGTGTACATAAAGGATGATTGTGGCATACTAAATCACAAAGACACAAATAATACAAGACGCTCCAAGCAAAACACATATCATGTTGGTGAATAAAAATATAGCTCCAAGTAAATTACCGATGGAAGTGGACGAAAGAGGTGATGCCTTCCGGGGCATCCCCAAACTTTGACTTTTTGGTGTCCTTGGATTATCTTGGGGGTGCCATGGGCACCCCCAAGCTTAGGCTCTTTCCACTCCTTGTTCCATAATCCATCACAAGAATTCACCCAAAACTTGAAAACTTCACAACACAAAACTTAAAGTAGAAAACTCGTGAGCTCCGTTAGCGAAAGAAAACAAAAGACCACTTCAAGGTACTGTAATGAACTCATTCTTTATTTATATTGGTGTTAAACCTACTGTATTCAAACTTCTCTATGGATTATAAACTATTTTACTAGCCATAGATTCATCAAAATAAGCAAACAACAGACGAAAAACAGAATCTGTCAAAAACAGAACAGTCTGTAGTAATCTGTAGCTAGCGCAAGATCTAGAACGCCAAAAATTCTAAAATAAATTTCTGGACGTGAGGAATTTATCTATTAATCATATTAAAAAATAATTAACTAAATATCACTCTTCAAATAAAAATGACAGCAGTTCTCGTGAGCGCTAAAGTTTCTGTTTTTTACAGCAAGTTCAACAAGACTTTTTCCAAGTCTTCCCAATGGTTCTACTTGGGACAAACACTAATTAAACACAAAAAACACAACCAAAACAGAGGCTAGATAATTTATTTATTACTAAATAGGAGCAAAAAGCAAGGAATAAAAATAAAATTGGGTTGCCTCCCAACAAGCGCTATCATTTAACGCCCCTAGCTAAGCATAAAAGCGAGGATAGATCTAGGTATTACCATCTTTGGTTTTAGAGAAAAAGAGAGCAAACTTGTTATCTATGGAATTAATCTTTCTATTTTGACAGAGTACATGTCCATTAATGGTAGAAGAAATATTAAGAATGTTGCGGAAATTGGCATCTAGGCTAGCTTTTATCTCTTTAATAGATTCGTTTTGATAAGAAAGCAAGAGAGATGTGATTTCAGTTTTCTCATTAATGGGGTCCCCAAATATAGTTTTCATCCTACCATAGGTATCTATGGGGTCCCCTTCAAGAAACCCCCCCTCGAAAATAGAATCTAAAACTTGTTTGAACAAAGCGGGCAGCCCAACATAAAAGCTTTTTAAGTAAACCTCAATTTGATATTGGGGTACATAGCTAGCCCGGATCTTTAACAGCCTATCCCAAGCATCTTTTAAAGATTCATCAAGTAAATAACGAAAAATTCCAGAATCATCTTCATCAAAATTACTAAGGTTCTCATTGATAACTCCGGCAAGTTGTTCTATAGCATTCCGATTTATGAGTTTAGATAAGATAGCAGGATTGTCTAAAGCACTAGAACTTGGGAGAGAACCCCCAACTCTTTTTGGTTCTGACATGGCGAGGGAAAAGAGGTAAACAGAAAAAGAGAGGAAGGATAGAGAGAGAGAGGGAGAATAAAACGGCAAGGGTGAAGTGGGGGAGAGGACAACGAGAGGCAAATGGCAAATAATGTAACGCGAGAGATAGGGATTGTGATGGGTACTTGGTATGTTGACTTTTTGCATAGACTCCCCGGCAACGGCGCCAGAAATCCTTCTTGCTACCTCTTGAGCTTGCATTGGATTTCCCCGAAGAGGAAGGGATGATGCAGCAGAGTAGCGTAAGTATTTCCCTCAGTTTTTGAGAACCAAGGTATCAATCCAGTAGGAGGCCACGCTCAAGTCCCTTGTACCTACACAAAACAATAGCTACTCGCAACCAACGCGATTAGGGGTTGTCAATCCCTTCACGGTCACTTACGAGAGTGAGATGTGATAGATATAATATTTTTGGTATTTTTGGTATAAAGATGCAAAGTGAAAAGTAAAAGGCAAAGTAAAAAGCAAAACAAGATTAAAGTGATGGAGACTGATATGATGAGAATAGACCCGGGGGCCATAGGTTTCACTAGTGGCTTCTCTCAAGAGCATAAGTATTCTACGGTGGGTGAACAAATTACTGTTGAGCAATTGACAGAATTGAGCATAGTTATGAGAATATCTAGGCATGATCATGTATATAGGCATCATGTCCGTGACAAGTAGACCGAAACGATTCTGCATCTACTACTATTACTCCACTCATCGACCGCTATCCAGCATGCATCTAGAGTATTAAGTTAAAAACAGAGTAACGCCTTAAGCAAGATGACATGATGTAGAGAGATAAATTCATGCAATATGAAATAAACCCCATCTTGTTATCCTTGATGGAAATGATGCAATACGTGCCTTGCTGCCCCTTCTGTAAATGGGAAAGGACACCGCAAGATCGAACCCAAAGCTTAGCACTTCTCCCATGGCAAGAACTACCAATCTAGTTGTCCAAACCAAACGGATAATTTGAAGAGACTTGCAAAGAAAACCAATCATACATAAAAGAATTCAGAGAAGATTCATATATTATTCATAGATAGACTTGATCATAAACCCACAATTCATCGGTCTCAACAAACACACCGCAAAAAGAAGATTACATCGAATAGATCTCCACAAGAGAGGGGGAAAACTTTGTATTAAGATCCAAAAAGAGATAAGAAGCCATCTAGCTACTAACTATGGACCCGAAGGTCTGAGGTAAACTACTCACACTTCATCGGAGAGGCTATGATGATGTAGAAGCCCTCCGTGATGACGACCCTCTCTGGCGGAGCTCCGGAACAGGCCCCAAGATGGGATCTCGTGGATACAGAAATTTGCAGCAGTGGAATTAAGTTTTTGGCTCCTATTCTGATCGTTTGGGGGTACGTAGGTATATATAGGAGGAAGGAGTACGTCAGTGGAGCTCCGAGGGGCCCACGAGGCAGGGGCGCGCCCTAGGGGGGCGCCCCCACCCTTGTGACCGCCTCTCTGATGCCTTGGCGTAGGCTCCAAGTCTCCTGGATCACGTTCGGTGAGAAAATCACGTTCCCGAAGGTTTCATTCCGTTTGGACTCTGTTTGATATTCCATTTCTTCAAAACACTGAAATAGGCAAAAAAAATAGCAATTCTGGGCTGGGCCTCCGGTTAATAGGTTAGTCCCAAAAATAATATAAAAGTGGAAAATAAAGCCCATTATAGTCCAAAACAGTAGATAATATAGCATGGAGAAATCAAAAATTATAGATACGTTGGAGACGTATCAGCTATCAATGTAATGGCAAGTAAGGTGTATCACTATACAAAGACGAGGTTACCGCTTCTTGCTTACGGTATTGTGTCAAAATGGTGTAGTGGTTGTTGTCGATGGCGCATCCGTGGCGAAGATGAGCGGTGGTGATGTTGATGTCGAACCGTACCTAAATAGCCGAAACAGAATAGGAAACAGAACCGCAAATCAAATTCTCAAAGAAAAACATGACAAAATTGTCGGAGTTGGTAGTGGTAAGCGATGGTGGTGTATGTGGTATATGACGGTGCTATGCGGAAGTGGTGGTGGTATGCGGAAGTGTGTGTGGGCACCGAAACAAAATTTGGCGAAATATGGACGGGAAACGGGGCGGTGGATGGAAGTGGTGCTGCCAGGGGCCGGATGTCCGGGGTAGCCGGATGTCCGAGCTGTCGGGCCGGATGTCAAATCTGATGCGGAGCATCCCACGTTCATCCCCATGTACACTCCCACTACTCTCCAAGCCCCAAGTGGACATATGATGAGACCTCGAACAAACGCCATTGGACACAAGGTGAACTCGCTGCTCTCCAAACCTTCACTTCCCACATGTGAGACATGGTTACTACCTCAAATATATGTGCTATGCATGACCAGGAACAAGGAGGAAGACCATGGACAAGACGGCGAGGACACTAAGTACAAGGACCAAGAGAAGAAGTTGCCCGAATCTACAGCCACCGGACGACCGGCCCAGCCCGGACGTCCGGCCCCTGAAGGTCACAACAGCCCAAGGAAAGTAGGCCAGCATATGCTACAGCGGCCGGACGTCCGACCAAGACCGGACATCCGACGAACTCCAGGCACCGGACGACCGGCCCCCTCCAGACGTCCGACCAAAGCGCACCCGAGCCGAATCTACGGAAGTCCGAAGAGCACCAGACGTCCGGACCTTCCCGAGCCTCCGGATGACCAGAACCCTCCGGACATCCGATGCCTGTCTGCGCACAGTGTATTGGACCGAGTCCATGTATCCCCCACTTACCCCTTCGTGGCCCATGACTATATATACTCCTCCACCTCCTCCTAGTTAGGGTCAGCGCTGTGATAGCTCATTTGAGAGATAGAGCTACGCTCATCCATTACGGATCTACTCCACGCGAGAGACCGTGGCCCCTCTACGGAGAAGATCCCCTTGGATTCAAGACCCCCTCTTGGGTGGCCCCATCAAGACCTCCTCACGGAGAAGAACTGGTTATCGTGTATCGTCCATTGTTGACTTTGGATCTTGTATCTCTCTTTGTGTTTCGAGGATCTAGCACATGTGTGATCTATTTCTTGTTGGTTGAGTGTTTCTCTTGAATTTCCCTTCGTTTTCCCCCTCGTGTTCTTCGTGTTCCTCGTAGGGATCCGCTCCTTTCGTGAAAGATCGGCCATCTAGGGTTCCACCCTACATCATCTTGGTATCAGAGCTTAGGTTCATCACGAATTTGGGGCCTCCCCGTTGTGTTCTCTAGCCTAATTTTGTTGTGTTCTTCCCCAAATTCGAAAATCCCCACCAAAAATAGCCCCAAATTTTTTGTGATTTGTTGGTTTGATGATGTTTTGTTGATTTTGATCCATGGATTTGCTTGGTTTCGAGTGGATCTAGCATTTCCCCAATTTTCCCCACTTTCCATCCACGAAATCTCATCAATTTTGACCCCAAAATCCCCAAATTCCGCCCAAAATCGCGTCCCGGATTTGGAATCTCGCGTTGACCCCGACCACCGGACGACCGTCACTTTACAGGACGTCCCGAGCCCCTGGAATGACCGGACGTCCGTCATCCACCGGAAGACCGGAACCCCTAACCCGAGCAGAATCACCGGATTTCCGACCCGACCGGACGTCCGGCGACCGGACATCCGTCCATTTCCGGACGTCCGCTACCTGTAAAAACTGACTTCGGCTGATTTTTGTTTCGGCCATAACTAATTCATCCGAACTCCGATTTTGACATTCTTTAGCTCGTTTTGAAGCTCTTGACATCCCCCTTCCCACAAAAATACCACCAAAATCTTTTGACTCCATAAAATTTTGACAATTTTGGCATCTTTGCCTAGGCCCTCCACCATATCATCCGCTACTCCACCATAGCCTTCCGCAACCTAACCAATTTTGCTCCCCATCGCATTAGTGGTTGCTTGAGGAGTGATTTGAGTCTCCTAAGGTGTTTCGGCTCCTTAGGGACGGTTGCTTCTTCATCGACAACCACCACCACTTCCGCATAGGCTTGACCACTATACACTTCCGCCACCCCAACTTAACCCAATTTTGTTTGTGTTGTGAGTTGTGTCTCCTAAGGTGTTTCGGCTACTTAGGGACCGTGCTTTCAACTCCGACACCGTGTATAGTCCACCACCATAACCTCCACTTCCGCATTGCCTAGTGCAACACCACCGCATTCCGCTACCACCATTTGACGTTTGAGATTTTGAGTTCACGGTTTTTCCGTTTCCTAAGGTGTTTCGGCTACTTAGGGACGAGTCTCCATCATCTTGGTATCTCCATCAAGATCACCGCCACTCATCATCACTGCGGACGGTAACCTTCATATCATCTCGGTATCGTGGTACCCCTCCATTGTATATTCCCTTGCCATTGCGTTGATAACCCCTAGCCCATTTTGCGTTACTTGCCTATCGAGACTAGCCATTTGAGTATTGTCGGCAACGTTACTTGTGCACATTAGTGATCTACACCATACATTGCATACATACCATACCATATTGGTATCATCATATCATCTCGTGTGCCTCAAGTTTGTTCCCGCATATATACAATTGCTACCTTGGTTTGTGCATTTCGCAAAGTGGCCATACAAAAAAAAGAATAAGCTTTTAAGCAAAAGAGAAAGAGCAAAGAAGCTTGTAAGCAAGTGCCATAGCATCATACCACATTGTCATATAAGATCATCTTGGATCATAACACCGGGAACCATATATACATAGCATACTTGGGATAGAAGTCGTTGCATTTTTGTCTCCTATAGGTTGTGCACAAGTGTCGTATCCGCTTATTGAGCAATCGTGCTAGCGTCTCTCTAGAGTTGTGCAACAAAAGCATTTTCTGTGGATTCCACATTTTGAGCTCATCCTTAGTTGCATGACCCCATTTATCTATCCGTGTGTGCGTTTCCGTGTGCCACATATTGCTATTGGTCTACTTGTTTCACTTGCAAATTTGTGAATCTCTTTCAACATTATTGACTCTTGCTAACATTTTACATCAAATTTTTGTGCCACTATCCTCACCGAGCTCCACCATAAGCCTTACTTGTGTAAGTGTGAGAAGCCGACAAGAATTGGTACCAATTGTGCTATTTCCTTGTCCACATTGGAGTGATCATTGATCCACTTTCAACTTCGGTCAAGGTACATTTGGTATTCGTTCTTCTCTTTCTACCACTCACACTTTTCTCTTGGAGTGATGGATCGGCAAGGCATTTCATCTCCGGTCCTCGACAACAACGACGACGTGAACAACTACATCACCAATGCGTCAATCTTCGATCTACAACGACAAATGAAAGGCACACAATCAAGATTGCGAGAGCGCATCGAGAAACTCTCCATTCACATTCGCCACTCCGAAGCGAGGAAAAGGGACTACATCGACAACAAGCTTTCCGCACAAAAGGAGGAGCGAGATGCAAGGATGGAGGAGATTCGGTCCTTGATCAAGTCTACTTCCCCTTCGTCATCTTCATGGCGGCGGCAAGCACATCGATCCTCTTCGGAGCGCCCAAGTGACACAAGCGCAAGTCGTCCACGTCCACAACTCCATGGCGACCACCATCACGTTCGTGATCCATCTCGTCATGAAGGGCATGTCACCTCCAAGCAACATGTGCACGACGACAATGAACGACATCTACTACGAGCTCAAGTGCAACAACGACATCATCATCATGAAGATGCTCCACAAGCGCAATTGCACAAGTCCCAACAAGCATTACCTCACGCCAAGTCGAAGCTTCATGAGCACAAAAGAAGACCACGAGACGACCACCACAAAGACGGCGCTACGGCTACATCAACCACTTCGGCATATTCACCAAAAGTGTTCTCAAGGCATCTTCGCCTTTGGACGTACGGCATCTTCGCCTACTTCCCACGTGTACGCCTACATCGACTTCATCAAGTCCAAGGCGACTACCTACGAGCGAGGGCAACACTTCCATCTTTGGAAGCCCCTCAAGGAAGATGGCCGAGCATGGGAATTTCCCTTCGGTCATGGAGACGAGCTATGAGGTGCCACATCATATGGACCTCCTACAACAAGACAGCGACAAGAAGGTTGACCTAGGGCCATCCCCTTCGACCACGGAGACGATCACGAACCTCTTCAACAACATGAAGACGGCGCCCATATTGGACTCATACTCCGAGTCAAGCTACGAAACCGCTCATGAGACCTTATCTTTGGTCTTCGAGGAGAGTGATGATGTGCCATCTTCGGCCTTCATCCACGGCTACGACCATGACATGATTGAGCATGGAGACATTTGCACCAACATCTCTCCGACAATGACATGTGACGAGATGCCCCAATTGCCATGTGAGGGGAGCCACCACCACATGAGTGACATGAGTGACTCCAGCACACGTGACATTGAGAGCATTTCCTATGAGAGGATGAGTGTGACCACCACTAGCCCCACACTTGAGAGCATGCCACACATCCTATGTGAGGTTGAGAGCCATTTGAGTGACTCCACCAACCATATGAGTGAGAGCATCCGAGAGGGAGTGAGTGAGCCACAACACTTAGTGAGCGAGATAGTTGACACGGCATGTGAGGCCACTTTGATTTCTAACGACTTAACCTCTACTCCTAGTGTGTTTTCTTCTTTGGTGCTAGGTCTCCTACTTGACGACATGCCTACCCTCGACGAGTCCATACCTCCAATGGAGACAATGATGGCCATGGTGGACGATGGTGCACCCCCCACATGGTTCCATCAAGATGAAGATGACAATGAGACGATCTTCAACACCTCACCTACAACACATGAGCGACGCTCCAAAGGTAACATAGGTGATGGTACTTCTCTTGTCCCACTAGTGGACTATCTTGACATCGTTTGCTCCCATGATGTTGACCTACCTCTTACCATGCTTCACGCTAGTGAGACTTCTTCATGCCTTGACTTACCTATTTATGATGAATATGATGATGAGCATGTTGAGTTGCCTAGTTGTGATGCTATGCTTCATAGGATATCTTGTGAAAATTCTATTGGTCACATTATGTTTGACAATCCTTTGAACTTGTCATATGCTATGAGTGAGATCTCCCATATTGCATCATTTCAATCTCAACATAGTAACTATGCATGCCCTATTACAATAAATCCCATTTGCACTTATGGCATAGATGACGAGATGATGGTCATTGGCTTTTGTTTTTCATGTGATGATATTGCCATGCTTCCTTTACATGATTTGCGCAATTCATCTACTATGCCATGCCATGATCACATTGTACCAAATAAGCTTTGTTTTGGATGTTGTCATAATTGTTTGCACCGTCTGCATTCCATGAATAACAATGCTCTACATATTTCTTGTGATGCATTACACACTTTGAGTCTCCATTATGCTATACATAACAACAAACCTATCATGATGGATGACATGTTTCTATATCACGCATCTCATTTATTCGAGCATTGGATATTTTGTGCTAACCAACACAAGCATGTGCGCATCATGATGGATGATGTGTACATCTACCACGCACACACAATTTTCCCTTTGTCTTTGTTTTGTGTAGGTACTCACGTATACTTGTCAACATCTCAATCCCAAGAGTTGACGAAACGAGCTCTTGAGAGCAAAGATGACTTGGGACCCCGTGAACTATCCTTTCCACCACTCTCTTCACGCAACGACTACGCGCATCTCTTTCACTTGGCTCTCAGATGGCTATGGACTATATACCGCTTCTCGCTTCTTGCTCATTTTACCGTGTTCACTTTGCATGCTATGCTTGCTTCTATGCCTTTGCCATGCAATTGTGACCCTTGCTTGCATCTACCCATGATTCACAATTATGTTACTCCTATGTGTATTTGCATGCTTGGTGGAGATCCTTGTTGCTATTGCCATGTTTATCATGTGCCTCATGCTATTGGTGCTATTTTGCTCATATCTTGCTTTCATGCTTGTGATATATCATGTGAATTATTCATGCACACTATTTGCACCCATAACATGCTTGCCATGATTCCTTCTAGTACATTGCATCTTCGCACTACTAGCTTGCTTGCCTTGATTCATATGATTGCTTGCTTTGTCGCATCACCCATGTTCCATTATGACTTGCTTTCTTGGGTTGATGACGTATATGTTCATGCCTCTCACATGATACATCTTGTGATGCATGCTTGCTTGCTTGTGCCTATTCTATTTGGTTGTTCTCCCGTCCTTTCTTATGATGAGCATGATGCATTCACTTGTTGGGTATTTTACCGCACGAATGGTAGGTTTTCCGCTAACCTCATTTGTTTTTCCGAGTGTTTGTCATGTTCTTTCATGTTGAAGGATTCACAAGGCGATACCGTCATGACACAATTTGGTCATGTGAAGGCATACACGATGTGCAACACCAACGTTTGTGACAATCTCCTAAAGGTGAACTCCTTCCCTTTGAGCCATCATCAAATACGCATATTGGATGGGTCACTCTTTCATTGTTGTTTCCTTCTTCTTGTCTACATGTTACATCTATTGGACGGAGGACCGACATTGGAGATGGAACCCATGGACCTTCAAGTTGAGGAGCGCTCGGATTTATTGGATGCACCTTCGAACCTCCACTCATGCCACAACATCGAGCATTGGTATACCAACACCTCCATATTTGTTGATTGTGTTCACACATGTCATGCTCGATGGACATATCATACACATGACAAATTTGCATCTTATGCATGGATTGACTCACATCATGATTGCCTTGTTGCATCTTGTATTCCCATGCCATCCATGATATATGAGCTTGTGCATTTCATTAGCAAATTTGTTGTGATATACCTTGATGGCATATTCATACATCATGATCTTATTGCCTACCATCAATTGCATGATCACATCACATTGAGCATCCATTACCATATTCATGCTATTGATAAACCGTCTCACTATGACATCATTTTGCACCGTGGTTGCATTGATCACATCCGCAATACATTTGTGTGCGCAATGATTACATTTCCTCCCATGAATGCTTTGCATCTCATTCTAGATCATCTCGATAAGCTTCATGCGCTTTGTCACGACCAATCTTGCCGCACGGACTCATTCTTACATGATGGACACTTTGTGTGCGCTAACCATTGTATTTCTGAGTGTTGCTTGTGTTTGCTCTTTTTGCATGTCTATCACTCCGGCGACACCTTGGACTACTTGGATTGCGCCATGTCTTCAATTTCGTCCAACTACAAGTTCGTCTACGACAACCGTTTCCATGGTGATGAGGATCATGATCCGAGGTCGGATCTTTCCCAAGGGGGGGGGAGATGATGCAGAGCATCCCACGTTCATCCCCATGTACACTCCCACTACTCTCCAAGCCCCAAGTGGACATATGACGAGACCTCGAACAAACGCCATTTGACACAAGGTGAACTCGCTCCTCTCCAAACCTTCACTTCCCACATGTGAGACATGGTTACTACCTCAAATATATGTGCTATGCATGACCAGGAACAAGGAGGAAGACCATGGACAAGACGGAGAGGACACCAAGTACAAGGACCAAGAGAAGAAGTTGCCCGAAGCTACAGCCACCGGACGACCGGCCCAGCCCGGACGTCCGGCCCCTGAAGGTCAAAACAGCCCAAGGAAACCAGGCCAGCAAATGCTATAGCTGCCGGACGTCCGACCAGGACCGGACATCCAACGAACTCCAGGCACCGGACAACCGGCCCCCTCCAGACATCCGACCAAAGCGCACCCGAGCCGAATCTACGGAAGTCCGAAGAGCACCGGACGTCCGGACCTTCCCGAGCCTCCGGATGACCGGAACCCTCCGGACGTCCGACGCCTGTCTGCGCACAGTGTATTGGACCGAGTCCATGTATCCCCCACTTATCCCTTCGTGGCCCATGACTATATATACTCCTCCACCTCCTCCTAGTTAGGGTCAGCGTTGTGATAGCTCATTTGAGAGATAGAGCTACGCTCATCCATTACGGATCTACTCCACGAGAGAGACCGCGGCCCCTCTAAGGAGAAGATCCCCTTCGATTCAAGACCCCCTCTTGGGTGGCCCCATCAAGACCTCCTCACGGAGAAGAACCGGTTATCGTGTATCGTCCGTTGTTGACTTTGGATCTTGTATCTCTCTTTGTGTTTCGAGGATCTAGCACATGTGTGATCTATTTCTTGTTGGTTGAGTGTTTCTCTTGTGTTTCCCCTAGTTTTCCCCCTCGTGTTCTTCGTGTTCCTCATAGGGATCCGCTCCTTTCGTGAAAGATTGGCCATCTAGGGTTCCACCCTACATCAAAATCCGAGCAAAATTCAGGGAAATTGGTGGATGGAAATTGGGGAAAAGAGGATGGAAAGCTAGATCTACCTGCAACACACGAGATCCGCGGATCAAATGCAACAAAACTTCATCACACCAACAAATCACAAAAAAATAATTTGGGGGCTATTTTTGTGGGGAATTTTCGAATTAGGGACAAAATCAACAAAACAAGGCTAGAAACACAACGGGGAGGCTCCGAAATCGTGATCAACGTGGCTCTAGATACCAAGATGATGTAGGGTGGAACCCTAGATGGCTGATCTTTCACGAAAGGAGTGGATCCCGCGATGAACACGAAGAACACGAGGGGAAAACACAAAGGGGCACAAAGAGAAACACTCAAACCAACAAGATTAAGTCACACATGTGCTAGATCCTCGAAACATGAGAGGAGATACAATATCCTAAGTCAATAAGGGACGATACAAATGGTAACCGGTCTTCTCCGTGAGGTGGTCTTGATGGGGGTCTTCTCCATGAGGAGGTCTTGAATCCAACGGGGATCTTCTCCGTAGAGGGGTCACGGTCTCTCTCATGTAGTAGATCCGATGTGGATGAGCGAGGCTCTATCTCTAATATGAGCTATCACAATGCTAACCCTAAAACGTAGGTAGGAGGAGAGTATATATAGTTTAGGGGGCAAAAGGGTACATGGGCCTCGGCCCTTTACTGTGCGCATACAGACGGGGCCAGACGTCTGGGCGTCTCGCTGGATGTCCAGGCCTTCGGGAGCAGCCGGATGTCTGGGGCTGGGGCTGGATGGCCGGGCTGACGGGGCTTTTCTTCTGTCCTCTGGATGTAGCATGTCCGGATATCCGGGCGTTGGGGCCGGATTTCCGGCTGGGGCCGGATGTCCGGGGCCTGTAGATGCTTGGCGGCTGGAACACTGCTGTAGTTGATGTCTCCAGCGGCAGGATGTCCGGGCTCGGGGCCGAATGTCTGGGTCCTGGAGCTGCCTTCTTCTCCTCTCGGTGTTCGTCTTCATCCGTGGACTTGGCGGCTTGTCCGTCTTCACGTGCATCTTCGGGAGGGTCCTCTTGGTACCTAATCATGCACAACATCTTGGACTTAGGTAGTAGCAATGTCTCGAGAGGATCATATGTAATATCACCAAGGAGAGAAGTCACCTCGGCTTCGAGAGCTCTAGCTCTAGCTTGAGTCATAGGTCCTCTTGGCACTTCGTGAGACGATGGTAGGTCCATGGGGATGACCGTAGGATGCTCCGCATCAGGGGATAAATGTATAGACCATAGGCTTCGAGAGAGAGTGTTTTGCTTATTTGTCTCTCTTGCTTTTGGTTGAACTTTATTGCGTGCTTGGTTGATACTTTATGTCTGTGTGAGATACTTGTATGATCATGTGTTTGATCATATGCTACTTTAATGTTTGCTTGGATGACATTATCCTTTATATCCTTATATGATCATTCACTTTGCTTGGTGATGAGTGCATGTTTTAATTCATATCATTTTGAGCACTCCACCAAGATGTATGTGACATGGAAGAGTGACCCATGATCCTAATCAATTGTGCATTTGCATTCAAAAGCAAATCTTAAATAGTGCACAAATTTAGGGGGAGCTCTTTCTTATCACATACTTCTCAAAGCGACGATGTATTTCAATCTTATTATCATTTGTCGAAGCTTTGATCTATATGTTTTCATCAATTACCAAAAAGGGGGAGATTGAAAGTGCAACTATCCCTGGGTGGTTTTGGTAATTACTAACAACATATAGCTCATTGAACTAATACTATTTCAAGATGATCATTTCAGAAATTTCAATGATTGGCATGGCATGGATTAGGAATGTAGACCCCTCAAAATGCTAAGGACACATATTGGCTCAAGCTCAGGACTCTACATTTTACTTTTAGTGATCCAAGATAAAACTGAGTCCATAGGAAAGGCCAATACTATTAAAAGGGGATGAGGTGTTGGTTAATGGCTTGATTGCTCAAAATGCTTAGTGATATGCTCCAAAAACCCTCAACCACTTTCTCATATCCACATATGTCCCAAACCAAAAATCAAACTCGGTCCCACCAAAATGTTCTATCCGACGCCACCGAGTTCACTTGACATAGCCAATGCCATAAACCCTAGTCACTTCGATCTCACCGACAGGGATCTTGGTCTCACCGAGATGGGATTGCAAACTCTCTGTTTCCCTTCGTAACGTTTCGGTCCAACCGAGATGAGCAATCGGTCCCACCGAGTTCGCAATGAAAACTCTCTGTTTCCCTTTCGTAACGCGGTCTCACCGAAATGAGCGATTCAGTCCCACCGAGTTTGCCTGACCAACTCTCTGATTAACTTATTACTAAAATCGGTCCCACCGAGTTTGTGTAATCAGTTGCACCTAGATTACGTTATGCCCTAACCCTAATGAAATCGGTCCCACCGAGTTGACATGTCGGTCCCACCAAAAAGCCTAACGTTCACATTTTGAACTGAGTCGGTCCGACCGAGTTTTCTGATCCGGTTCCACCGAGTTTGGTGAATTGTGTGTAACGGTTAGATTTTGTGTGGAGGCTATATATACCCCTCCACCCTTCCATCATTATGAGGGAGAGCCATCAAAATGTGCTACACTTCAGCATTCAATTTATGAGAGAGAACCACCTACTCATGTGTTGAGATCAAGCTATTCCATTCCAACCATTTGAATCTTGATCTCTAGCCTTCCCCAAGTTGCTTTCCACTCAAATCATCTTTCCACCAAATCCAAATCTGTGAGAGAGAGTTGAGTGTTGGGGAGACTATCATTTGAAGCACAAGAGAAAGGAGTTCACCATCAACACACCGTCTATTACCTTTTGGGGAGTGGTGTCTCCTAGATTGGTTAGGTGTCACTTGGGAGCCTCCATCAAGATTGTGGAGTTGAACCAAGGAGTGTGTACGGGCAAGGAGGTCGCCTACTTCATGAAGATCTACCCCAGTGAGGCAAGTCCTTTGTGGGCGATGGCCATGGTGGGATAGACAAGGTTGCTTCTTCGTGGACCCTTCGTGGGTGGAGCCCTCTATGGACTCGCGCAACCGTTACCCTTTGTGGGTTGAAGTCTCCATCAATGTGGATGTACGATAGCACCACCTATCGGAACCACGCCAAAAATCTCCGTGTCTACATTGCGTTTGCTCCCTCCAAACTCCTCCATTTACCTTCACGTGCAATGTTTTACATTCCGCTGCTATACTCTTAGACTTCCATGTGTAGGTTGATTGCTTGACTTGTGCTAAGTTGTTAAAAATCTGCCAAGACTTAAAATTGGGAAAAGGCTAGATTTTTACTTGGTCAAGTAGTCTAATCACCCCCCTCTAGACATATTTTTGATCCTACACCGCACCGTCGCCTGGCTCCGGATGGTGCCAGCGGCGGCGGTGTCGGCGCCGCGTCCACACTGTTGTGGGAGGACCATTGGGGCAGCGAGGTCGCGCGACGGTGGTGCTCGAAGATCAGCGGCTCCGTTGAGCGCAGCAGCCTGGTTGGCTCGTCCGGGAGGAGGCGCACGCGCCACGGCCTCTCGCATGGTGGGGGCGACCGGAGGGCGATGGCTCGCCTCGGACCGAGCGCCGTTGTTGCGGTTGTGCTCGTCTGCGAGAGGAGGGGGCACGAACAGAGTGACCCCCTCGCCCGCACCTTGTAGAGCTTGACCGTCGAGACGCTACTGATGTTGTTCTCCTCCGTAGCTTTGGCCCCCGTGTCGGTCGCGGGGGTGGGTGGTAATGGTGCGACCTACTCCAACCACACCCCCAGTAGCATCCGTGTCCTCGCGTGCCCTCGTGTTCCCCGCGGTGTAAGAGGTCGCGGGTAGCGGTGCCTTCGAGGTGGATGGATGGGCCAAGGTGCCAGATTTCTTCTTGGGCGCCATGGTCGATGGCGCTGTCGAGGATGAAGATGACGCGCGGCGTACACTTTCAAGTTCGCGCAAGCACTCCCCCTACTTGGTGCGCCAAAGATGTCGTGGGATGTCGGTGGCCACCTATGGGACCGGGTGGCCCCTTGCTGGTTCAGCAGGGGGACGACGCGTTGCACAAAGAGCAGACCAGCGTACAGCAGCGCGGCAGAGAGCACACAAGCAATTTACCCAGGTTTGGGCTGCCGCGAGGCGTAAGACCCTACTCCTTCTTTGATGGATTGATGGTGGAATGAACATGGTGGTGCGTAGTACACTTGCCCGACAGGGTTTGCCTCGGGGCCGTGATACGTCTCCAACATATCTATAATTTTTTATTGTTCCATGCTATATTATATCCTGTTTTGGACATTATTGGGCTTTATTATACACTTCTATATTATTTTTGGGAATACCTATTAACCGGAGGCACAACCCAGAATTGCTGTTTTTTGCCTATTTTAGAGTTTCGCAGAAAAAGAATATCAAACGGAGTCCAAACGGAATGAAACCTTCGGGAACGTGATTGTCGAAACGAACATGATCCAGAGGACTTGGACCCTACATCAAGAAAGCAACCAGGAGGGCACGAGGTAGGGGGGCGCGCCTATCCCCCCCCCCCCCCAAGCACGCCCTCCATCCTCGTGGGGCCCACATTGCACCACCGACGTACTTCTTCCTCCTATATATACCTACGTACCCCCAAACTAGTAGATACGGAGCCAAAACCCTAATTCCACCGCCATAACTTTCTATATCCGTGAGATCCCATCTTGGGGCCTTTTCCGGAGCTCCGCCGGAGGGGGCATCGATCACGGAGGGCTTCGACATCGACACCATAGCCTCTCCGATGAATTGTGAGTAGTTTACTTCAGACCTTCGGGTCCATAGTTATTAGCTAGATGGATTCTTCTCTCTTTTTGGATCTCAATACAAAGTTCTCCCCCTCTCTTGTGGATATCTATTCGATGTAATCTTATTTTGCAGTGTGTTTGTTGAGACCGATGAATTGTGGGTTTATGATCAAGTCTATCTATGAACAATATTTGAAGCTTCTCTGAATTCTCTTATGTATGATTGGTTATCTTTGCAAGTCTCTTCGAATTATCAGTTTGGTTCGGCCTACTAGATTGATCTTTCTTGCAATGGGAGAAGTGCTTAGCTTTGGGTTCAATCTTGTGGTGTCCTTTCCTAGTGACAATAGGGGCAGCAAGGCACGTATTGTATTGTTGCCATCGAGGATAACAAGATGGGATTTATTTCATATTGCATGAGTTTATCCCTCTACATCATGTCATCTTGCTTAAAGCGTTACTGTGTTCTTTTGAACTTAATACTCTAGATGCATGCTGGATAGCGGTCGATGTGTGGAATAATAGTAGTAGATGCAGGCAGGAGTCGGTCTACTTGTCTCGGACGTGATGCCTATATACATGATCATACCTAGATATTCTCATAACTATGCTCAATTCTGTCAATTGCTCAACAGTAATTTGTTTACCCACCATAATAATTATGCTCTCGAGAGAAGCCACTAGTGAAACCTATGGCCCCCGGGTCTATTTTCCATCATATTAATCTTCTATCAACAAGTTATTTCCTTTTCCATTTATTTTGCCTTCTTTACTTTGCATCTTTATAATAAAAATACCAAAAATATTATCTTATCATATTTATCAGATCTCACTTTCGTAAGTGACCGTGAAGGGATTGACAACCCCTTTATTGCGTTGGTTGCGAGGATTTTATTTGTTTGTGTAGGTGCGAGGGACTCGTGTGTGGCCTCCTACTGGATTGATACCTTGTTTCTCAAAAAGTGAGGGAAATACTTATGCTACTTTGCTGCATCACCCTTTCCTCTTCAAGGGAAAACCAACGCAGTGCTCAAGAGGTAGCAAGAAGGATTTCTGGTGCCGTTGCCGGGGAGTCTACGCAAAAGTCAACCTACCAAGTACCCATCACAAACCCTTATCTCCCGCATTACATTATTTGCCATTTGCCTCTCGTTTTCCTCTCCCCCACTTCACCCTTGCTATTTTATTCACCCTCTATCTCTCCATCCTCCTTCTCTTTCTCTATTTTCCTCCTTTTGCCCGTCTCTTGTTTGCTTGTGTGTTGGATTGCTTGCTTGTCATGATGGCTCAAGATAATACCAAATTGTGTGACTTTACTAATAACAACAACAATGATTTTATTAGCACACCGATTGCTCCTCTTACCGATGCTGAATCTTGTGAAATTAATACTTCTTTGTTGAATCTTGTCATGAAAGATCCATTTTGTGGCCTTCCTAGTGAAGATGCCGCTACCCATCCAAACAACTTTTATAAATTGAAGCTATTTCCTTTTTCGCTTAGAGATCGTGCTAAAGCTTGGTTTTCGTCTTTGCCTAAAAATAGTATTGATTCATGGAATAAGTGCAAAGATGCTTTTATCTCTAAGTATTTTCCTCCCGCTAAGATCATCTCTCTTAGAAACGATATCATGAATTTTAAGCAACTTGATCATGAACATGTTGCACAAGCTTGGGAGAGGATGAAATTAATGATACGTAATTGCCCTACACATGGTTTGAATTTATGGATGCACTACAAAAAAATACACTTCCGTGATGATACGTGTTTGTCACAGTAGGTCGCATTTTCTGTCATGCATGTACATCCATGACAATTTTATGACAGAATCTAGATAGTCATACCTATGTTGTCGTAGAAGTGTTCCATGACATTACCAAAATTATCATCACTGAAGTGTCCACTTCCATGACGATAAATCCCGCGTCACAGAAGTGCTTTCGTCAAGGGTGACCGACACGTGGCATCCACCATAACGGAACGCCGTTAAGCTATCGGGTTGGTTTTTGGATGCGATAACCCGTTAACAGCCCCGACCAATGGGGATTTTCCACGTGTAAAATCATCATTGGCTGGAGGAAACACGTGTCGGCTCATCGTTGGGACAGATGTAATCCACTCATTGGACAGAAGGTGCCTATGATACGTCGACACGTGGCATGGGCCAACAGAGGCCCATTCCTGTGAAAAGGTCGGACCATTTGACTTGGTCAAAAGGTGGCGGGCCAGCCCATGTAAAGCCTGTTAACGGCATGTTCGCATATAGCCCATTTACAGCCCGCTAACCCAAGGCCCGTTATGCCCTATCCGAATTAGGCCCAGTAGCGTCATCTGGGCCACCCAATATGATTCTAGCCTGTTTTCACTTCTGGCCCATGTATGGCCAGACGTCTTTCGGTCCATATGAGGCCCTATGTAACTCCTGGCCTATTAACGGCCCGTGGTGAAACTGACCCGTAATGAACAGTGTATCACTTTACACCCATTAACGGCCTGTGGTGAAACTGGCCCATAATGAACAGTGTATCACTTTATACCCATTAATGGCCCGTTATTCCGTTGGGCCGTTTCCAGCCCATGTTATCTTTTGGCCTTCTCAGAGCCCATTTATTCTTGGGCTAATTTCTAGCATTCGTTTACTTATGGCCCGTTACTGTCATTTTCTGGTTGTGGGCCAAATTCAGCCTGTGGTTACAGTCGGCCCATTTGTGGTCCGTTAATACGTTGGGCCGTTTTCATAGCATCATCAAATACGGCCTATTAACGATGGCCCGTTATGGTCGGCCCATGAACGGACGATTCCAACTCTAGCCCGTTTACGGCCATAATGCGGTCTGTTTGGCCCATGTTTGGCCAATCGATCATACGACCCGTATAAGGCCCATTGATGATATGGCCCGCAGAAGGCCCATTGTTTCTACGGCCCGTAGAAGGCCCATTGTTTCTACGGCCCGTAGAAGGCCCACTGTTTCTACGGCCAGTAGGAGGCCTAGTGTCACTACGGTAAATATTAGCCCATGGTTATTGTGGCCTAGTTTTAAAAAATAGGTTATTGCAGCCACTAGCTAACCGCGGAAAAGAACTTCAATGACTACAAGCAAACAAATAAACAAGACAACAAGGAAATAAATAAGCAAGAAACTAACGCTAGGCTATCACGGCTATTACACATATTACATCCACTGAGCATCAAAGTTCGCCACCAGTGCAAATATAGGGAACAAAGCAGCATATCATATACACTGGTTGTCAAAGTTGGCGACCAGCGCAAATAAACGCCGCTGCAAAACAAATCCAGAACTGAAACCACTTCAGAAGATCTCAAGAAACAATATCCTGGGTACCCATAATGCTGGCAAGATGCTTAGCAAGCTTATTAACTTTCTCTTGTTTGGCGCTTAAATCCTCCAGCGCTTGCTGTTGCACCAGAAAGTATGCATCTGAATTCTGCAGGGACTTCCTCAGTCCTTCAACTTCCTGTCGTAGCACATCTGATCGATGTCTTTCAACTTGAAGTTGAGACTCAAGAAGACGAACTGATTCAGGCAGCGAGTTCGAAGAGCTTGTGCCAGCACTAGTGGCCAGTAACTCGAACACTACATCAAGACAGGACTTTTGGATTCCCTCACTGTCGTCAAGATAGTTTTTATCAGCTTTCTTGGAGACCAACAGGGATGTCTCACTATCTTGAACCTTATCTGCATTACTTCCTTTACCATTGGATAACATGGTACTGTTCTCCAATATTTTGTCTGCATTCTAAAATAGAAACAAGCAGACACATCACATGTTTACCATGTTGTATATGAAACTCATTTTGGTAAATGAGTTCAGTAGTAAAGTGGACAGGATAACAACATGAAACAAACATATATCTATGTACCATGGTCACTTTATGGTCTATATCATTCTAGTTTTTGTTGCCAAATCAAGATAGAGACACAGTTCAAATAATATTTGTTCAAGACAAAGCAGAATAGACAGAATATAAGTGTGGGTAACTATAGAGCAATAACAACACTTGTAATGTGCATGACATGAGAACATAACTGTTTATCCAATTGAAACTGAAATCAACATAGAGCAGGTTACAATAGCAAACCAGTTAAAGAAACAGGTTTAAAACATACATGTTGCACCATTGGAGTTTCAATTCCATCCTTCAAATTTGAAAATAGTTGGTATGAGTAAATACAGTAATGCAAGAGCAAAGGAGTATGAACCATAACTATAGAACCTGACCTGAGAACAAATCTTCTTCTCCTTTAAGAGTTGAGTTGGGATTCGGAGTGGTGGTCCTCGTGCTTTGGGCACTGCAGTTCCCTTAATAATTGCTCGTGTTTGGGTGCTCTGTGGTGGAGACGGTGCTGTGTCAACTGGAACTGGGTTACTATCTACCGGGGTTGGGGTTAGAAGGGGTGTAGCCGGTTCTCTGTCCAACTGGGTAGGGGTACAATCTGCGAGAGTCTGGGTTATGTGTGGTGGATCTGGTCCTTGGGCAAGTACAACCGTGGTTCTATCTGCATCAACTGGTAGCACTATCTTTTCTGAAGACCGTGTTGTTACTCCCTTAGATACTGCCATCATGCTCTCCAATTCAAATGGCTGATAAACAAGAAAAGTAATTGAAAGTATAGACATTGTATGATAGACAGGTGCAATGGATAGTGGGGAATAAAAGAGGGCATGAAATAATTCATATTTATGTTGTCTAACCAAACAGGATAGCATGACACAATTTCACATATATGATGGCTAACTAAACAGGATAGCATGACACAATTTCACATTATGATGGCTAACTAAAAAAGATGGAAAGACATAGTTGAAAATATGAGACTATGTAAACAGGATGACATGACATAACTATATAATGTGTTTATTAAATAGGTTAGCATGCCATAAGTTACATACATTCACGGATAGAATGCCATAATTCAAAATATGATGACTGTAAACACTAAACAGGATTAGATGATATAACTATATGATGTCTTTATTAAATGGGTTGACATGCCATACAGATGTGTATGTACTATGTAAACATGATGGCATGATATAATTCAAATATATGATTTATATAGTAAGCAAGTAAGCAGATGGCAATCCATATATGATGTAAAAACTAAGCAATGCAAGACAACATGCATGACATGGGTAATATAACCCTGCCAAGTTTGAGCATAGACCTCAGGGGGGAAATATGACTAGTCATCAGTCTCTGAATCCTCCTCTGAGGAGATCTCTATAACCAGCAAGATGTCTGCTTCAGCAGGTAGCATTGTCTGCTCTGAATACCTTGTTTTCACTCCAGATACTTCCATCACTGCTTCAAATGGCTGATGCACATGAAGAGTAGTTGAATATACAAACGTTGTCGATAAATGGAACACGTAATACAAAAAGAATGATAATTCACATACATGATGATTGGCTAAATAGCATGGCATAGCATAATTCACACATATAATGCCTTTGCAACAAGATAGCATTGTATAATTCACATATATAATGTCTTGCAACAAGATGGCAATGCATAATTCACATATATGGTAATTAGACACTAAACAGGTGGCATTCACACAAAGCATGTCTAAACTAATAAAATGACATAGCAATGCGAGACACCATACGCACGATATGAGCAACATAACCCTGCCAAGTTAGAGCATACACCTCGGGGGGGGGGGAATAGGACTGGTCATCTGTCTCTGAATCCTCCTCTCAGGAGCTATCCGTAACCAGCGAGATATGCACCTCGTCAGATAGCATAGTCTGCTCTGAAGACCTTGTTTTCACTCCATAATTTACCATCACCGTATCAAATGGCTGATGCACACGAAGAGCAGTTGAATGTACTAACATTGTTGACAAATGTAATATGTAACGAAAAAAAGGATGGCCTGATATAATTTACATATAAGATGACTGGCTAAGCAGGATGGCATTGCAAAATTCACATATATGATGCCTGGCTAAACAAGATGGCGTTGCATAATTCACATAAACGATGAATAAACTAAACAGATGGCATTCACACAAAGGATGTCTAAACTAAGCAGATGACATGCATGATATAACCAACATCAGCATGCCAAGTTAGAGCGAAGACCTCAGGGGGTAAATATGAGTTATTTTCTCCTTCTGAATCCCCCTCAGAACAGATATATTCCTCTCGATTACAATCCGAAATGCGTGGAGGGGGGGGCTGCCTTTGCGCCTACCATGGAGCGACGTCTGCATGAAATTTTATTGCCACGCAAGGCTCGTCTCTTTTGCTCTACATGTTCAGTTCCATTATTTACAATAACTATCATGCATAGGAATAAAATATAGTGATATTATGTAAGGAGTGCATGTAGAAATCCAGAGTGATGGTAGCAACCTGTGGATAGACCCAAAACCAATAATAGCAGACAGATAATGGCTTCAGTTAAAAAATACAAATAATGGCTTCTTTACTGTTTGTTTCCCACCCAACATGAAACTCATAGTAGACACCGGAGATTAACCAGATAGTAGATAGATACTATTGATAGCGGCCCCGATATGTACCCCACAACCATTTAAAAACTCGAGTTTGACCATTAGTTTGGAGCTGACTCGGAGTCTAATCGGTGAACAGGACGATAAAGTAGCATGTAATATTAAGCGATGCATAACGTAAGAAGACACGAAAGAGTGTGACCTCTCTTGTGGACCCGTGTAGTCCTCGAGGTCATCTGCTTGGTTGATGATGGTAATGCAGTTTTCATGGCTGCCAGCGGCGGGGAAGAAGATCTGAGGCGGCGAAAGACAGTCTGGAGGCCGGATCCCTGCTGTGCTGGACCCTTCTATCGTTGGAGTAGCTGAGCTGGGGTGGACGACGGCGTAGCAGGAGCGGGACAAACCACGCAAGGTTTTCTTTGACAACTATCTATAAGAGAAGTAATTCTGTAAGGGCTCGTTTGAGTTGGAGGATTCCAACAATGCAGGGATATGAAATAGATAGGAACAGGATAGGAATGCACGTGCAAAATAGAGAATTTAAAAACACATGATTTCTGCTAATCTGGGTGTTTGATTCACAACAATTGGAAGATAACAGGATGCAAAGAAGCATGGTGAGATTAAGTCAAACCATAAGAAAATGTACAGTTATAATGCTATTATGCTACTATCTCTTAGTCTTGTGCTTCATGAATAGGAATTTGAAAAGGAGGACAAGTGAAAATTAAAATTCCTACATTTTTTCTTTCAAGGAGACACTAAAGGAAAAAATTCGTGTGCTCAGTGGACAATATATGTAACATGTAGAGTAAAAAAGAGATGCAACAAGTGTACAACCTCTTTGGCGAAGCCATGTCGATCTCAGCGTGATTGGGTTGGCCGGTGAGGATGCTCCGGCTGACTTTGCTATCGGAGGAGGGGAAGAAGATCTTACGCGTCTGGAGATGGAGCCCGAGGTACTGCTCCGCTGTGATGGAGGGTTTCGTCGTTGGAGCAGCTCTGGTGAGTTGTATGACGCCGAGGCTGAAGCAGGACAAGAGAGACAATGAACAACTTTAACCTGAGTGGAATTCTAATAGCATCTCCAATACATGACGTAAAATACATAACCACAAAGTGCTAGATGTAAAATACATCAGCCGCTCATCTCTGAACTTAACTGTGGAAACTGAACTTAACTGTCGAAACTGAACTTAACTGTTGAAACTGAATTTTGCTGTCGAAACTGAATTTTGCTGTCGAAACTGAACGCACTAGCAAGGTGAGGCTACACGTCGGTCGACTAACTTTTTCATCTCTGGTCAGTCGATTTTGCAGCCGTTCAATACGAAATCAAGGGCCTGCGGTTCATCTTCAACCTCCACCCCCCTGAGCCGCCAGCCGCCACCGGCCAAACAACAGCCCCCCGCCGCCCGCGGCCGGCGGTGCGCCGCCCCGCCCGCCCCGAAAACACTCCCCACCGCCCCGGCCATCCCTCTAGGCCCCCCCCCGTCCCGAGCTTTTTCTTCGGCGATCCCCACACCACCGCCCCGCCACCGCCGGCGACCACCGCCCCCATCCTGAACCCTAAGATAGATAGTGGGGTACCTCTCCGGCGAGCCCCCCTCCCCGCTGCGGCTGGTTTTTCCTTCACCCCGGCGAGCCCCCCACCCCCTAAAAATCGACTGACCCAAAAGTCGATTCAGTCGACTGAAGTGTAGCTAAATCGGAGCAGCAGCGTGAGCAAGAGCAATAGCAAGAGCAGACCAGGCAGGGGACCGAGAGCAAGAGCAGAGCAGGAGCGCGAGTGAGAGCTAAAGCAGCAACAGCTCCTACTGATGTGGACATCGCCGCCAAGGGAGCGACACCGTGGAGGAAGTGGCGGGCGACGCCGCCGTGGATGGAGCCGCGCCGTGTCGGCTCGGGACCGAGCGCCGGCAGCACCGTGAGATCGAATCAAGAAGAAAATGCGGCGATTAGTGTACAACCTCTTTGGTGGCGCCGATTAGGCCGCAGCTTCATCCGAGGAAACGGTGATGATGATGCTCTTCCGGTGGTGCAGGTGAAGATGGCGGTGTGGGAATGGAGGTGGCGCGAAAGACGAGGGGAATGTCGAGGCAGCTCCTTGGAGGTGGAGGGCAGGGTGGCTGTACCGGTGGGACGATGAGATCGACAACGGATCCTCATCCGGTACGGTGGATGAGGGACGTCGAGGTGTTGCTGTGGACGACGTCGTCAGGGAAGAGGCTCCAGCTGGGTGGCGGACGGAGCAGGGTGTGGGGTTTCGTCGCGGTTTTTCGCGGCCTCGGTGTACGAATGGGTGGGCGGATGGGATGGCAGTGGGGAACCATGGCTTAGAGACGCGCTTGTCCAAAATGTGGGGTAAGTTACAAAATTACCCCCACCGATTTGAGGCGGTTCTTTCGGTTCAGCGGTACCACGGGCATTTCGCGTGTCGGGATTTCACAGGAGGTGGGAGTTTTCGCACGCGTTGTAATTTCGGAATAGCAAGGCGCGGGTTGAGATGGAGGGAGTTGTCGGAGCACAACGAGACAAAGATATATCTTAAATATTTTGGGCTAACAAGGCGCGGGTTGAAATTTCCGGACAAGCCTAACGTCTACTGTACCAAATCAATGCGCACTACAAATGTCATTCAAAACTTTGAATTCATATTATGTTCAATTAAAATATTTCGCTACGTGTATAATGCATGCAACCTACTACTCAAATGAACGTTTTAGTGCATTCCAAACGTATATACTACCACTTCAATATGAACTAAATTTGAATTCGTTTCTCTATTTGAATAAGATCTACAGTAATGATTGTTGTGAAGTCAAAGCATTTGAATTCGTTTCTCTGTTTTAATAAGATCTACAATCATCATTATTGTCAAGTTTAACCATCGTTTGTGTATTATCTTCATAGCACACCACATGATTAGTCTCGAGTTACATATGAACTATGTGTACTATATGAACTCGAACTAGATTTTTTGAATCCACTTTATTTTGATTTCAAGTCACATTACATTTCTAGCTCTAGCTAGATCTTCATAATCTAAACCATGTCTCATATGTATAATGTGTTTATCACATTATGTATGGTGCCCCGCCCCCTGCGCCTACAAGTATTTAGATGTGAGTTGCAAACACCACACATTACCACAAATTCAAATAAAATGTGAGAATGTTCGATATATAGTATTGTTTAGATTGTTCGATATTTAGTTGTAAGCTGCAAACGCCACACATTATCACAAATTCAAATAAAATGTGAGATTGTTTGATGTATAATATGGTTTAGATTGTTCGGCATTTAGCTGTGAGTTGCAAACGCCATGCATTATCACATTATGGTATAACATGTGCACATCACGTGTATCACCGCTATATTCATGCATGCAATGTTTAAAACACTATGATATCCTATTCAAATATATGAATCCGCTTTCATATAAAATTATGATCTTTGTTAGTCTCTTACACCCACACAATCCTCTAACCTTTGGAGCTACCACTAACTTTCTCTCGTGCATGCACACACCCTCCTAGCCCTCCCCCTCCCTCGGCATTCTATACACCGGGCACATTCATTTTTTTTCTTTAGGTCGTTCTCCCAGAGTCTCCACAACTCCTTTCCGACACACACCGATCGATAAACCTCTCCAGCGATGCCTGCCTACAACATACACACACACCTTCAATCTCCTCCTTTATGTGTCCTTGCCTCGTGTCTCTCATATGGTCAGACACACGTGTAAACTCTCGCCCCTCTTTTCATCGGTCTCACAACCGCACACTCCTCCCCGTATCTAGCTAGTAGTTGAGCCTCTCGCACCACCTCCTAGCTCCATTCTCTCTGTCTATCCGTCTCGCTGGGCCTTATTTGCCTCTAACAAATGGACATACACCGACCGATCTCTCGCTATACATATAGCTAGCTAGGTCCTTATAACTCGTTTTTACCCACACGTCAATCGATCTACCTCATTAGTTATGTCTCTCCCTTCCTCCCTCAAACAACAATTGATCTACCGATCTAGTTTGGTTTGCTTACCAAACACATGGTTCTCCTTCATCATCCATGGATGTGTCCCGACAGATCTATCACGCACAGGCACACACAGAAACACATCCCCACTCTTATTGATAACATTGCAGTTCCACCCTCAGTTTGTCTAGTAGGCCTCTCCCACCATCTTCAAGAAGCAACTCCATCACCCATCCAGCACTCTACCCCTCTTCCTCCCTCTCCCTCCCTCTCTCTGTCCTCTCTCTCTCTCTGTCCCATCATATTTCCCATCCTTCAGTTATGTATGGATGTCAACCGATCTCCCTCAAGACATAGCTGGGTCTCTCCTTCTCAACACATATACGAGTCGTTCTACCTCTATAGTTAGGCCTCTTCCTACCCATCCCCCCACCCCTCCCCCCCACACACACCGATACATCGAGCGCTCTAGTCATGGCAACCTGCCACACACAAACTTGACATGTGCCCTCTAATGTTCCGTTAGGCCAGGCGCCCTATATCTTTGACTTGCACACACACACAATTTCGATGGCTCTCTTCATCGATCTCGCACCCACCCACTTGATCCTCTATGTATGATATGGATAGGCCTCCATTTCACACACATTACATGCAAAAATTTGTTTGAGATGTCATCGACACATATTCCCACAAATAATTCATGAAATCAACCCCCCACCCCACCCCCACCCCAAAACAAAAAACACTCACGAACGCGGTTTGTATCTCTCACACACACCCATGTAGGTGGGGGGCGTGCATGAAGAGAAGTGGTGCATGCACGGTGCACGTACTCCCGTCTCTTTCCCCCACACCCGCGCGGGTACACTGTGGAGCTCATTTCTGTACGAAAAAGTCAGCCCACGTGGTAATTTGGCACGTGTACTGGTTGTCCACTTGGTGGAGGGAGGATCGTCTACCACGGGTGAACAAACAAATTGCAACTTGACATGTTATGTTAAAAAAAGAGGCAAACCATGTGGGGCCTACCTTAGAGGCAAGGCTCTATACACTGGAGTACTTTTGATGTGTCCCGTCAACTCGCAGAACGAGGAGAAGCTTGCTTAGTACGCCATCTCCCCCATTCCTAAATATAAGTCTTCGTAGAGATTTCACCATGAACCACATGCGGATGTATATAGATGCATTTTAAGTGTAGATTCATTCATTTTGTTCCGTATGTAGTGGAATCTCTACAAAGACTTATCTACTAGTAATAGCTAGCCCCCACTACTAGGAATTCTCTATCCTCTCCTTGAGCCACATCATCAAAATTGATGTAGCCGTTAGATGAAGTAAATCAGTCCATAATAGCCGTCTGATCTAGACGTTGAGAGGCTCCGCACTAAGCCACATGCAAGCATGCAGAAATCCCGTGGCACATGCATGTGAGTGGGTTTTAAATCACATCAACATGTCTGCATGCAAGCATGCACCGGTAGCATGCATGTAAGTGAGCTTTTAACTCCCATTAACATGTCCAAAAGAAAAATATAATCCCATTATGCAGTAGGAGTTGGCTGATCTTTTTTCCTTACGTGGGATGATCTAAATGATGATGGGAGTTTATTTAGTTTGGCTACCACATTTGTCTTGCGGTTATAGAGTTTTTTAGTTCTATGAAATCGATAATTTTGCGCAGAGAGATATACCGCTGTTCCGCGGCAACGCGCGGGGACTCATCTAGTAATATTTAGGAACGGAGGGAGTACTATGTAAAGAGTTAGGTGTCGCACGGTGATAGTGTGAGGTGGGCCATGTAATCACTGAGCCTGTGTGTTTTCACTGCTCTTGCACGCCTCTGCTGTAAGAATGGAGAAAATTGTAATCTAGTAGTAGTACCTCCTTTCGCCGAAAGCGTGGGACATCCAGCAGTCCTACCACCTCAGTAATAAAGACCAATGAGCCGTCAAATCACATAGACCCAGTAGTAACCATCACTCTTGCGCCAGTGAGAGGTCGCGTCCGCTCTGCCCGGGCATGAATGCGGCACCGATTCTTTGGAGCGGCGCTGACCGTTTCGGGCGGGAAGCGCGCGGGGGCGATGGAGGGGCTTTGGGTGGGCCAGGCTGGTCAGGAGCGGGCGTGGCAGCTGTCCGCATGTCCCTACCGGACACGCCCGGAAACGAGAGGATGCACCGACTCTCGCGGCTAAAATCATACACTACACAACATCTCTCTGTAGGAGTAGGTCGATCTGTCACTCTCTCTAACACACACATGCTGTTAAACACGCACACACACACGCACCTTGGTCCCGTTGCACCTTCTAACTTGAGGTCTCGGGTTCGATAACTACACTTGAGCATAATTTGTGCCAGGAGGATTCTTTGACTGGTCAAAATGTTTTCTAGGGTTTGCACGTTGCACACTCTCTCTCCAATATATATATACACGCTGGAGCCTCAGCGCTTGTAGTTGCTCTCTTCACACTCTCTCGCCCTCTCCCTCCGTTCCGAATTACTTGTCGCAGGTATGGATGTATCTAGATGTATTTTAGTTCTAGATACATCCATTTCTTCGACAAGTAATTTGGAACGGAGGGAGTTGTTACTCTCTTCACACTCTCTCACCCTCTGTAGATCTAACCAAGACTTCGTTGGCCTCTGTCTCCCCTCACTGCTGCTCAAAGAGCCAGCAGGATCCGTCCGCTGGGAAGGGACGGAGGCTTAACGCTGTCGCCATCGGCGAGGGACTACCGGCACAGCTGTTCACTTTCCACCCAGCGGCGGCGCGGGAGGGCCTCCGACCCCTTCTTCTTCGCCGCCGTCCCGTCGCCCACCGAACCACGCCCCAAGAACCTTAAGGTATAATTTACTTACTCCACATGCATTGCTCTAGCTGCATGTATACCATGAATCTAGGACGTGGTTCAAAGAGGAAATGAAGGGGGAAAGTTGTATAGCATGAATCTAGGACGTGGTTCAAAGAGGAAAGGAATGTGGGAAAGTAGTGGGGAAAGTTGTATCACATAAATCTAGGACGTGGTTCAAAGAGGAAAGGAAGGGGCGAAAGTACTAGTTCAAAAAGGAAAGGAAGGGACAAGGCTGTAGAGTTTGAGAAGGACTAGATTTGCTGCGCTCACATAGGGAAAGGTGTCTGAAGATAACAAAACTGGGACTGTCGGTGTCAAAACCGGCGGATCTTGGGTAGGGGGTCCCGAACTGTGCGTCTAGGCCGGATGGTAACAGGAGGCAAGGGACACGAAGTTTTACCCAGGTTCGGGCCCTCTCGATGGAGGTAAAACCCTACGTCCTGCTTGATTAATATTGATGATATAGGTAGTACAAGAGTTGATCTACCACGAGATCGAAGAGGCTACACCCTAGAAGCTAGCCTATGGTATGATTGTTGTTGTGTATGTTGTCCTACAGACTAAAACCCTCCGGTTTATATAGACACCGAAGAGGGTTAGGGTTACACAAAGTCGGTTACAATGGCAGGAGATCTACATATCCGTATCGCCAAGCTTGCCTTCCACGCCAAGGGAAGTCCCTTCCGGACACGGGACGAAGTCTTTAATCTTGTATCTTCATAGTCCAGGAGTTCGGCTGAAGGTATAGTCCGGCTATCCAAACACCCCCTAATCCAGGACTCCCTCAGTAGCCCCTGAACCGGGCTTCAATGACGACGAGTCCGGCGCGTAGATTGTCTTCGGCATTGCAAGGCGGGTTCCTCCTCCAAGCACTTCATAGAAGATTTTGAACACAAAGATAGTGTCCGGCTCTGCAAAATAAGTTTCCACATATTGCCATAGAGAGAATAATATTTACACCAATCTAATCTGCTGACGTATTCCGTAGCGTGACACACCACGGCCAAGCCTTTATCCGAGTCGTTTCATTATCCCACCTTAGCGCGTCATGCGAGGCGGTTTCCTTGGCACGTCTTGTTAAAGCAGAGATCGTGTCCCCTTATCTCGGGATTCTCATCAATACGGGCGTGGGTAACCCAACCGCGCCATTGATTACGGCGCTTGGAGATAAGCGAGTTTTACCAGGCTGGTGGGGACATGTAGTTGTGTCCACCCATATAAGGGGATAAGGATCCACCTTTTCACCTATGCCTTCTTCCTCCTTCACCTATCCATTCTTGCGCACTCGAGCTCCAGTGCCCAAGTCCGCACTCCCCACCTCGACCTTCTCCAACCATGTCTGGAGCGGGAGGCAAGTGGATGGTCTCCTCCGTCACGGAGGGACACATCAAAAAGCTGAGGAAGGCCGGATACCTGTCTAACGACATCGCATACCGGCTTCCCGAAGAGGGGCAGCTCATCCCCACCCCTAGGCCCCATGAGAGGGTGGTGTTCCTCCCCCATTTCCTCCGCGGACTAGGCTTCCCTCTCCACCCATTTTTCCGGGGCTCATGTTCTACTACGGCCTAGATTTCCACGATCTGGCCCCGAACTTTGTCCTCAACATCTCGGCGTTTATCGTTGTGTGCGAGGCTTTCCTCCGCATCCGCCCCCATTTCGGCCTATGGCTCAAGACTTTCAATGTCAAGCTGAAGGTGGTGCGCGGCAACCAGGCGGAGTGCGGAGGCACCATGGTGGGAAAGATGGCCAACGTCCTATGGCTCGAGGGCTCCTTTGTGGAGACCCTGAAGGGGTGGCAATCGGGTTGGTTTTACATCACCGAGCCGCGTGACCCCGAATGGGTCGCAGCCCCCGTGTTTCGATTCGGACCCCCTACGCGGCTCACCTCCTGGAAGGAGACGGGCCTGTCGTGGGGTAAAAAAGGAGAGCTGACCGGACTCCAAACATGCATCCAAACCCTGGTGGACAAGAAGCTCAAACTTGTCAACGTTGTCTAGGTCATGCTCATCCGCCTGATCCTCCTGTTTCAAGGGCGCCGAGGCCCCCGCATCCGCTACCAAGGATCGCGGATTCAGTATGCAGCGTCACGCTCATGCGGTAAGCTGTTTTTTTTCCTTTTACAAGGTATCAGTTTTTCATAGTTTGACTCCATGAGGGATCTAAACTCCCTTACCTTTGACAGGATTGGCAGGTGACGTCCGGACAGATCAACTGTCCGGCTCCTTTGCCCAAAGGCCCAACGGACGCTCGCTTGGCAAAGCTGCTGGTTCCGGCACCCTATGTGGTGCCGAAGAAGATGGCCGCGAAAAAGGCCACGGGGACTCGAAAGAGTGCCTAGCGCCAGGAGGTGTCGGATCCATCATCCGACGGTTCCAAGGCGCATTCCTACCGTGAAGACGAGGAGGAAGAAGAAGAGACCTCTCCCCCTCCAGCGGGAGGAGAGAAGAAAAGGAAGGCCGCCCTCTCTAGGGAGGCCAGAGGGTCCAAGAAGGGGAAAACCCTTCCTCCAGACTACTCCGCCGACGCCGACGATGGCGGAGAGGAGTGGCAGCCCAGGGCCAAGCCCCTGGCAAAATCGTAAGTATCTGGATACCAGAGCAATTCATAGTATTCGTTTATTGCACAGCTTTCCCTTACATCGAATATGTTTATGCAGCCCACCCAAAGACCGGCTCGACGTGTCGTCGAGCGGTTCACTGGACTCGTCGGATGTGAACTCGCTTCCGACGGGTTCCTCCCCCCGCCCTACGGACGACACCGAAGTGTTGTCCCAACAGGTTCCAAGCAGGGAGGAGGTGGTCCTGGAGGCGCCGCAAGGCGACCTCCCGAACTCCAGGAGTAAAGGGGATGAAACCCCCCAGGGCTCCAAGTCCAACTCTAGGCCGGACACCGCTCCAGAACCTTCAAAGGTTCCAGAGTCTGGCGGGGGACCTCCTTCCAAGAGGAGCAAGCCCGCCGTGCCGGTGGCCCCCGTCCAACCGGAGGCACCAGACAATATGTTGGAGGCGCTCCAAGGCGCCTCCATCGACGAGGAGCACCGCACTATTATGAGTGCGGTGGTCCTGAAGGTTCAGTCCGCCAAGAGCGGACTGACTGAAGCTTGTACTAGCCTTTTAACAGGCTTTGAGGTAAGTAAAGAATGTGTAAATAATATTACCGCATAGACAGTAGCCCCTGATGCTCTGTTTGGCGTTCGGGAAGAAAAGCCTAATAGAGGATCAAATAAAATTCGCAGGAGTCTAACAAAAATGAATCAATATGCGTATGCAGGCTTCCCTGCGTGCGTACGCCGCACTGACTGCGGAAGTGGACACGCTAAAACAGAACCTCGAGCGGTCCGAGCAAGAGCTCGGGCGTGCCAAGAAGCAGCTCGAGGACAATGAAGGTAAGAAATACCTTGTTTTTAAATATATATAAAAATATGTAATTGCAAAGAATGACAGGATTATCGTGGCTATTGTATGGGCCACGTCTGAGGTGGCGACCCTTAAGCAAGCGCTGGTCGAGGCCGAGAAGAGGGCGGCCTCGGAGTGCACCGAGCGGGAGAAGTATGAGGCCGAGGTTGGCAAGGTACGGCAAGAGCTCCAGGCTCTCATGGAAAAACATGAGAGTTTGGAGCTTGACTCAACGATGCGAGCGTCCGAGCTCGCGGTGGCTATTGAAAATGCCAAGTCTGCCAAGGCCGAATCCCAGAAGACCCTCCAGGAGTTGGATGAGGTGAAGAAGATAGCGGCGGGTAAGGCATTCTTTATGCAAAGCAAACACATAAACGTGAGTTACCTGTCACTTACCCGAATCCGGAGCTCTCCAGGAGCGTTTGCAGATCTTCCCCGGAATGTGTCCAATGCCGCCGCATTTTATCGAGCCGAGGAGGGCAGCTCGACAGAGAAGGTGTTCTAGTCTCAGTATGCTGAGGCCGGACACCCCGTGCCCCTGAGCGACCAGCTGAAGCAACTGGTCGAGCTCCACAAGGGGGCTGAACAGGCCATGAAGGGCCTCATTGTTTGGCTGTGGCCTGGAGGGGCTCTACCTGGGAGCTATTTTGGGCTGGTGCGGCGGCTGGTGGAGGCCTGTCCAAGGCTCGAAGTCATCAAGCGCTCTGTCTGCATTCAAGGTGCCCGTAGGGCCCTTGCCCGTGCTAAGGTGCACTGGGGCAAGCTGGATGCTGAGAAGCTTGTGAAGGACAGGCCACCGTCGGGGAAAGAGCATCGCAAGCCCGAGAATTACTATAAGGATGTTCTGAAGGGTGCCTGCCTTGTGGCGGATGAATGTTCTAGGGATGTAATTTTTGAGTGAAACTTGCTCGGTTTGTCCTGTGCACTGAAAACTTGTTCATATGCGCTAAGCAATGCTGTTGGAATTTAAAATATTACCTTCTGGGCGGCTGTTTATCAATTCTGAGAGATGGCGAGTCGTCGGCTTCTGCCCCCGTGCCGCTAGTGCTGGGGTGTTCGGGGATAAACCTGAGCGCTCTTTTTCCCATGTTTGGGTCCTTCGAGGGAGGCGCTCAGCCCAATGAACAAGGCAATCAGACTATAATGCATGAACACTCTCACTTAGCCATAGAATTCTATAATTTTAAATTTCGGCGAAGCCCCTGGTATTCGGAAGACCGAGTTCGGGGTGCTATCCACGCCTTGGCCGGACAGAGCCGGCTCCTCGCCCTAAGCGGCATAAGTCTTTAGGGACTCGAAAAACCTCTCGAACAGCGACCAGCTCTCGCTTCATCATGACAGTCAGTTTTAGCTTTCTCCACTGAGGTGCTCGACCCAGCTCAACTGGGGCACAATCGCAGTGGTTCTCCTAGTGCTACCTTAGCCG